>NC_082668.1:92834740-93137771 GCF_025265405.1 Mesoplodon densirostris
AGACCCTCCAAACGAATCTATAGGTATAATACATGAATAACTGCCTAGCCTGAAGTTAGCAGCATGTTCTAAATAATTGTAGGTGCCAAGATATCATCTAATGACTTTTAACTGAGGAAACAAATGCCCTAAAGAATTTTTAGGAGGGGTGGGTACATGCATGTGTGCAAACATGTATCCTACGATAAAAAAAGTCTCTGTTTTTAAGTCACACTAGGATTACAAACCAATACAATGAGTGAACCTAAAATATGACATATTATTTAAACGCAGGCACAAACAAAAGCAGAAAGCTAGCCTAATTCATACCAGAAAGTATCAAAAACAGACATTCTGGTAAGTATCTATCTAGTCTGACAGTCT
The DNA here is from genome assembly GCF_025265405.1 of Mesoplodon densirostris. Classification (NCBI taxonomy): domain Eukaryota; kingdom Metazoa; phylum Chordata; class Mammalia; order Artiodactyla; family Ziphiidae; genus Mesoplodon; species Mesoplodon densirostris. The sequence goes on from NC_082668.1 coordinate 92,835,104, forward strand.
CAAAGCAGTAACTTCGAATTAGTATGGAGAAATTACAATGTTGGTGGTGTATGAATACCTCCGGGTGGAACTGGCATAGGATGTCATGTACACTAGGAAGAGGTGCCTCTGAAGTTTGTCGGTTTGTCGCATCATAACAGGGTTCCACCTCCAGGACTCATATTTTCCCAGTTTGTTCTGTTATTCTTTTCAAGACAAAGCTTTCTCTGTCCTTTCATCAACAAACAAATAAATGCTACTGTTCTTGTCATTTCCTGATAGCTTGCTTTTTGGGGGGGGTGTGGGAGAGGAGAGGAGGGACACTAAGGCTTTTTTTGGTGGGGGGGAAACAGCACCAACTTTCTAACTGATAAAGAAGTGGAGGGAAATTGAAACGGTAGAGTGAAGAATCAGTCGGGCACACAGGCAATCCCTTCCCTAACCACAATGATACTCCATTTAGAAGTAGCGCCTCCAGCAAAAGCAGCCCTACACAGCACTGGGCCCGCCTGCCCATCACATCTGCCCTACCAGTTCCTTCCTGAAAATCTGAAATCTACACAAACCCCCTGGCCACAGCTCCAGAAGAGTCCCGCTGTTCTTGCTCCTTTTCCTGGGACAGCAGACCAAGTCCTCTTTGGGTCCTTACTACTCAGAAGCAAAATACATTTTGCTTGAGGCATTCATGAAGGAAAATGATAATGGTTTCGTAATCTGAGATGAATTCAAGTCTGTGGGTTTGGAGGGAGGGTGGTATAAGAAGACATAATTACTGGATGATTCTCAGAAAGTATGTTTATTCTTGCACAGAGTCTAGTTTTAGTCAACAGAATTGAGGATAAGGCTTTTTCCTGACATTTACATAGCTGAAAAAGTATACATTATGGAAGGAACAAAAAGCATTACCCCAAGCTCTTCCCTTTCTTTTCCTTCTCTTCACCTTTGTCAGTTCTCAAAAACCAAACTGCTTATAAGCTGAAAATGACTGAGATTTTGTATAGCACTCCAGAGTTAGGATAAAAATCATACTGTTGGAAAAAAAAAAAACCATATTATTGAAACTCATGCTCTTTCCCAAGGGTGTAGATCATAGGAGGCAGCTGGTTCCTAGTAGATAATGTGAATATTAGAACCTGCACATACAATACTTAAAAAATCTACAGTTCCCTAAATATTTAGAATAAAGAACCCTTAAAACTCAACAACAAAAAACCAAATAACCTCATTAAAAAATGGGCAAGGGACTTGAACTGACATTTCTCCAAAGAAGATAGATATACAAACAACAGCAAGCATATAAAAAGATGCTCAATATCACTAATTGTTAGAAAAATGCAAATCAAAACTATATCATCTTACATCCATCAGGATGGCTGCTATTAAAAAAAAAACAGAAAACAACAAGTTATTAGCTCGGTTGTGGAGAAAATGAAACCCTTGGGCAGTGTTGGTGGGAATGTAAAAGGGTGTAGCTGCTATGGAAAACAGTATGGCAATTCCTCAAAAAATTTAAAATAGAACTACCATATGATCTACCAATACCGCTTTTGGATATATATATACAAAAGAATTGAAAGCAGGGTCTCAAAGAGGTATTCGGACACCCATGTTCACAGCAGCATTAGTGACAAAAGCCAAAGGTGGAAGCAATCCAAATGTCATCCACAGATGAATGGATAAAGAAAATGTGGTCTATACATATAATGGACTATTATTCAGCCTCAAAAAGGAAGGAAATATTGACACACGCTATACCATGGATGAACCCTGAGGAAATTATGCAAAGTGAAATAAAGCAGCCACAAGAAGACAAATACTGTATGCTTCCACTTATATGAAGTACCTAGTCAATCTCATAGAAACAGAAAGTAGAATGTGGTTGCCAGGGGCTGGGGGAGGGGAAATGGAGAGTTGTTGTTTCATGGCTATAGAGTTTCCATTTCACAAAATGAAAAAGTTCTGGAGATGAGTTGTACAACAATGTGAATATATTTAACGTTACTGAACTACACATTTAATAGTTAAGGTGGTAAATTTTACCACAGTTGAAAAAACCAAATCTATGGCTCCCAGTATGCTAGTGATGATAACAATAATACCTCAGACACACCCAGGAACTTCTCTCTGAGAGGCCCAGAGAGCTGGCCTACAGACTTGCTGATGCCAACTCAAAAAGACGGCCGAGGATAAATTCAACTATATGGTTGCACTCATCAGAGCTTTATTTTTTATTTTCTTTTTCTCCACTAACATGAATATTTTGAATATCTCACCATGTCACTCCTCTGAAACTCAGGCCACCCAAACATCTGTGGATGCTGATTCTGAAGTGCTACTCTGTATTATCTGGGATTCTGGGGAAAAGAGGCCTGCCTAAATGTCAGGGTCCAGGAGAGGAGGGATATGTGAAGTCAACCCCCTTCCTCTTCTTATTTAGAGAATTCAGTAACATGCCCATGCAGCCCCTCCCCATAAAATTCAGCATCTTTTCTCCAGATAAAAGATGACCACTTCTCTCTTTCTACTTTTGACCTTCACACTGAACTGGCAGTACTTCCTGTCTAAGAATTACATGTGAGATTAATATTCCAGGTGTTCACCACCATCCAACACGATCTACCACCTTCTGCCATTCTGAGTCCTCTTCTTTTTGTCTTTTTTTTTTTTTTTCCAGAACCACTTCCAGATTTGGGGATCAAAGGCGCTGCATAATAATGACACTTTATAAACCTTCTCTTGCATCTCAAACACAAAGGAGCACAGTGAAGGTAGAAAGCTGGAGAAATGGCTGGGGAGAGAACAGATTCCCCCAGGAGAAAGGGAAACAGCTTTTGGAAGGATGCACTCCAAGAAAAAAGATGTCAGGTCCATCTGGAAAGTATTTAACAAAATAAAAAGCCCTTTTCTGCTATGAGCAGCAGATTAGCAGAATACAAAACTCCCTGAACAACAAACCTCTAGGACCAATTAAAAATCAAAACCAAACCAAAAGAAGAGCTCCTTCTAGGGATGTCGAGCCACGGCTAAGTTGTAAGCCTCTTTCTGGTGGTGCTCAGGAGAGCTCCATGGTGCCATGTGCAAGAGACCTTTCCACTGCGGTGCTCCTCCATGTGTCTCCTCCAGGCATTTATTTGTGCAAAGGGCTCCAAACATTAAATAAAGTCCTATCTCCCCTCCAGCTCCGACCCCCAGTGGAAACGTGGGCTGCCTCAGTCAGAGCTAGTGCAGGGTTTCTGAAACCACTTGGGCTGAGAACTCCAACTCAGAATCCTCCCATAGTCCGTCAGCTTCCTCTCCATCTTCTTGCATAACATGGTAGCAAAACATGAAGCAAATGTGGCAATCTGAGGACATCATCAACAATGATTTTTTTCCTCTTGCCTCACAGTTTTGGTTATTTTGCAGTACTGGGACATAAACAACACATGGGTCCGCTAACCCCTCACCCCACTGTCCTTCTGTTTTTCAGCACAGACACTTTGTAGTCCACTTTGGAATGAAGAGAAGGAAACAAGAAGCTCCCAAACCTGGGCTCTTCTCTGCCTTTCTCTCCCTGCCTCTGTTAACACGTGAACAGCCACAGAAGAAGGCTAGTTCGTTTTCAAATGGCCCAGAAAAAAGCTCCGCAACCTCTCTGGCTAACCTGCTTTAGTGCTTAATGACAGTCCAGGAAGGTGGTAACTTCCTTCCTCTCACTCAGATTTGAGACATTTTCCTTTGTCATACAGGTCTGAAAGCGGCAGGCCGTTGTGTAAGAGCCTTTTACTGAACTTCTTTATTAAACTGTCCCTCAAGGACCACAGGATGAATAATCTTGGGCCCTTTAGCTGTTTCTGGGCTCTAATTTCCAATGCTTTAACCATCTCTTGGGCTCTTCTCTAGACTCCTCAAATCTTCCTTTCTAGAGGAAGAACAAGCTGAAGACACAAAGCTCTAGTGACAGACCTCATGGCTTCTATACACCCTGCACATGACAGCCCCAGGCTGTGCTCTGAAACCCTGGGGCAGGGGGAGGCAGGGGACGTCCTCATCCCACATTCAAACTGCCCACACCCCTCTACACCCATTTTCTGTTAATAAAAGAAGGAAAATTACAAAAAAAAAAAAAAAAAAAAAGAACACAGAAAGGAAGAGGGCAGAAAAAAATATATAAAAGAAAAGGGAACTCAAGAATCTATAAAGATACAAGAAATTATTTTAACAAGAAATACAAGCCAAAAGATTCGTTCTGCCAGGCAAAAAGTGCATAAAAACAACAAACTTTTGCATGCAGCCTTGCAGCGAGTTTGTCCACACACGATTGCTGCATTTTCTACCACCCTTTGAACACCCAGCGTCTGCCTGCAAACACAAAATGATGCGTCCCAATTTATGCTAATAGGTAAACTCGAGGAGAGGCTTAGCTAGATTCCATGAAATAAGTAATTTAATGACCATCTGAAGGTTTGTTTTTTAGGGTACAGAAGTTCTGAGTAGGGAAGCAGGAGGTTCTGAGAATTTCATTTTCATAATAATGGCTTGCTGCTTGTTCCTCTAATAACGTGTGGCTACCAGCTACCCCCTGGCTCTTACATCCAAAGCCGGAGCAATTTCTTCGCATTGCAAAGAGTTAAAGACGGTTTAAGGAAAGAGAACCACTTAGGTATTTTAGAATGGCTATGAAAGATTTTTCAGGGGGAGAAAAAAAGGCACTAACCTGCGTTGTTTTAATCCGCTGAAATGACCCAGGTTCTCAAGTTCCCCCTCTGTCTTCTGGCCAGCTTCCTGTAAGTGTGGCATGTGACATTATACTTCCTCACTGCACCTTCTCTGACTCCTTCAAGGAGTGGTCAGAGGCATGTGATAAGACCATCTCCCTGCCTGCTTCATGCTGGGGTAATCCTGTGTCTGGAGAAATGCTGTGTCCTCACAGGGGTCCCCAGCTGGCTTCAGGCATCCCTAGGGCTCAGGTAAAGAGGAGAGAAGCAAAGGGGGTGGGGGGCAGGGGACAGTAGTATCTGGGCTCCTGGCTCTTCTGACTCCACAAGGTGGGGGGAGAAAAGGAGGGACAGAGACTCTTGGGCCCCAGGCTGCCCACCTTGGGGTAGGGGCGTCCGAGCTCACTGGGGCTTAGGCGCTGTCCTATCACCAGGACAGGCCCTGGGAACTGCTGAGGAAGGGCGGCCGTGGTGCTGCACCCAGGGTGTCCCCAGGATCCTCTCTGGAGGGCACCAGCCCAGGGCCTGGCTCGTGGTTCTGCACCCTGCAGCGACAGGGGCCACTCACCCTGAGTTTCCAGGGACCGTCTCAAGTTCACATCCAGTCTAGCTAGTCCTGCTGACGGACTGTGTGCCCTAACTCTGGGCTCAGCAAACAAAGCCCCAGTACTCCCTGCCTCCCAGGGCTAACTAACTGGCACACACTTCCCCCCTGCTGGTCTCCAAAATATGCCAGCCTTTTGGTTTCCCCTGAAAGGGAGGACTTTGTCTTCCTGTGGGATGGTGGGGGGTTCCTGGCGGCACGTGAGCCCTGGCCATGGGGGACCCTGATGCTGGCCTGGCAAGAGCACCTGGGAGAGGCCTGGAGAGGGGAGGCCTGGAGCAAAGCTGAGGCAGGAGCAAGCAGGAAGCCCATGGCTGCCGTTCTAACTTACTTGTTCCTGTGGTCAGTACCCGCCTCTTTCCTGTTATAATTCCTCTAGCTCTCTGGAGGTCCAACACACTGGAATTTGTGGATGTAGGAAGTGGTGTGTGGGAGTAAAACGATGTCCTGGACAGAGGGGAATATTCTGCAATTTGTGCAACTTGACTCAGTGCAGAAACCCCAAAGTTGCTTCTATTTGGCTACGCTGGCGCAATTCTTTTTTTAAAAAATGCTTTTAAAGGCATTTTTTAGTTGTTTTTTAGGAAGGTAACCGTAGACAAGCTCACTGTTCCAAGTCTTGAAAATATTACCCTATAATTCCTTCAAAGAAGTTTTCCATGTGAGAATACCGAGTAAGGGAACAAACCCTGGGAGTCAGAACTTTGGAGAACACTAAAACTCTGAAGTCTCACCACATAATTACATTTCTGGCTTTGAAAGCACGCATAACTGTTTTTACCATTTTGACAGTTGATGGCTGGTTTTCTGATTGAACTGTACAGTTAGATTAGCCAGTTGAGTGAGTCAAGATGGCTGAAAGCACGGCATTCGCTTTAAAATAAGAATAATGGTAAAACTTTGCCATCTTGGAAAAACAAAATACTCCATCGATGATAAATAATAATGAGTCCATTTAAATTTATTTGGAAGTGTCACATTCTGGGCTAGGCTGCCAGTTCCATTTTTTTCAACTAAGCAGTTACATATGTTCTGCTTCAGCCATGCTCTGTGTGGAACTTTTTTTTTTTTTTTTTTTTTTTTGCGGTATGCGGGCCTCTCACTGTTGTGGCCTCCCCCGTTGCGGAGCACAGGCTCCGGACGCGCAGGCTCCGGACGCGCAGGCTCAGCGGCCATGGCTCACGGGCCCAGCCGCTCCGCGGCATATGGGATCCTCCCAGACCGGGGCACGAACCCGTATCCCCTGCATCGGCAGGCGGACTCTCAACCACTTGCGCCACCAGGGAGGCCCTGTGTGGAACTTTTAAAGGTCTCAACAAAATGCCTTATAACTTCCTTTTAAACTCTAGAATCTGGCCTCCTGTCCATGAATTTTTTTTTCTGTTTAGGCATTAAAAGAATTTTAATGGACTTTATCTTTTAGAACAGTTGTAGTTATAGAAAAATCAAGAAGGTAGTAGGGTTCCCACACATTCTGTATCCAATCTCCCCATTATTAAAATCTTACATTTAATATGATAGATAAATAATTAAGAAACCCAATATTGACACATTATTATCAACTAAAGGCCACAGGTTATTTAGATTTCCTTAATTTTTTCCCCAATGTCCTTCATCTGTTCCAGGATCCCATCCAGGACACCATATTACGTTTAGTCATCAAGTCTCCTTAGACTCCTCTTGGCTGTGACAGTTTCTCAGACTTTCCCTGGTTTTGATGACCTTGACAGTTCTGAGTACTGGTTAGGTATTTTGTAGAATGTCCCACAATTGGGGCCTGTCTGTTGCCTTTCTCATGATACTGGGTTGATGAGTTGTTTGGAGGAAGACCACAGAAGTAAACTGCCATTTTAATCACATCAGGTCAAGCACATATACTATCAACATAATTTAATACTGTTGATGTTGGCCTTGATCACCCGAGGTAGTGTTTGTCAGGTTTCTCCACTGGAAGGTTGCTCCTTACCCCCTTCCATACCATACACTTTGGAAGGAAAAGCTTGAGGGTGGAGTATCTATATAAATTATTTTGAATTCTTCTTCACGGAAGATTTATCTCTTCTCCCCATTCAACAATTTTTTCAACCATTTATTTATATCAGTATGGCCTCATAGGTATTCATTTTATACTCTGGGTTATAATTCAACACTATTTTACTAATTTTGTTGCTGAAATTGTTCTACCTTTGACTGGTGAGACCTCTTTCAGTTGGCTCCTGTGCTCCTTTGACATTCTCCCACCAGTATTTTGTTTCTTGGTTTTTGTTTTTGAGCATTTCATTATTTTCTGGCACTAAAATATGCTCCACACTTATCACGTATAGTACCGCCCCAACTGTCCATGACTTATTTTGTCTTTGACAAGAGAATAAAAGAAAATAAATCTATGGGCCTGAGAAAGCTTAAATTTACCTTCAGTTGTCATTAGTTCTGCCCCATGTATTAGTAAACATTTAAAAAATTGTTTTTATAAAATTAGTCCTATCCTCTACCAGCAAGAAAACACCAAAACATCAACTGAGTGAAATTCTGCATTTCCTTAATTCTAAGATGCATGTTTGTGTTGATAGTGCTTTTTTCCTTCATGTTCTAACATTCCTGGAACCAAAGTATACATTTAATACCATGTCCTTGCCCCCGCCTCCTCACCTGTCATAAATTTGATGGTACACCTTACAGCTGATGGTGTCTTGGGAATGGAGGAAGGAGAGCAGTCGATTAGTTCTTGTTTGGACCATAGACATCACTTAACTACTTTCACTGATATTTTTCCCCCACTGAACAAATATTTTGACTAAAGTGGTTTGATGTGTAGCATCTACAGATTTTTACCTACTCCCAGAAACATTCTAACTTTACCTCAAACCACATATTCTCATCAAGCATTAAATTCTTTTCAACTTTTTATGGGTTTACTATCTGATTCCTTTTATGTCTACCATGTCACTTTTTCAAGATCTCAGAATCCATCATCATGCCAGAGGAGCCTAATGCTGACACTAAATGGTTGCAAGAATGATGTCTCACTCTTACAGAGGAGGCCTAAAAGTGCTTACTGGTCAGAAGCAGATCAGGAAGGACTCCTTGGTCCCCCCCTTTCCTACTTGGGGAAGCCATCTGATTACATAATGGCAAAACTGGTCATTTCTTTCTCTGTGGCCAGGAACTCATGAACGGCCGCTGCTTTGGGAGTGTCATGCTTTATAGATTTTTTTCTTTTAATGGACAGGGACTCGTTTACCTAATCACCACGGGCATATTTCAAGACAGTCACAGATAAAATGCCCAGTCTTTTCACCCAGGCAGATAGAACTTGGGTACTCTAAACGTTATTATGTGTCCTACTCCTGTGTAAAATATACTAAGATATTGACTGTGCCCTAACCATCTCACCAGCATCCAGAAGAGATTGGAAGAGATGCCACACTGACTTTTTTGGCAGTCCTTACCACATGCACGGAGCTGTCCCTTGGTATCTGCAGGGGATTGGTACCAGGACCCCCCCACACACACACACCAAAATCCACGGATGCTCAAGTCCCTTACAGTCAGCCCTGTGTATCCGAGGTTCCACTTCGGTGGATAGAGACGGCCCAGTGTACTTTAATTCTCACAGCAATCCTTTGAGGTAGGTACTGTGATCCCCACTTCACAGATAAGTAGCCAAGTTAGAGGAGCTAAATAACCACCCAGAGGCCCTTGATAAGTTTGAAGCCAGAGACTCAGAGCCTAATGCTCCTCTTTGCTATAGATGGTTTACCATCTATAACTCACAAGCGGGCACTTTATTGAATACAGTCCTGTTCTCTAATTATTTTTTGCACATGCTTTTCACCTCAGCCAAACCTAAGTGACAGTGAGGACAGGGACAGTGTCTTTTAGCCCATTAACTCAGCTTTCCAGCCTCATTCCAGCAGCTTTCCTGTTAAGTCTGAACTTTTGCCTAACTGCCAATCAAATTTTTTTTCTTATTGGAAAAAATTCACAATTTTTTTCATAAAGGTAAATAATTTAACATCATAATTTCCCTCCCCCTACTTTGTTGTTTAATTTTGTTTTTCATTTATTAGCTTCTTAAATTTTAAGCTTATTTTCTTTTCAGTCCTTTCAATAAAAGGCTTAACTTTTTATCTAACTATATTTTTAGTACAATCCCCATAATTCAGTGCACTGTATTTTCATTGTTAATTTTAAAATAGTCTATAGTTGCAGTAGTGATTTCCTTTTTGATCCAAGAATTATTTAAAAGGACCATATCTTAGTTTCCAAGTGCTTGGATGGAGGTAGGGGCAGGAGCCATCCTGTGTAACTTTCATTGCTATGTTATTGTTATATGCCTACTTTTTGGTTAGTTTAAGTTTCTTTGTGGTGTAGTATTTCATCAATTTTTGAAAATGATCCATGGTCTTTTAAAAAAATTGTGTATACTTCCTACTTGTTGGGTTAGGTTAATAATAATAACTATGTTATTCAAATCTTCTGTTCCTACTTAATTTTATTTACTTGATAAAATTCTGAAAGTATTTTGTTAAAGTCTCCCACTATGATTATGGAAAAGTTTATTTATGCTTTAATTTTGTATATTTATTTATATTTTTATTTGCATTATTTTGCTTGTATTTTTAACAAATTTTACTTAATTCAGTGCTAAATGTTCAGTACATAAAGTTTCATTGTTATTGAATCTTGTTTGATTTATATCTATTCTTTTATGTCTCGTTCAATATTTCTTTTTATATTGAATCCCACACTTTTTAGAATTAATATTACTATCCCTATTTTTGTTTTGTTAGTTAGAATTCACCAACCTATCCCTTTATTTTCTACCTTTCTGTGTAATTTTGGTATACAAAGACTCCTAAAGACAGCAGTTAGCTGGATTGTCTTTTTAATCAATCTGAGAGTCACTGATTTTAATATAGGAATTTAACCTAGTCACATTTATTGTTATATGTTTATCTTATGCTTGCTATTTTATCATATGGTTTTCTTCTTACTTTTTTTCCCTCTTTTCTTGACCTTTGCTGATAGACTATGGTTTTTATTATTGTAGCACCCCTAGCTCTGTGTGTGTGTTTTAATATCTAATGGTTTAGAAATCCTACCTATACTTTTTTCTAAAGATCAAATACATGTGACCTTTCTTGGTGAACATCAGAGAACTGCATAGTAGGACCCTGTTAATTGGTAAGGTCAGTCCATTGCTTTGGGAAATTTAATGGTAGATTCATGTTAATAGCAATAATAGATTTTGTGTATATATGGGAATGACACTACATAGGTATTAGAAACCCTTCTAAAAGAGTATGTGACCAGGTCTCCATTCACTTCCCTTCCCCCTTCCTACAACAAGGACTGGCTACTACAGCTTTCACAAATCTTGTGGATGAGTGTGGGGTAGAGGGGCAGTCAAGAACCTAGTGGTTGGGATACAGCCAGGAACATCTTAAGGAATGCTTCTGCAAATTCTGGACTCTGAGACATACAAGCACTTTGGAGATCTGTAGAAGTATCTGTCGAAGGGAGGCTGTCAGGGTGAGTTTCCTGCTACTTCACTTCCAGTCACTAGAAGTCATCATCAGCTGAGAAATCTAATCTAGAATTAGGTAAGAGTGCAACAGTAAGATCACAAGAATGTAAACATACCCTCTAAAGAAGTGAAGAATCCAAATGAGAAAATAAATGTTGCTAGACTTGCTTAGGAGGCTAGAATTCTGAGTTTCTTAATGTCTAGTTAAGAAAGCTCAGTAATCAACAAGAATCCACCTTTTTTTTCCCCCTAAAAAAGGAGGTGGTTTCCACTTTTTTAAAACTTTGATATAGGTGCAGGGGCGGAGAAAATTCTGGCCATAAAATACCTAAGCAGGTATTCTTCGTATGTGTTTCTATAAGTGCATGTGTTTGAATAAAGGTTAACATTAAAATTCCGTATTTAATTTTTCATGGAGAATCCCAGTGGGAGGGAGGGAATAGGGATAAAGGTGAAGCAACTGTTTAAAGACCTGCCATTAACTCTCAATTTACTGGACTGAGACCCTGGTTTGGATCACCAAGAAGAAGTGATTAAATACCTTAGAAGAGTGTTTCTGTTCTAACATATTTTAAAAATTAATTTAGCCGCATAAAATTTTATGAAGTAAATCTTTTTTTAAGCATTCTCATAATACAAAAGGGGAGACTAAGGGATTCCAAGAGTTGAAGGGATTTTTTTAAACAAGTAAATAAGTGATAGAACTGGGATTTAAACCCAAAGCTTCTGACTACATGTCCAGTGTCATTTCCAACATACACCAAAACTTCTGTTTCAGAGAAAGCTAAACCCATGCACACCACATGCATATTGTGCAGAGAGAAATTGCAGCGAGGCACACCCTTGGCAGTCAGTGCTTCACAATGTAGGTCAAACAGTCCAGCCGGACCCCAGAGCAACTGTTTCTACACTGACCCTCAGGGGTTTTGGGAGCATTATGTCATGCCAAAGGCTTTCCTCATTAGCAATCATGCAAAAAGACACCATGCACCACGTTTCTGAGCACTTGGAACAGCTAAAAAGAAGATGAAAGGTCAAGAAAGTTCTCTTAATGATGCACTGCACTCTGGTACATTTGATTATGCCATTGTAATGTAATCTAAGCCAGAATCATCAAGCACTCTGGCCAGCTGTCTTTAAAGCCAGAGCCCTACCTGACAAGAGTCATTCTTTGGCATACTACGGGACCTGAGGCCAACAACCGAACTGGCCGTTTCCAATTTCACGCAGCTTAATTCCAAATAACTAGGCCCCTCACTCATCTTTGTTGTTGTTCACAACATTGAAAGGATATGGCAAATTCCCTTGTTCAAAAAAAGACTGGCTAGGGGCACACAGAAAGCCTTGACATTCACCCAGGATGAGTTTTAAGAAGCCTCATAAACACAGAACTCCAGAGGTTGTAGACAGTATTGAGAACCAAGACCCTCTCACATATTTCTTGCTCCTTTCTTTTAGGCTGAATAGAGAAAAGAAGAATATAAGGCAATCTTACAATTCAGAAGTGAACCAAGGTTATTGGGAGAGATCATGAGTGGGTATTATGCAGATCTGTAGCCCTGATTCAGGATTTGTGTTTTTCTCACACATATACATAACATGGGACCAAGAAAACATGCCTGTTTTCACAATCTTCCTACTCAGATGCATCCCTCCCTTCCACATTTAAGAGCACATAGAATACGGTAGAATGGGTAAACAAGCTCATCCCATTCCTAAAAGGAAGGATTCTGGAATCAAACTACCTGGGTTCAATCCGAGATCCATCACTTACTAGTTTCAGTGAATTACTTTATTCTTTGGGTCCCAGTTTACTCATCTGTAATATGCAGATAACCTTCTGAGTATTGAGTGTGATGCTGCATTCAAAGAGCTTAGCCAGTGCAGTGCATAAATGGTGGCTCCTGTTACTGATAGTAGGTGGAAATTTTATTAGGAAATTCTACATTAGAATTTCTTACGAGAAATGCAATCAGGGACTTCCCTGGTGGCACAGTGGTTAAGAATCCACCTGCCAGTGCAGGGGACACGGGCTCGAGCCCTGATCCGGGAAGATCCCACGTGCCACGGAGCAACTAAGCCCGCGTGCCACAACTACTGAAGCCTGCACGCCTAGAGCCCGTGCTCCACAACAAGAGAAGCCACCGCGATGAGAAGCCCATGCACCGCAACGAAGAGTAGCCTCTGCTCGCAGCAACTAGAGAAAGCCCGCACGCGGCAACGAAGACCCAATGCAGCCAAAAATAAATAAATAAATAAACAAATAAATAAATTTATTAAAAAAGAAAAAGAAATGCAATCAGAGTCAAGCAATGGGCTTTATTTCTGAGGGTGCTGGGTAAACAGGAAATAAAAGATATTCAGAAATCAGAGGCAGTTGAGCTACAGGTCCTCCAGTCATTCTAGAGAGGCACAGTCCATCCAGGAAGTAGAACAGGAAATCCATATGCATACTCTTAACTTTGGAAGTGGTGTAGCATTTATGCTTCTAAATTTGGAAGAGATGGATGTTATTTGTGTCTGATCAAAAAATTAGGAGGAAAATGGTTTGTGAATTATATCTCCATTAATTTTTTTTGAATGATGAAGGGTTTCATAGCCAGTGAAAAACTATGTGGATGAGAAAGACAGAGAGGTTTAGCAGTGGCCATGAGTGTAGGGAGAGGAACAGATGGCTACACAGAATTTTGGAGAAATTGTTTATGTGGTGCGAACTGTAACACCTTTAAGCCATGCCTTTTAGAAAACCTTATATGAAAGAGACACATTACTCTTCAAGGCTTTCTGGCTTTCTGATGTTTTCTTTGAATGAGACTCCAAGCAGGATCTGGACCATGTGGGGTCTCTAGATTTATTCACGTTACAATTAGAGTGTGGGTCATACCCAGCTGGTCAACATCAAACCCAACCACATGTGTTTATCACATATTTTCTGGATTATGATTTGGATTTTGAAGTGGCTGCAGACAGGCTGAATTATATGATTCTATAAATGAGGTAAATTTCCAAAAGATAAACATCTCTCAAGGTTTTATTAATTACTCACAGTCATTCTGAATGAGTAACAATACATTTTATATATAATTACCTATTATTTTCTTTGCCTAGAAATAAAGTTGGTGCTCTGAGAGGTACCTAAAATAAAACAAGGTGCTATTTGCTAAATTACTGTTGCATATCTCTCAATGATATACTTACTGTACTGAAAGCAACATAGCAGCTACTAACTAACTTCCAAGGACAAACGTATATACAAAAATGATCAAACATCTCTGCATCTAATAACATAAGTGTACTTATGAAATATGTTTCCTGAACATTTTATATAAACTGCATTTTAACCTTAGGGGCACTGTGGATCATTAATAACACTGTTGGAAGTGTAGGCAGAATAGGAGTTAATGGAATATTATGATGAACTGCTTATGGTTTTTGTTTTAATAAATTATACTTCCCTTTTTACTGGAAAATGACCACCATGAACTGTAATATTCATCAAAATATGTAGACATTTTTAGTAACTAGACTTCATAGGTGTAAAGCCTTCCTAAGCAGTAAGGAATATGCAAGGGGAAGATAAGTTGTAACAAGCAGTGTGTTACTAAATGTACAACTAAATGTATAAGTTCAGGTTAAAAATAATTCATTTAGCTTGATTAAAGACAAGGATTTAGGGTTACAAAAACAAAAACAAATAAAGCAAAGCAACACCAACACAACCCTGGGTTGTCATTAATGATAAACTGTCTTGCAATCCAATTTGCTATCCAAATTGTAAAGAAAAAAACTCTAGGAACCCACGACCAAACTGTGCTAACGGTGCACAGACACATCTTAGGATTATGTTTCTCATTTGCGCAGTTGCAATAACAGGCATATTTTACTTACAGAAATCCAACTCTTTATGCTTGAAGGAAAAAGAGAGAAAAAACAATTTACACAGTGACAGCCATTTCACTCACCATTCCGTGCAATGAGGGCGCCCCGAGTCTCCTGAGATAAGGGATGTGAATCTGTGGTTGTCACGGGCATGCCACACTGGGTATAATACCAGTCTTCAAAAACACATATTTTTCACATGCTAGGGCTCATAAATGGCAACCAGCCAGTTCATGCGGAGGTCAACCAAGGAAACAGTTGTCAAGAATAATTCTGAATAGAGGAAACTGCTACCTTAGCCACAACTGTAAACGTCACTGAACTGCACTGGACCAGATACTTCTTTATCTCAACGTGGTTCCCCATCCTGACAATGGCAGCTCAGAAACTCTGCTGCTGCAGTGACTCCAAGGCTCAGTTATAAACCACCGTTCCTTCTGGACAGTCCCTCCCTCACGTTCTCCTTATGACAAGTTGATGAAGGAAAGATTTGAGACGGATTTTAAAAAACCAACAACAACCTTTTACTGTTGTCCTGTACCTGCGATAGTTTCATGTCTCTCGAAAGGAGACCGGAAGTTTGGAACATTACTGGCCCTTTTAAAGGAAAAGAGGAGGCATACCCAGAGGTGAGTGACTATCCTAACACACGAGAATGTGCTAATGACATGCTCCCCACCGCAGTCTGCTTTATCATCCCTTACAAAAAATCTGGAACAATATGTAGTGAAACAAAGAAATTACTTTCCATCTCTCAGTACATCTCTGAAGTAAAGAGTGAAACTTAAGGCAATAAGCACCTCAAGAGAGAGGTGTTCTGTCTCCTGTGATGCCAATCTTGGCCTTGGTCAAAGGTCACCCCTTCCTCCCTCCCTCCCTCCCTTCCTTCCTTCTTCCTCTCAACCCTCCCAGTAGAGTCTCACCCCCTCACTCCACTGGACCAGTCATCCCCTAGACCACTCCTTACCAGTCCATCTGGAGGTTAGGGGAAAGAAAGGGGCTTGGCACCTTGCAGGTGTTTATTGAATGAATGAACGATCACTGCCTCCCCAAAAGAAAGAACAGAGGAATTCCTCATTCTCAAATCCACAGTCCAGTTTACCAGTTTTATAAACGGTCCACTCTGCGTATGCACAAAGTATAAAAGCTTGAAAATGAAAAATGCTGATTCCAATTCTAAGTTAACCTGCCTAGTAATTTATAGATCTTAAGGTGAAACTGGATATAAAATTCCCTTTGTCCCTCCTTCTACAATCTCCTGTACTAGTGTTTCTTGGACCTTCTACTTTCACTGAATCATAATACCATCTCGACTGCTCTCCTTAGCAGTCAAAAAAAAAAAAAAAGAAAGAAATCTCCTAGCTTTTCAGTTTTCTTTCTAGGATTAAACATAAACAGTACACCTCCTGACAATATTTTTAACAGAGTGGCGTCCAAACAAGATAGAAAGTCTTTGACAAATAGAAAGCAACCAATCTATCTTCAGTCATACCTGTGCTAGTGATCTTTGTTCTGGTTCAAGGTGCCCATGGGCTCTCTTCAGAAGGATGGGCAGTGAGAAATGGCCAAGCAGGTGCCTGCCATGAGGACTCACGTGTGATGGCCACACAAGCACACTTGAGACTAGCACTATGGTGAACTTAACGTGTCTAGAGACAGCCTGGTTTACTGGCATTGCATGTGCTGTGAATTTGCTACCCCTGATCTAGGAATATGCGTTTTGACCCACAAGGAGCTGGCTTTCTCTGTTGCTGGCTGGGCTGAAAAGGCAGCAATTAGAAAAAATAAAGATCTCTCCACACAGCCTCTCAGAAGGGATCTGCCCTGTGATCTGCCATACCCTGATTTTCAAAATTCAGACTGAATTCAGACTCTTCTTAAAAAGACCACTAAACTAATTCCAAATGTAAGTACTAAGACTGTTACTTACAGTTCAGCTGCTTCTGAAGCACATGCTACCTCAGGCCCTAATAGCCTAATTTTCCTGTATATGCTCAGATTGCTTTGTAAATGCTCTTAATAGCACAAACTATTAGCATTATCCATTAACCTAAAATAATTATGACATTAAGTGTTTATATGTATTAACAATGCTTTTCTTTTAAAAAAAACAAAAAACAAACACTAAGTGCTTTTTAATGCACTGCCTAATTCATCATCATTGAAGAAAGC
The DNA here is from genome assembly GCF_025265405.1 of Mesoplodon densirostris. Classification (NCBI taxonomy): domain Eukaryota; kingdom Metazoa; phylum Chordata; class Mammalia; order Artiodactyla; family Ziphiidae; genus Mesoplodon; species Mesoplodon densirostris. The sequence continues at coordinate 92,851,965 of NC_082668.1, forward strand.
TGTTATTTCTACTTTAGAGATGGTGACACGGACTTACTGCTAAATGAAAAACAATAACATACTCCTCTGAGCAAGCTCTAAAATTGCAGAAGAGCTTGGTTTGTCACCTATTACTGGGTCTCAGTTCAATACATACCTATTAACTGATTAGCTCACTCTCCCATGTTTATCTTGTATGGAAAAAACCTAGCAATAATATGGTACATTTTGATGGGACCAGGTGGTTCTTACAGTCAAGATCTTATAAACACAATGACGTGATACTGTAACTACCCCAGCTATACAGCCAGCCCACCATGGTGGGTGAGTGCTCTGGTTATCTACTGCTGTGTAACAAATGAGCCCAAAACTCAGCTTTGTAAAACCACCATTTCATTATCCTCACGGATTCTGTGGGTCAGGAATTTAGAAAGGTCATGATGGAGACAACTCATCTCTGTTCCATATTACCTGTGGTCTTAGCTGGGATCATTGATAACCTGGGGGCGAGAAGGCTAGGGCTGGAGAATCCACTTCCTTGATGGTTTCTTCATTTATTTCTGATGCAAGGCTGGGAAGGCTAAAGGATGGGCTCACCAAGACTGTCCACCACAGCACGGACATCTAGCTAGACTTCTTACTTGGTGGCTCAAGTCTCCGTGTTCCCAGTGAACAAGGCAGAAGTATGGACTTTTACGACCTAGCCTTGAAAGTCACATGGGGCCACTTCTGTCTTACTCTCTTAGTAAAAGAAATACAATCCCCTTCCCCCACCAGGGTCAAAGGAAGGGGACACAGACCCACCTCTCAATGGGAGAAGTGTCAACATATTTGCAGCCATGATTTCAAATACCTAGAGTGAGCCTTCAGTTTCCCGTTGTCTGGTGCACCAACATTTGGAACTTGAACTTTTATTGAGCAGCATTTGTGTTTTCAGAATATCAACCATAAATGCCTGCAATTATATTTCTGGATAATCAGATTCTGAATTGCCATGGAGGCAATAAAATGCCTACATGGATGTTAGGAAAATATTAATTTGGAAGAACAACAAAGTATACAACTGGCAGATTTGTTGGCCTGTTTTGCCTTTAATTTTATCAAAATTATTCTGTTGGGAAAAAAATTTTTTGCCCTATTTCCACTAAGGCTATAGAGCAATCAGATGCCCCAAGCTAAATTAAAACACTTAAGGAAACTTAGGGGAAACCAATTTAACTTTATAGAACTAACTATTCAGCATGAGGTGGCAAATTCAAACTTCTATCAGAGCTGGGCAGGTAGAGAAGTAAAAGCCAATGGAAATACTGCGGACTGGGGTTAACTGGAGCACATGTGTCCTTTGCCTTAAGGTATCTGAATATGATTTTTAAAAATACTGCATTTTCCAGAAATGGCTCTTAGACCACAGCTTACGATCTTTGACTGAGATTACATGGTGGATATTTCTTAGGTTTACAGTTTTTTGTCCTGGTTCTATTGGTCTATTTTGCACTCCTCTGAGACCAGAAAATAAACCCTCACTATATAATTATGTAGTTAATAAGCATGTATTGAGCATTTACTATGTTCCAGACACTGAGCTAAGCTACTGACATTTGTTCCTTATTTAATGCTCAACAGTCCTTTGGGGTATTACTGAACCCATTTTACAAATAAGGAAATGGCGCTTCAAGGAGGTTAATTAACCTGACAAAGGTGATAAAGCTCCTGAGTGGTACACAGTGAGTGGTTCACACCCAGACAGGTTTGACCCCAATACTTGTGCTCTTAGCCACTGCATGTTATAACATGGTGCTTTGGATGAATGTGGCTCCCCTAAACCACAGGTGAGTGGTGTCCAAGAAGGGGGCAAGCCTTGGACAACACTTCTTTGGTTATAACCCATCCAGTTACTCTAATTTTGGGATAGAAATGGAAGTTTACCTGAGGCACTGAATATGCAGAGACAGTCCCTCCTACACAGAATACTGGAAGTTTAAGACTGTATAACGTCACTGTACTCCAGCACCCAGACCACATCTCTCTGGACCCGGGGAAAGAGATCTGGAGTCTCAGCCTTCTAGAAGATGGGCAGTGCCTCCACCATTGATCACCTGATAGAATCCCATCCACTAGCAAGGCACAATTCACGTATTTATCAAACGAGCACAAGATACGGGATCATGGAAACTGGAGTTTCTGTGCTCAACACCCTCTCTCGGCAGACCATCACATGATTTTCCCTTTAAAAAATCTATTTTGAAAAATCCCCTTTAAAAAAAGAAATCCTCCTCTATTTCCTTGAAAAGTCAAATAGAGTTCTCATACATCAAACATATGACAGAGGCAGTTTTTAATCATTTAAATTATTTATCCTTCATTGTTTAATGCTTTATACCACTCCTCAATGCATAATTTATTATACCATTTACGTTTATTAAAAATTGATCACAGGGACATGCTCTCTCCCCATCTTCTCAGGCAACAGATATTTTTCTGTCAGATCACTTGAGAATAGACAACAATTTTTTAAAAATTGACTTTAACTGTTTGTATGCATGTCCCTTTCTTAGGGTTCCTTTTCTTCCACAAAAGGACCAGAGGTTACCTTAGTGTATTAACTGCTCATTTCCCTTTTTCATATATTACAAGAAAGGTTATCTGAAGGCCCACTGAGGCTTTCAGGAAAAAGGCTTATTTTACTTTTCTAACTTTTAGAATGTGGATGGATGTGAAAAGGAGGCATGAAAGAACAAGATTCTAGAGTCTTCCATGACAGAGGTCATAGCTGTGGGGCTGCCTCTTTCTCTTTGCTTTTTCTATTCTGTTCAGTATTTCCTCCTCAGATGATTCATTTTCCTTGCCTTAACTGGCATGTTTCTTTTTTTCTCTTCTCCTTTTTCCAATTTTGTCCTAAATCCCCTCGCCTTTGTACTTCTCAACCCTGTGACCTGAGTTGCTCTCTGTAAGCTGCCAACCTCAAATCCTATAACTCTCCATCATCAGTGTTTCCAACCCACTGCCCTCAAAGTGAAAGGTTCAAGAAGGTGCCATCCTTGGACACTCCTGCCTCAGACCTGGTCATTCTACTCTTCCCCATGGGAAGACAGGAGAGAAGCAGAAAGCAACACAGTGGGTGAGAAAGGTGGGGGAGGGAAGCAGAAGCAGGTTCTAATAAGGTTCTCACAACATGTTAGTCTGAAAAAGGTTTGCAGTGGACTAAACCCCAAAGGAATCAAACTTGGTACATTCTAGTTGGCTCTCCTTGCTACTTCCAGCCCACCTCGATGGGATCCAACCCCGCCTCTCTTCCAGGGCTCCCTACTGGAGCGGATGAGACTATCACTGGCCACCCAAGCCAAAAACCTGAAGGTAACCCTCGCCTCTTCCCTCTCACTCACTCCTGTAACCAATCAACCAATTACTAAGACTTGCAGATTCTACTTCCTAGTATCTCTGGACTCGTCCTCTGAGCCATCCACCACTCTCCCCTGCCCGGCCCCAGAACAGTTTCTTGGGGTCTCCAGGCCCAGGTCCTTCCATTCTCAGCATGATGTAGCTATGATCTCTCTGAAAGGCAAATCTGCTTAAAATTCTCTTCCTATCACAACTGAAATCAAGTGTAGTCCAAACATGGCTTACCAGGCTCTCAATTAGTGAGGAGGCTCCTGCTTAGTTCTTGGGCCTTTTGTTTGAACCCAAGGTGTGACTCCTCCCCTCCCCCCACCGAACATACCTACGCAGCTCTACTGTCCACACTCCACTTGCTAGCCACACCAAACTTCTTCAGCTCCACGGAAGAGCCATATTTTCTCTTGTCTCTTGGTCAGGGAGCATGCTGTTCTTTTCCCAGCAGCCCTCTCAGCCATCTCCACAGGATGCCTCCTCTGTCTTTCCATGAAGTCCAGGTGTGCTCCCAGGGCCCCTAGCACTCCTCCCATCCCAGCACTCATTGCTGACATGGTAATTTTCTGATTCCTCATTTCCTGTGCTCCCCACAGACTAATAAACTCCATAAGGGCAGGGACAAGGCTTTGCTTGTTCACCATTGTATGCTCACTGCCTGGTGCATGACATGCACTTGATAAGTATCATTCGATTGAAGAATGACTGTGGGGTAGTCTTTTCCACTGCTGGCCTCCAATGAAGCATGCCTGGTATTCACACCTTGTGTAGTCCCCTCCCCTTGAACTGGGCTGTTACCTGTGACTTGATTTTTAAAAAAAGAAAGTGAAGAACCTGCTAGTTCTGGGCCTGAGCCTTAAGAAGGCCTGGCAGCTTCTGCTTTTCTGATTCTAACTACCATGTAAAAAGTCCAGCAATCCTGCTGAAGAGACCATACGGCAAGACCACTTGGAGAGGCCACTTGGAAAGTGAAAGGTCCTGACATTTCCTGGAGAAAAAGAGAAGCCCAGCTCAGTCCTGCCGCAGCTAACCTGCCATCTGAATGCAGCCCCAGACTGACCACAGGCAAGAATGGCAGAAGAGCTGCCCAGCTGAGCCCAGCCCAGATTGCAGAATTGTAAGCAATTAAATGATTGTGGTTTTAAGCCACTAAGTTTTGGGGTGGTTTGTTACATACCAACACATAACTATAATAAATTCAATACATAAATAAAATGGAATACAAAAATCACAGAATAAATTTTATGCAAAGACAAGTCAAAGTTTCTAAAAGGCAGATCTAAGAAAAGAGCAAGAGCATTAAAAGGATATAGAGGAACTCATACCACCAGCTTCCATTTAAAATACATCACAATTTTCCTCTGTCATTTTCTTTGGTTTTAAGATATTTTCCAATGAAAAGATTTCCCTACTTTTTTTTTTTTAAAGGATTCCTGGTCTGACATTAAAAATTAAGGAGTCCAACCAAGGATGCAATGTGAACATTAAGACACTGATGGAAACTAGCAGGTGACCAGCCCATCCTGCTGTTCCACTTCCTCTTACTTACCAGTAGGGTAGATCCAAAGCTGTAGATGAGGGCATGGGGGCTGCTGTGTTCGGGGCAGACTGGAACATTGTAGGGGCTCCTGGCTTAGCTGGACTGAGCATCAGATGTTCAGTTCAGCGTGAAAAGTCACCCAAAGAACAAAATGGCCAATTTTGACTAGAAACTAAAATGATCAGTAGAAGTAAAACAGACAGCTACCCATGACTTTAGCCCAGGCATCCAATCACTTACCCAAACACATACACACACACACTATACTGACGTCCCATGGAGACAGCTGAGGCAGTGTTACGTAATCCAGGACATGGTTAGATTCTGTTTAAAAACCCACGTAGACAGGCAGAATGAAGAGACAGTGCGACATTTACAGGGGTTTGGTGGAACTCTGGATGGATGCTTCTCATAATTACTGCTCTTTCAGAAAGAAAAAGGATCCCCGTAAAAGAAATAGGGTCTAAGCTAAGTATCTGTCTTTCACAAAAACCAAACAATAGAATGCCAAAAATATTTTCTAACAGTTCATACTGGACTAATGCTTTGACGTTTCCGAATGATCTCAGGTCAAGAAGGTAAAATTAACAACGCTTTTTTGCTTTTTTTTTTTTTTGCGGTACGCGGGCCTCTCACTGCTGTGGCCTCTTCCGCTGCGGAGCACAGGCTCCGGACGCGCAGGCTCAGCGGCCATGGCTCACGGGCCCAGCCACTCCGCGGCATGTGGGATCTTCCTGGACCGGGGCATGAACCCGTGTCCCCTGCATGGGCAGGCGGATTCCCAACCACTGCGCCACCAGGGAAGCCCTATCAACGTATTTTTGAGAATATATCATGTCTTCTATTTTATTATTATCATTATTTTTGGCTGTGTTGGGTCTTCGTTGCTGCACGCGGGCTTTCTCTAGTTGTGGCAAGCAGGGGTTACTCTCTGTTGCAGTGTGTGGGCTTCTCGGTGTGGTGGCTTCTCTTGTTGTGGAGCACGGGCTCTAGGCGCGCGGGCTTCAGTAGTCGTAGCTCACGGGCTCTAGAGCGCAGGCTCAGTAGTTGTGGTGCGCGGGCTTAGTTGCTCCATGGCATGTGGGATCTTCCCGGATCAGGGCTCGAACCCGTGTCCCCTGCATTGGCAGGCGGATTCTTAACCACCGTACTACCAGGGAAGTCCTATCATGTCTTTTAAAACTGTCTCCAATTAATAAATCTTATCTGGTGGAGACTGAAGAAGTAGATTTAAGACAAATCTGGCAGCATGTATGCTGCATGTTTAGAAAGAGAAGGATCAGTTCCCAGTGTGTGCAAAGCTCCAGGCTCTCAACAAGAGTAACAGAAACTTAAGCAAAAACATAAACCTTCAGCATTTATTACATGTCCTGTCAGTTGGTGAGACTGAGCGTTTAAACGCTGCTGAGAGAGAGCAAAATCTAGACTTAAAAAATGGGAACTATTTCCCGCTCTTTTTTTTCTCCTAGATAGGGGGGCTCTGTGAATAGATGCCACTTGGCTGCTCCCTGCAATACAGCAACCTCAGAGAATGGAAAGCTTGTTCTCTACATTTTCCTCTTGTGGGGGGTAACTTCTGGTGGAGGCACAGACTTGGGCTTTGACTGTGGGGAGAGGACAGGATACGCCGGCAGTGAAAATAAGCCAGGCACCCCATTTTTACCTTCGAGGGAAGAGAAAAGGCTGGCATAACAGCAATAGCATTTCTCAAGAGACGGGACCTGGGGGATTGTCATGGGGAAGCCAGTCATCTCAGATACAAGGAAATAAAGGGGCACCAAGCTTTGTGGTAGGGATGGGAACTCATTTTCCTTATGTGCCAGTTGCTAGGCTGGGCCTTTTCACATGATTTTATTTAGTACGTATTTAATGTGTTGATGCGGTGGGTGGATGAATGACGAAGGCAGGCAAGTCCTATCCGGAAAGGCCACAGGAGTCTGTGAATGGTACAGGTGGGACTGGGATTCCGCAGAGCAAGGTGGAAAAACAGGGTGGAGAGGTTTATAACTGAGCCTTGGGGATTAGGGGAGGGGGATGTGAAGGAGGGAGTCAAACCTCCTAGCAAAGACCATGTCCATGCTGCTGACACAAGCCCCCAGATGTTTGACCAGGTGACCGAGAATCATGGTGAAGCTTAGTAAATGCAACAAGTTCATGTACAGTGAAACTGTGCCGAATCCCACAAGCACTCTATACCCTAGAAAAGGGCAAAACAGTGTGAGGCACCTTGGAAAAGTGCAGGGTTGTTCAAGCCATGCTCTGTGCGGGTTGCGGGGACCCCCTCACAGAGCACCACGGAAGGCACATACACTTGACTTTACCCAGAAAAGCTTCCCTTCTGCTTGAAAAAAAATGAGTTCTCTGTAAAAAAACTCAAACAAAGTGAGAACTACTGGTGCAGCACAGAAACTCTTAGATAAGGATCCTGCAGACGCGAATCTGAGTTGCAGCCCTACCACTACCGAGCCTTGCGCCCTCAGAGCAGCCATTTCGTCTCCTTGATCCTCCGTTGCAATATCCAGACAACAAAGATGACACCTATCTTACACGGCCATTTTGAGGATCTAATGTGATACATTATGTGAAAACACTTTGAAATTACTTTAGAGGTACAGGTTTTAGAGAACATAAAAGGCTTTCTTTCTTTTTTAAAAAATAAAGAAATTTCTCAGTAAGTCAACAGGCACTTTCCTTGGAGGCCATTTTCTACCTCCTGTATTTGTACCGACAAAATCCATGGCCGTCTCGAGGAAAAGCATTATTTAAAGAAGATAATTAGTGCTCAGCACAGTTTCACTGACACCCCCAGAGCACACAAGATAAGGGGATCTTACTCTCAAAATCTACCTCTGGGGTTTGGCAAATAAGCTGGTAGAAGAGCTGCTAAACTGACAGAAAATGGGTTAAAACCTCCAAGTTCCATGTTCATGGCTTCAAAGCGAGAACTTAGACCTTTCCTTGTGTTGGGAAGGCTGACGTGGGATCTGAGATTTAGAACTAGAAGGGACACTCCCGGATAATCAACCTCTATTTTACAGACAAGAAAACAGTGAGCGTGGATGGGAGGTGACTCATCCAAGTTCACAGTGGCAACTGTTGGACTTGACCTTACATCCAGCACTTTTCCACTGCAAGAAGTCTGACTAATGGCAGACTCCTGAAACCTGATTTCCCATCAATAATGTATCTGTGTAAAGTTAGCTCAACTTCCCCATAATCCACTTGAACAGAGTGCTCAGAAGGCATGCCAAGTGGTGGCATTTCTGCTGTGGCCTGGGGGTAGGGCGAACCACTTCCTGGTTTGCCCAGGACAGTCCACATTTATGCCTGTTGTCCCAGCATAATTATGAATTGTGCTCCCTCGCCTCTCACAAGTATCTGGATTTGGATGGAGAATTACAAAGTACTCTTTGTGATTTTCTGGGAGAAAGAAAGGGACTCAGGGTAGAACTGCTCCCTGAGAGCTTGGTGTGGTGGTTTGGAACCAACAGAGATGTGATAGTTGTCTTCAAATACTGACAGGTCTGTCTTATGTTAATAAAATTAGACCATTCTGGGCTTCCCTGGTGGCTCAGTGGCTGAGAGTCCGCCTGCCCATGCAGGGGACATGGGTTCGTGCCCCGGTCCGGGAAGATCCCACATGCCACGGAGCAGCTGGGCCCGTGAGCCATGGCCGCTGAGCCTGCGCGTCCGGAGCCTGTGCTCTGCAACGGGAGAGGCCACAACAGTGAGAGGCCTGCGTACCGCAAAAAAATAAATAAATAAATAAATAATAATAAATAAGAATTGTACTCTAAAGGGTCTCCAGAGCCAACCTGCCTGGGTTCAAATCCTGGTTCTGCCATTTACTAGCTCTGTGACCTTAAGCAGGTTGTGCTTTAGTTTCTCCATCGGTAAAATAAGAATTCCACAGGGAGCGCTCTGTAATCACTTGCTCCTATTACTATTCCTGACTGTTACTTGGCAGGTAGTGGATGTGCCCAGAGTGGGGTTTTCACAGGTGGACTAGGAAAGGGCTGCTGGGCTCCTCCTGGAGAGGACAGTCAGCACTGGCTCGGCTGATGTTGAAGATGCCACCCTAACTCGGTGAACTCAACGGGTCTGCTGACTGCTTGAGGCTGAGTGTGTCAGCAGGGGGCATCTGGTGTCCCCAGTGAGGGCAGCACTCTGGGCCGAGCACTCTGGAAAAGGACCTCGTTCAGGACTGTCAGGCGGCTGGGAAGGAACAGCCATCCCCACTGCATGTGGCAGTGGAATGTAGTGATTTAGAACATGGGGCTATCAGACCGTCTGCTTTGAATCCTGGCTCAACCACATGCTAGCTGGGGACTCTGGAGAAGTTACTTGACCTCTCTGTGCCTCAGTTTCCTCCACGGTAGAATGGGGATGACAACAGCGCCAGTCTCAGAGGAGTGAGTGTGATACAAGTACAGCCCAGCACAGAGCAAGCGCCTGACGAATACCGTTACTGTGACGGAGGCACCGGCCGCTGCAGCTTACAGCAGGAGATCACCTGAAAGGAGCGGGCACTGAAGTCAGGAGGGACGAGGAGTCTGTCCAAGGCCTCCAGTAAGCACCTCGCTCTCTTCTCTGCCCAGCACTCAGTCCAGCTCAGGGAAGACTGACTCACCCAACCTCTGAATCCCCAGGCACGGTTGGTCAGTTGGTGCTGGGGCTGCAGAAGTGACGGGCCTGAACTCGGGCAGCAGGCATGGGAGGGCCAGAGCCGGGCCAGCGCGCGGTGGGCAGAGCTGGGGGCACCCTAACCAACAAGCAGGGGTGAGTCAGGGTGTGAGTCCACGAGCTCAGAGCTGGGTGGAGATGGGATGGAGGCAACAGGGATTTTATTGAAACACAGCAGGTGGCATCACTCCATGGGCTAAAACCCCATTAGATTACAGTATGGTCCTTGCAGAGTACCTGGCCAGGCCTGCCTCTCTGACTTCGTCCTCCCGCCTCCCCTCACAGCCCTCCTTCTTTCCCTGGGACCTGTCCAGCTTGTTCTCACCTCAGGGCCTTTGCACTCGCCATTCCCTCTGCCTGATGCACACTTCTCCCCAGATATTCACATCTGGCTCCTTGTCATTCATACCTCAACTCTCATAAACTTCCCTTAACAGCTGTACCTCAAGTAGCATCCCTACCATTCCATCCCATCATCCTGTCAGCCTTGTTTCATAGCCCTTATCACTACTAACCTACCCAAGTAATTAACTAAGCGTTAATTATTGAAGCATTCATTAATTTGTCTGAGTTACTTGTTTGCTGTTTCTCTCTCCTAGAACATACATTCCACAGAGACAGGGAGCCTGCCTTCAGCAAGCTTCAATAGTGAGCACTGAGCAAATGTTTGGTGAGTGAAGAGATGAAGCAAAAACAGGCTGCAGAAGAGTAAGGAGGTTTGGGGGTGACCGACCTGGAGAGGTGGGTTCAACTGTTTTGGTCAGTGGGAGCCTGGGATCCGGGTGGGTGTGTCTGTGGCTGCGTTAGAGACAAGAGGCTGCCCGGGAAGCGGAAGGAACCCCTGGAGGGAACGGACAGATTAACTGAATGGTCTTCACCTTCTCAGCAGAGCAGGGAGGGGCATCACTCTGGCTGGCACAGGCACCTAACCTGGCCCGGAGTTAATACTGCACCTGTGTGTGGCAGGAACAGGCCTGCACTCAGTAACTCTTCTCCTGCAGTGTGGTTTCAGGCCCTAAGCACCTAGCAGACAAGAGGCAGGTCGGCTGACGTTTTCTGAATAGTGCTGAGGAGAATCTAGCACAGAGTCCTGCAGAGACGGGGCTTAAAAAAAACATTCCTGATTATGGTTCTATAGAGCAGCAAAGTTTAGCTGCTTTAAAACAAGTGAGAGGGCCTCCCTGGTGGCGCAGTGGTTGAGAGTCCGCCTGCCGATGCAGGGGACACGGGTTCGTGCCCCGATCCCGGAGGATCCCACATGCCGCGGAGCGGCTGGGCCCGCGAGCCATGGCCGCGGGGCCTGTGTGTCCGGAGCCTGTGCTCCGCAACGGGAGAGGCCACAGCAGTGAGAGGCCCGCGTACAGCAAAAAAAAAAAAAAAAAAAAAAAAACAAGCGAGAATCCCACGGGGGAAAATCTATGTGTGGAATTACCACCCTATTGACAGCCAAGCAGAGCTAATCTGAGCGTCCTGAAACAGGGCAGCCAGGCATGTGAGGTTCCCGTAAGTGTTTCTATCTTCACGTCATGTTTGATTTCTGGCCCTCCAGAGCAGCAATCCCAGATGAAGCAAACCAGAGCCGTCAACATGCTCTCTGAAGGGAAGAAGAGGGCTGCTTTGACCAGAAGGCTCTACGCTGGAGACCCAGCAAGAACAATAAAAAAGAATGTGGTTCCCGCTAAGAGTCTTTCGGCATTCATCAGCCTACTGTCTTGATTTTGAGAGTTTTTTCCAGAAAGTTATCTGGAGGTGGTACCCTGGATCATTATGAGAACATTGATGCAACAGTTTTAACAAGCGTTGGTAAATGTTTATAGAGCTCTAATTACTCGAATTTCATATCTAGGAAGAATATCACTACTTTACAGATTAATTTTTAAATTTTAACGTTCGTGGGGGATTAGGCAGTAAAGAAGTTAGAGACAAAATGAAAGGGGAACAAAAAGCACTTCTCTATAAACACGTCCTTTTCAGTAATCTTCTTTCCCAGGAATTAAGGTCAAGGGTGAGAGAGAGGAGGACGAAATAAGGGTCTTAGGAACATTTATGGGGACCAGGACCACAGAGGAGACTTTTTGAATAAGTTCGTGCCCTAGAAAAAGTCACTCTCCTGACCTAAATTCAGGAGCAAATGCCCCGTGCCTCTGGTTTACAAGCGAAAGAGCTACCATTCAACCACTACCAAAACCCCTGAGGAGTTCAGAAGAAGGTAAGTAAAGGGTTGGGCAGAGAAGGAACTAATAAAACATTTTCCCCTTCAAAGCACTTGGCTAATGTTTCCCAATTCAACTTCACAGAGAACCTTGAAAGCAGCCATTAATAGTCCTTATTAACAAAACTCTGGAATTTGCACTCCTCCCCAGCCTCCGGCCATAAGCTTCCAGAGGGGAAAGGCAGAGGCCTTCGGCTTCAGGGGAGAAGCAGTGAGCTCAACCCTCATTTAGTTTTGATTTTATCTGTGGAATGCCCCAAACCCACTGGCACACCCCTGAGATAGCACGGATAGGCAAATTGCATGGGGGATTCCAGATGTGAAAGTGTACGTAGGTAAGAGAACGCACACGGGTTTTTTTCTCTTTTTCCATTTTCCACTGCCGAGCTCCTCTGTTTTGGTTGAGCTCAGCGGCACAAGTGCCTTGGATAATCTAGAAATTGCTTCCATATGTGGGCACAGGAAAGAATGTACTCATGGGCTGCCTGAGAAGGAAGCTCCGGCAGCCTCTCTCCTGCCAGAAAACGTGTCTCGGGCTGCAGAGAGCCACAGGGTGTTTGAGCTGAGGGAGATCTGGGGAAGCATCTCCAAGTCCCCACTCCCCCTCAATCTACCCATGAGGACTCTGGGGCCCAGTGTCACACAGACAGGGACAGAGCTGGAGCTAGAACCTGGGGCGCCGGGACTGCCTTTCTTATTTTGAATCCTCTTTTGCATTTAGATTTGGTTTTATCCAAGAATGTTTTTGATCTTAGATAGGTGTAAATAACTAGGCAAATTATTAAACACAGACAGAGTGTGCTAGGTGTACCTGCCATCCTGTGAAGCCCCTCACGCATCCAAGGTCCCAAGCCCGTATTCAAGCTCCAGAGCCAAAGGGCTACCTAGTTCCTGGTCATCCCCAACTATTCTCTCTGGGGTCGGGCCCTGTAAAACTTGAACGAATGTCTGAAATGGACAGCAGTCACCCTGAGGTTAAATTTGTCTACTTTTAGGGGTGTCTCCTTAGTCCAAGCTCTTCAAGTGAGGTGACCTCATTGGGACGGAAACCATCCTTATTCAAGTATTTTTCTCAGGTCACATGTTGTCCTTCCCTCTCCTCTCCTCACACCCCTGCTTCCCTGCCTACTCCCCACTCCCCTACCCTTCGCCCCACAATTGCTTGAAAGAAGGACCTGTAGCTAATTCAGTGTAGCAGCAGGATGGCAGGTTGGGGTCTGGACCAACAGGTCCAGTTAGATACTGAAGGCTGGCCCTAGGGGCTGGACCCTTACAGGAAGCTCAGCTCAGAGGGCGCCAGGGAGCTCCTCCCACTGTGCAGTGGCACCCACACCAGGGTCTCCACGGCTCCTGACCACTTCAGAGCCTTAATGCCCGGTTAGTGCTGGGTTGGTCCAGAACTTCAAACAAAGACTCCATTTAGGACCCGACAGAGAGTGGTCTGCAAGCACCTTCCTCTCTCCAGAAACCTGCCACCCAGAACCTTGGGTGATTTAGGCCTGCATCACATCATCTTGAACTGCTTGACCCAAGTGGGTAGACGCAGCCGTTTCAGATGCGCAGGGGTGGAAAGTCAGAAGGCACTCGTGCCTCGGTTCCCTGCTTGGCCAGGGGCAACTTGGCGCCTCACCACTTTGACTTCTCACCTCCAAGCAAAGAGCCAGAGCAACTTGTCCCAAAGACCCACCAATGAGTCGCCCACACCTACAAGTCAGGGCAGACAAACCTCAACTTTTTAAAGGCTTGCGATGCGGAGGACCTGAAGCCTGGGTGGGGTTTAGCAGTTCTGCTCTTTAAGCTCAACTTTTTGGGGTCTTTTTAAACTGTCCTGTCCCTTCTTATGCTCCATTATGAATCAAGTGTGTTCAAGTGCCCTTCAAAAATGTTTTCTTAATATTACCATAGGTAATTAGAATTATTACTGGTCTCATTGCAAGTATTAACTAGATAACGTGGTCTTTCAATAAATATTCATTGAGTACTTATATGTGAGACACAGAACTAGGGATGTAACACTGAATACACCCTTCCCTGTAACATGGCTCCTCCATCTAGGGAACTCGGAACGAAGGGGCTTCAGCTGCCCCGTATCATCCTGTTTACGCTTCCATTTCACTATAAACCGTGTAGGATGGGGATGAGTGTACACTTATTCAACTGTGAGCACCCTTGCAGGACAAGCAGCGTCTGTCTTATTTGCGCCAGGACAAGGCATCAGGGACACTCAGTGCTCTCTGTATGAGCAGAATTAAAACTCGGCTTCGTCTCCTCCCTTCCTTGGTCCTCCATCTCCATCACCATCTCACCAACTTCCAGCGATTGGAAGCGTGAGGAAAACCTCTTCAAGGGCTACAAAGCCTGTGTTACTGGATCTCCTTCTGCAGAGATCTGCCAGAGTCACAACGAGAATTGGTTTCTACACGCCTGATACATTTCTGTTTAAATCAGTATTTTTCAAACTGCAAATTGCTGCCTATTCTCTGGCTGTCAAATCGATTTAATGGGTTGCAACCAGCTGTTGCTTCTTTTTTAAAAAAAATAATAAAAAAAATGTACTGCACATGGTAAGGATGGGAATTGTTTTATAAAGCTTTTGTTTCTATTATCAATCTATCTATCTATACTGGATCTCAAAGAAGAATACATTTCTTACTGTAGGTCATGGTCAAAAAAGGTTTTGAAATGCTCGTTTAGATAATGCTTCTTTATATGGAGTACTCACTGTTCACAGAGAGTTTCTTTTTAAATACTGCCCAGATGCCATCTGCCATCTGACATTGTGATCTGTCACATCTGACATTCAAGGAATAAGGCACTCTAAGCATGCTTCTTTTTGCTGTTTTTTTAAACTCTAAACCACGTGTGGTCTCTTCAATTCCCAGACCCCAGAATCTTCACAGTACAAGGTTCCTGCCTGTGGCCTCTGTACTAGGACCAAGTTTATTCGTGCAGCTCTTGTGCCTTGGGCCCTTCTGAGGTACCTCATGGGGGGAAAAAGGATGAACTCCCTGGGCTGACTTACTGAACAGGGTCAGTTAAAGCACACGCTGCCCTCTAGCTCCTCCTGGAAAGCAGGCCACTGCTGGTTTCATGAGAGTTCATCAGTTTACACTGGAGCTGGGATGGTAAGATCCGGAGACGGTGGGCCCCACCTGCACCCACCAGGGCTGGCCCACAGCCGTCCCCTCTGTACCCCGCAACCACGCAGAGGGAGGGCCGGAAGCCACCTTCCCACTCCACACACCATCCAGGCTTGAGGAGGGGGAGAAGCAGCAACGAGGCAGGACGGGGGTGGCGGCCGCTCGCACAGCACAGCTCACCAAAACCGTCCTTCTGGGCCTCCCTGGTGGCGCAGGGGTTGAGAGCCCGCCTGCCGATGCGGGGGACACGGGTTCGTGCCCCGGTCCGGGAGGATCCCACATGCCGCGGAGCGGCTGGGCCCATGAGCCATGGCCACTGAGCCTGCGCGTCCGGAGCCTGTGCTCCGCAACGGGAGAGGCCACAACAGTGAGAGGCCCCGCATACCGCAAAAACAAAACAAAACAAAACAAAAAACTGCCGTTCTAACCAAGCCAAGGCACGGAGACCAGAGACCCGGGCAGCACAACCTTCTAAGTTTGAATCCTGGCTCTGCCTCTGGTTTCTTCCTTAATTCTGTAACAGAAGGGTTCCGGGTCACATCAGAAAAACACAAAGATCCTGTTACCCTCTGACCAAGAGCAGTGACCTGTGGATTTGAGGCTGGAAAGGCCCCTTGGGGCTCAGAGCAGCACACCTCCCTGAAAACCTTCCCACATCAGACGGGGCTTGAGAATGGAGTGGGTTTTGTTTTACCTCCTGCTCTCTGGAGAGCTCTTCTATTCTGTCCTTCCCTGGGCTTGAAGAGATGGCCAGATAAGCTGCCAGCGGGGCCTGAAGGAGTAAAGCAGCCCTACCCCTTGGGGAGGGGACCTTTAGGGACTGCTGGTCCAGGTCTCTGCAGGCACTGTGGAGAATGCCCCTCGATTCCCCCCAAACGCTTTTGCTGAGGGTGGGATCACAGTGACCAGGGCTGAAATCAGCCCTGACAATGTTACCTTACAGCCCACGTTGGGCTCATTTGGAGGCAGTACAGCCCAGAGGTGGGGAAAACAGCTCTGGATGCCTTTCCAGGCCTGCGTTTCTGTCTTTATGTGACTTCCTCTCCATTCGTGCCTGTGGGGATCCCTGGGTCATTGCTCTGCAGGTACGAAGGCGACCTGTAGTGGTCCCTGTCCGCAGAAATGGCTGTCGAGCCCTGTGGTTCTGGCTGCAGACAGGGGCAGGCCTCCGCAGGCTGCCTGAGCCTCTTCCAGGAAGGGCTCGATGATCTCCATCCCAGCAGTGGAGCAAGAGCCCTGTAGCAGG
Source organism: Mesoplodon densirostris (assembly GCF_025265405.1). Taxonomy (NCBI): domain Eukaryota; kingdom Metazoa; phylum Chordata; class Mammalia; order Artiodactyla; family Ziphiidae; genus Mesoplodon; species Mesoplodon densirostris. Next base: position 92,868,152 of record NC_082668.1, read on the forward strand.
CAGGCCTCTCGGGGCCCAAGGCCAATATGGCCAGAGCTTGGCTAAGGCCTGGCTGCCTGACAGCAGCAGGGTTTTGAGAAACATTTTTCTTTATGGATAGGAAGTGACCATTTCCTCTTCTCCCTCACGTCCCTCACTGAACTCTGCTATAAGCCGAGTCAGTTTGATTCCCTAACCTCCAAAAGAGACTTGAGCAGAGGGTACCAGGGACTTTCTAGAAGGCAGAGGCTCAGTATTGCAAACTCCCTGGGAGCAGCTGCCACTGGAACCCTGCCTTGCCTTTTCCTCACCTGGGCTTACTGCGTCCTGTACCTGAAGCAGGTGTCCAGCTGCATCCTTCACATCTTTAAGTCAGTGTTAACCTTGGCCCTGCCCAGCAAAGAAATAGACCATTCTATGTTTCATCTGTAATTTAATAAGAAAATCACTTACAGAATGTTTTATACAGTCTCAGGCAGGGGAAAGAGAACTGGACTGGAACTCAGCAGGCCTGTTACCAACTAGCCATTGGCCTTGGGAAAGTCACATAACTTCTCTGGGGTTCTCCTTCTACTGAGAGGTTAGGCAAAATGGTCTTCATCTTCACTTGGCTTCCTATGTCCAACATTCTGGGATTTTATGAAAGATTCTACATTTTATAGTTGAATATTATACTCCTTCCCCACAGGTTGAATGTCATTCATTTATTCTTTTTTTTAAATTTTAATTAATTAATTAATTTTTAATTTTTTGGGCTGTGTTGGGTCTTCGTTGCTGCACACGGGCTTTCTCTAGTTGTGGCGAGTGGGGGCTACCCTTCGTTGTGGTGTGCGGGCTTCTCACTGCGGTGGCTTCCCTTGTAGTGGAGCATGGGCTCTAGGCACGCGGGCTTCAGTAGTTGCAGCACTTGGGCTCAGTAGTTGTAACACTTGGGCTCAGTAGTTGTGGTGCACAGGCTTAGTTGCTCCGTGGCATGTGGGATCTTCCCGGAAGAGGGACTGAACCCTGTCCCTTGCATTGGCAGGTGGATTCTTAACCACTGAACCACCAGGGAAGCCCCCATTCATTTATTCTTGAGAACATCATGTGTCACTAGTCAATGATACTAGGCAGCATTTGTGACACTCTAGGAATATTTTCTTCCTCATTAGAGACTGCTGAAGTCTTAGGGGTCATTTAGAATGTATGGCTGTGACGGGTGTCAGGTGTTAAAGTGGGTGATTCAGAGTAAAGCTAATGTGCTACTCCAAACACCATGAAAAGAGCAGGCCCTTCTGCTGACAGGTCAGCTGTTGGTCTTAATTTTTTCTGGCTGTCCTTTTTTCAACGCGTTGGTGACACTAACCCAGAGGTATGCAGAGAAACAGGAAGTCCAGGTTACTTCCCCAGAACAATGGATCAGTGGTCAACCATCTACATGAAGAAAGCTGAGGCCACCTAGGTCCTTTACCACTGAATGTCCCTTACTGAAGGGGCAGGTGGGCCCTGTGGCTGAAGCCACACGGACTGGACTGAATCTCACCTCTGCCAAGTTAGCCATGTGAACTTGGACAAGCTGACTATCCTCAAATTCCTCATCTGTAAAATGAAGATAATAGTGTCTGCCTCATAGGGTTGCTATATGGATTCAGTGAGTTAATTCAGAGCACTGAGAACATTACCTGGCACATACTAAGCAATATCTATGTTATTAGATGCTATTATTATTACTACTTGTCCAAACATCATTACTAGAAATCTGAAGAGGAATAATTCATTCCTGACTTCTGTGAGTAAGCGAGAGAAGGCAGGCACCCTCTTGCTTCTGTTTCCTGATGACTTCTTAGTAAGGGCAGCCACAGCTTAGTGCAGCTCACCACTTTTCCCTGCACTTCCAGGGCCCCCACCCAGCAACCTCCTTAGGTCAGGAAGCTTCTTACCCTGCAGAGGACGCTTAGGATCCGAGTCCCTTCACTCCCACTGCTGAGGCATCTCCCCGTAGCTCAGGACCACCAGATTCTTTCCCTGTTGTCACTGCTGACCTCTGTACTCTCTCCACCACCAGGAACTTCCTCCCTTTTCCTTCCTCCCTCTGTGTTTCTGGGGCCAGAGCTGAAGGGAACAAAGGGGAAGTTTCTACTAGGCCTCCATCCTTCCATGGGCATCTGGGTTGGAACTCAGAAAGCATCTTCTCCTAGTCACAACCTTATCTACAAATGGTGGTTGGGCTCCCTCGGGCACCAGTCCTAAGGTTCAGCTTCCTGGGGTGGGCAAGTTTGTCTAACCTCTCTGTAAAGCAAAGAGTCCACAGGGGTACCATTTACCAGTGTGTCGGTCCAGGATCTTTCTATGCACAACTGGAGACCCTGTAACGTTAGCACCAATCTCAAGAAGCAGTGTGCAGTTTCTTGGATGCCATCCAAGATGGTCTGCCTCTGAGCCAAAACGGCAATGTGCTGTTCCTCAGACCAGGATTAAGAAACAGAAACAAGACACTCAACCAGCAATGGTCACAACCACCAATCAATGGTCACTGCAGAACTCCCAAGGCAAAGCCCCAAGTGGGTATTTTTCTCCACCCCCGGGAATTCCCACCATCGTAGTGAACATCCTCCAAAGCACACACTTACAGTCACCTGCATATGGTGTTTGGTCTGAGGCTGTACAAAGGGCACATTAGTCAGCAATGACCTCTGCTTTCTAAGACACTGCAAAGGCAGATGTGTACAAAACTCAGCCATCCATGTGCTTGCCCAGCAACACTTAGAACTGGTATTTCCTGGCTCTATCTGAAGTGTTCTTTAAAAGGGGTAAGCCAATGACATGTGTGTGCACGTGTATATGTGTATGTGTGTGTGTGTGTGTATACACATGCACCCGTGGGCGGTAGATGATGAGGACACATGGTTTCAGGGTTGGGACCATGTGTGCACTAATACAGAATAAAAGTGAGTATAATGGATGTGTGTAGGTACACACGAGCTAGTGTGATTTTCATTGGATGTAAATAAAACAAGATCTGCCAGGCATACCTGGACTCACCTGGCTCACATCTCACTCCCACAAATAACATTACAAGAAAATCTTGGGATAATAGCTAATGGTCTTTTTTCAAGAATACAATAAGATTCAAGTATTAATGAAGAACCCTATGAGTTCCATGTAATACAGCCACACTATTTTAGCTAAATGAGGAATGCGATAAGCATCTATTTCTCTCCCTTATTTACCAAATACTTAGTCAAAAACAGGTAAAGTAACATTTCAGACTTATCAAATTTCTGACTGATAAGTTACACTGTTAACAACAGCGCCTTATCTGGAGATGTTGGGTCTGTCCCAACACAGGCATCACAGACATCCTAGCCTCAGTCTTCTTCCCATTCTTACAAATTCCCCTACTATTCTTGCACAGTGTTTTATTGTTGTCAAGGTCACGTGACCACTAGGCAACAAAGCTGGGATTATAAAACAATGGTAAGCTCCTAGTCTACTGCTCTTTTGCACTTTTCACTTTACCACTCTACCTTTAGCAGAGGATTCAGTGCAAAAGGAATTAAGTACATAAGCTGGTTGTTATTCGGTCTTAACCTGAAAGTGACCTGACTTTCAAGAGTCTATTTCTGAGGATTGATGGACATCCAAAACCAGGGGCAGAGTGAAAGTGGAGGCAGGGCAGAGGGAACATATGCCCTCAGGCAACAGCATATGAGGGCCCCAAGAAGCTGAGTGTTTGCAAGTCCCAATGCCAAAACTATGGTCTGTGCCCAGTTCCCCCCGGGCACCACTTTCCCTCACTGCCACTCTGTGGCTAAAACCTAATACAGCTACCTACCAAGGCCAACCAGGTACCCAGAACCCAGTCCAGACTTAGGACGCTGGCTAGTTGAGGGCCAGTGGATTTCTGGCCTTGAGAATGACCTGTTTTTTTGAGTGGTGGAGAGTTCAGTCCTGCAGGACTGGGCCACCCATGGAGACCCAGGGTCTAGAGATTTTCCTGTTCTCATCAGACCTCCCATCTTACTGCACTGAAGCCTCCATTAAGACTGACTGTGAGAGGCATACGGACAAGGCTGCATTCTGTGAACTCACTCAGCTCCCGTGGACCTTAGGGTTCTGCACAAGAACATACATTCTGAGGAATTCCTCTGGCTCCATTATGCCAGGACTTCAGCCTCAGTCTCGCCTGGAACCTTGTTCTTCTTTCTCCCTGCTTTAGCCTGGCTCCCTCCAGGCAGACACGTCAGTTTGTCCGTCTAGTCTGTGGCCTTTTCCCAGCAGGAGGCCCTTGGCTTGTCGCAGCCCCGACAGTTTGGCAGGACGTACAAACTGATCTTTCCGGGGACACTGATCTGGACAATTCAGCCTCGTTCAGGAGATCCAGCTCTCAGAGGGTCCAACTCTGATGTGTTCTTTCTTAAACAGGACATCCCTTTATGAAGCTTCCTAGCCTTTAAAACACTCACATTAAAAACAGAGCAACATTTTATTATGGCAGATCTCAAGGACTCACAGGGCTTCTTAATTTTCAGTTCCAACGTCTGCTGCCCAGACACAACCTTTCTGCCATCTCTGTCAGGTTAGTTACAAAGCACAATGTTGGCCCGACCTACCCAGATACAAGAAATTTTGCAGATTGATTTAGTTATTCTGTTCATATAAATGAATCCAGTTGTACAGCTGTTTCCGATTAACCAATGTACTGCTGGAGTTATATACAAATAATTTTATAGTGAACTCAGCAACTGCAAGGACAGGAGCAGTGGAATCTAGTCTCACCTCCCAGAAAAACAAGCAGAAGCAACAAGGGCAGGGGCTTTCAACCACACTCCAGGTTTAAATTCCTATCTGCTATGATTCACTTTTTCCTCTTGATGTAATTCAGCATAACTTATAACTAATGCTCTCAAAGAATGTTTGTCTTCAGACTTTAAGATTCAAAAGGGAAACCCAGTTAGCTGTGCAAGCTTAAAACTCCTTTAAAATTTCCCATCTTTGCGTTTTATAAGTTTCCATTTTTCCTGGTAAGACATTTATATTTCCTGAGACAATTTCTTACATAATATATTTCAGAAAGAGAAAATTGGAATCAAAAGGTCTGTATTGACTTTGTTATATGTAGATATCAAGTGTTTTGTTTCATTTCAATACAGAACAATTAAGCTCAGTGAGCTTAGGCTCAAGTTTCTCTTCTCCAGGTCTAGAAGACAAACCATATGCACATTAGAAAATTAAGGAAAAGACAGGGCATGAATAATTCAAGTGAATGGAATTAAAAAAGAAAAAGGGTAAAGAGAGTGACAAGTGCTCCCTAAAGAAATCATCTGAAACAAAACAGGAAAAAGAGATTAGAAAGTTTATACTTCTAAAATGAATTACACTGGCAAGGATGTGGGGAAACAGATATTTTCAAATAGTTTTAGTAGGACTATGAATTACTACAACTTTTAGAAAGCAATACCACTTTAGGGACTGTGACAGAAATCAAAGCTTCTGTATGCCAGTATTTTCTGAACACACGGATATTCGGGGAAGAACTGTAGTAGCACAAAACTTGAAATAATATGAATGGTTAAATTACAGAATATCAATCAGCCATAATATAAATGAGTTTTTAATTTGGAGAGAATGGCTATAATGTTTTGTTATGTTAAAAAAAAAACCTTGTGACTTCCCTGGTGGCACAGTGGTTAAAAATCCGCCTGCCAATGTAGGGGACATGGGTTCAATCCCTGGTCCAGGAAGATCCCACAAGCAGCGGAGCAATTAAGCCCGTGAGCCACAACTACTGAGCCTGCGCTCTACAGCCTGCGAGCCACAACCTCTGAGCCTGCATGCCACATCTACTGAAGTCCATGTGTCCTAGAGCCCATGCGCCACAACTACTGAAGCCCACGCACTCTAGGGCCCGCATGCCACAACTACTGAGCCCGCATGCCACAACTACTGAGCCCGCATGCTTGCAACTACTGAAGCCCGCGTGCCTAGAGCCCATGCTCCGCAACAAGAGAAGCCACTGCAATGAGAAGCCCACGCACCGGAACGAAGAGTAGCCCCCGCTCACCACACTACAGAAAGCCCACGCGCAGCAATGAAGACCCAACGCAGCCAAAAGTAAATAAATAAAATAAATAAAAAATAAATCTTGTGGATATCAAAAAAGATATCTTCACCCCCATGTTTATGGTAGCATTATTTACAATAGCCAAGATAAGGAAACAACCTAAGTGTTCATCAATGGATGAATGGATACAGAAAATATTTCACACACATGAATATTATTCAGCCAAGAAAAAGAAGGAAATCCTTCCATTTCTGACAACATGGATGGATCTTGAAGGTATCATGCTAAGTGAAATAAGTCAGAAAAAGACAAATACTGTATGATCTCACTTAAATGTAGAATCTAAAAAAGCCGAACTTGTAGAAACAGAGATTAGAATGGTGGTTACCAAGGCCGGGGTAGGGGGTGGGAGGTAGGAGAATTGGGAAAATGTTGGTCAAAGGGTACAAACTTGCAGTTAGAAGATGAATAAGTTCTAGGGATCTAATGTACAGTATTGTGATTATAATTAACAATACTGTTTTAAATACTTGAAAGTTGCTAAGAGACTAGATCTTAACTGTTCTCATCACTAAAAAGAAATGATAATTATGTGACATGTTGGAGGTTAGCCAACCTATGGTGGTAATATATTACAATATGAGTGTATCAAATCAACTCGTTGTATACTTTAAACTTATACAATGTTTTGTGTCAATTATGTCGCAATTAAAAATCATGTAGCCTTATGTGTATAAGGTTTCAATTTTTAATAGAAAAACTATATATGTGCATATATATTTGTACATAGTTTTATAAGAAAAGAAGGGCACACCCCAAACTGGTAATATTGATTACCTCGAGTGGTTAGATTTGAGAGACATAGGAGAAAAATTAACTTTTTCTTTGTATACGTCTTTCTCTTTTGCTTTATTTATATCAAGCACATAATACTTTTGTAATCTCAACAAGGTAAAAACTATAATTTAATTTTTTTAAGTGATAAGAGTCACATTTTCAGCAAAAACAAGGAAGCAAAGACTGAATTACAAAGACTGAGCACCTGGCTTGATGGTTGACAAAAGGGACATGTTTCATCACAGCAAAGTAGAGATGATGTATGCAGAAATTCTGTACAGAAAGGAATGTTATGGTTAAAGTAATACCATAATACCCCATGCACAGTCCTTTAACCAACTGAGAATTGTTTTCTCTTTTTCTTCTGCCAGTTCCTCATCAAAGGGAGAAGACTGGGGGGGGGAGGTTTACAATGTTTAATTAATAAGGTTCTAGCTCCAACATCTTTGTAAAGTACCACGTAAAGTAATCCCTAATTTTAACAATGATCTAATTTTTTATTTTGTCTCAAACAACACGTGAGGCTTTTTTTTTAAACAGTGCTAAAACTCTAGGGAAAAGAATAATGTGGAATTTTACTCACAAAACCTGGGATTAGTTAAACTGATGCTTTGGGTTAAATTTTAAACCATGCGTGGCAATCAAATTCTAGCTCTAAGAGACAAGAATAGGCACTGCTAAAGTAAATGACTACTTTTTAAAGATTTTTAAAAAGACTTCAACTACTTTGCCTTTTTCTAGGCCCTCAAAAATTGCATTAGAAATTTCAGTACCATCTGAAAACTTGTCTTAGTGTCCCCCAGCCTGCCTTCTGGGGCCTGGGGAAGAGAACTGGTTTCGTCTTGTTTTATTCTCCCTGCCCCCACCCTTTTCTCTCAATCCATCACCCTGGTCCTTCCTGAAAGTCCCTCCCTCAGCACATACATGTGCTCCTTACATTACATGAGCCTGCTCAAGAATACCCATTTCTTCCCCTTTTATCTCTGGCTGATCTGTCTCCACTATTTAAATATCCATCCCCATAACACAAGTCTATTGTGGTGAAGACACTGATCTCACTGTTTACATTTTTTAAAAAAAATAGCTAGGGTACATGTTTTCTCAAGATCTTCTCCAAGGTCTAAAGGTTCTCTGCTTTCAAAATCTACCCTGCCTAGGGAAGAAAATAGTCTCAGAGTTTCCTGAAATATTATTTGATAACATGTTCAACACTTCAAAATTGCATCAAAGATGTGGCCAGATTTCTTTCTTGGTCCCTCCCAGGCTAAATTCTTCAGTCAACAGACCTAATCTCCTGCATACAGCTATAGAAAAATGCTTGGGAACTCTCAGAAACGGGCTGGGTGACATACAAGTGGTTGAAAAGCAAGAAATTCAACCAACTGCCCATTTGGTCTGTGTAAGCCAACTAAATGATTATATTGATGTTGTCACTGAATTGGTTGGTTGTCTGACTTGACTCAATGGACTAGCTGTCTGGGCATCATTAGCAAGAGCTAACAGATGAGAAGATGGTCATTGAACAGGAAAATATATCCAACCCGACAGCAGAATGCCATGCAAGTATTAAGAACATAATAGCAATATGTCCAAGAAATGCTAAAACTATCAGGCAAGCAAAATGCAAATAACCCAGTCTCAAACATGTGGGGTGGAGGAGGGAGAATAGGAGGAATGTAATCAAACTGTGTTTAGCTGTTACAATGAGGTAAGGTGTACACATTACATATTCAGTATTTAAAGTAACCAAGTATTGCCTATGAGAAAAAATATATTTAAATAATGTAAATGTGTGTGTATATATATATAAACATATATAGATGTGTATTGCCTATGTAAGAAAAATAGAACATATGTAAAATTAACTTTTATTTTAAATCGTAATTGACTCCTCTAGCCAAGGAAACTATCTGGCCCTCAATTTTCCATTTTATTCACCATTTCCTTCCTCCTGCAGACACCTCTTACCTAAGAGGACTATTTATCCTCCAAATACAAAGGAGTCTGTGGCAGTCTGGGGAGAGGCTAGTGTCCTTCAATTTTGCTTAAACTCCTTTCTCAAGTTGTACATCACCTCTTAGCTCAAAGAAAAAGATGGAAAATCCGTGGGTGGGAGGGCCTGAACACTCACTAATGTGGAAGTGAACCACATACAGGTATTAGATCAGGAAATGTTACATCTTAGGTTCTACAATAATAATTTCCACATTCCCCACAAGAACACAAAATCCCATTCCTTTATTATTAGGATCACTGTTATTTTTCAATTTGGAAGAAATAAAGATAAACAGCATTTAAAGATAATTATGTATGTGATGAAAAGTAATGTATTATACATATCAGTCATGGTGAAGGATGAAATCACTCTTAGGATGAAACTTGTTTCCCAGCATCTTTAGAAGCCAGCATCAAAATCTACTTTGCCTTCGTAAAAAATTCACTCACCTCAAACCTTACAACCAGAGTGGTGGAAATAAACTGCCATTCAACAAGCATTAATTGAGAACCTACTATACAAGAACCTACTGTTTCTGAGAGAATGTAAAAAAAAAATTAAGTTATTTCCTTCAAAGAGTTTACAATCTAATGAGGGAGAAAAAAACACATGCAAGTGACTCCAATATGGAATAGAGTGGATTCCAAGCCACAGGTGAGGCCCAAACAGACAGCAATGAGAATTTACTAAGAAGAGGGATGAATCGGCTCCAGATGAAGATGGCGTTTCAACTTTTCTTAAGAAGCATGTTTTTACAATGTGAACCATGTTCCTCGAAGCCACTGAACTAACAAAATTTGTAGGTGATTGTGTCTCCTGTTTATTTTAGCTGTATTCTTCTCTTATTGAGTATTAACAAAGTGTGCTATTTTTCTTCTCAACAAGTACTTGTGGCCAATATGAAGAATCTATAGGATTCAACATACAAGTGAGGAAAAGGGCAGTGTCAAGAGAAGAAATGGCAAAGCAGAGGCATACAGATGGGAATGGAAAAGAATCTTTGGCTGGAGTCCCCAGCATGAAAAGTGGTGTATAATAGAGCAGAAGGTGAAGTTAAGGGTTAAAAGTGCAGAGCTTGGAATCAAACTGCCCCAGGCTTGAATACTAGTTCTGTCACTAGCTGTGTGACCTTGGGCAAGTTACCGAACTTCTCTCAGTCTCAGGCTCCACATACATGTATAGAATCTACCTCACGGGGCTGTGTGACTGTTGAGAATGATTCAATTAAATGACACACAGTAAGTGGTAATGTTAAAGAAAGGAAAGGAAAGGAAAGAGGGAGGAAGGGAGGGAGGAAGGAAGGAAGGAAGGAAAGGAAGGAGAGATTTTGTAAAGCTTGGGCCAGATCACAGAAAGCTTTGAAAATCTGATTCACTTAAATTAATATAACTAAGCAATAAAATGAAATTAAAAGGAAGACACTGAGTTACAATGGAAAGATGGCTTATTAGAAAAGAAACAATGTATCCCTAGTAGGCAATGCTAAAATGTTATAGTCAGCCCTCCGCATCTGCAGATTTTGGTATCCACAGGGGGTCCTGGGCCAATGCCCCTCGGACACCAAGGGATGACTACTTGTGTAACATCACAGCAACATGGTTTTACAATATGAACCATGTTTCTGAAGCTTCTAAACTAATGAAAATTGTAGGTGATTGTTTTGCCTGTTTATTTTAACTACGTTCTTCTTTTATTGAGTATTAGCAAAGTCAATTATTTTTGACTTCTCACCAAGTATGGATGCCTGACCTGAAGCCTGCAATGCTGAGCAGGCTCCCCAGGAATCAGTCAACGTTTCTTGACTCCTGGCCGCCAGAGAACATGAGAGCAGTGCTGCTCCCATCCGGTGGGCATGGGTGCTATACCTGTGACCAAAGCAGCTTGGCCTGGGACAGGCAGTCCCCCTGGTCACCCCACACGGATGAGGGCCACTGTGTGACTACCACAACATGTTACCCCAGCACTTCCTGGTGCCAAAGGGACAGGAAAGTAGCGCATCTTTCTTCCCCTGGCCCTTTATCTGCCCTGGTCATCTCAACAGAGTAGCTTGACTGGCTAAGCAGACACCACAGGCTGGTAGCCCTCCCCTCACCCCCCATACTGAAGTTCCCCTCTGTGACATCCCTCCTCCTCAGCTGTTAAGAGAATACATGAGGTGATCAGTGTGAAATGCTCAATAAACTACACACAGCTGAGGGATTATTATGTGTTCATTTATATACAAAGCAGTTCCTAAGTTTAGGCTCTTTTTAAATTTCCATATGGAAAGAATACCTACACAGTGTTTTGTGCAAATTAACGCTGATAACAACAATGACCCACAGTCTCGGCCTTGGCGCCATCTTCCGAGAAACCTCAGCGCCATGAGAGCGAAGGTGAGCATCCCTGCCAGTGAGCTGAGGCTGTAAGAACTGGAGATTGTGGGAACAGACGTGGCAAGGGAAGGCCGCCATCATTCTGGATCACTGGGTTCTCAAGGGTGCCCAAGGGCTGTTGGGAGAGGAAGGATAGTTTGGGGAGAAGCAGAGGAGGTGGTGCTGGAGGAAGAAGCAAAGGTGCAGGCTGAAGCTCAAAAGAAGATGGGCAGAGGTCCAAGTAAACTCGTACACCCATGGAAGCCACGGGAGCAGAAACAAGGGAAGCCAGAGGCCAGGCACGCTGGAACAAGTCGTCGGACTGCATGCCAACTGTCTAGAACTTGTCTCAATGGATCCGGAACATTTATGGCCATTCTGATCCCCTCGACCACCTCTGAGAGACCCATCTTGCTGGTATCAAAATGGTCCCTTTCAGTCCTTTGCCCTGGACTTGCGACATTCTGGACTAGTTCTGTTCTCAGCTGTGGCTGAATGTAACGTGCACAATAAATCATCTCTTTTGCTGTCTTAGCTGAAGAAAAATAATAATAATAATGGCCCACAAATACCTAGCAGCAGCACTGTCCTGGATAATCTGCCAAGTGATTCATATCCATGACTTCATCAGACCCTCAGAACAACCCGGTAGGTACAGGTGGTTACAGTACTCTGATTTTAAAGATAAAGAAACAGAAGTCGCAGACCATGTGGAAGACAGAGCTGGGAATGGAAGATCTGCCTGACCTCCTGGCTCACGGTTTTACCTTTAGGGACTCTGCAGGTGGTAGTACGTCAGTACCACCTGGGGGGGCTTTCAAAAATAGATTCCTGGGCCTCACCCCAGCGTTACAGAATCAAGCCTTTTTAAGTCACACCCATGACTAAGGACCAGCATACTTCAATACTGGTTAAAGCGTGTTAGGTAGATAGCATTCCTCAACTAATTGAAGGTATTCTGGGGAACACGGTGAGCCTCAGAGTTTGTATTACTTCAAAGTATAAAAGGCAGAGTTAATTATTTTAACCTGACCGTAATCCCTACAAGGTGAGAACAACTGATAAATGTTGGGCTGGGCGATGAGGCCCGTAAGGAAGTATTCGTTTCTCCCAGGGAGGAGGAAACTGAACTGTTCCTCAATTGGAGCAGGGAAGATGGAGCACCATGTACATGTGCCTATGAATCTTCCCATGCCTGGCACGTGGAAGACACTTAGTAAATACTCGTTAGATAGACAAATGAGGGAAGACTGACTCCCTCCAGCTGGAAGTAATTTCACTCTCCTCTAAATTCCCTGTATTTGCTCTGTAGGTTTTTTTCATCTTATTTACCACATTCTACCCTGCATTCCTGATGTTCAAAACCATGTCTCATCTCTACCAGCAGGTAAGCATTCAGGGACCAAACCTCATCTCCTTCTGAGCTAGGTCTCCCCTTCTACCCTGGCACAGGGCACAACAGTGACCCCTAAAAGGGACTGTCAATGCCAAATGAGCATGTTGCTCGATTTCAACTGTGAGCCGATTCACATACGTGGGTCCTGGCTACTCACAAGGCCTACCAAACCGTCCAGCACTGCAACATAATTGTGGATTGCTGGGTCACAGTGACAGAGAAACCTCTGTATGAAAATCATTAGGAATTTGGTAGACCTCACGGGAGGGCAGACTTCCGGAAGATGACGGCTCTGGGAGACACAATCCCAAATAACAGATGCTTAAAACTGAAGGGGTTACAGCAACAACAACAAAAGGCACTTTTCTTTAATTCTGTTCTCCTGATGTGCACTGTAAAAACCATGTATGTTCCTAAAATTAAAACCGTAGTGAGGAACACCCTGAAATATCTAAGACAGCGACACAGACCCAGTAACAAATACTTCCCACAAAAGCAGGCTCATCCCTGGCCAGAGCAACTAAGACAGTGCGTTTAAAAAGTAAAGGCATCCCGGGCTTCCCTGGTGGCGCAGTGGTTGGGAGTCCGCCTGCCGATGCAGGGGACACGGGTTCGTGCCCCGGTCCAGGAGGATCCCACATGCCGTGGAGCGGCTGGGCCCGTGAGCCATGGCCGCTGGGCCTGCGCGTCTGGAGCCTGTGCTCCGCAACGGGAGAGGCCACAACAGTGAGAGGCCCGCGAACCGCAAAAAAAAAGTAAAGGCATCCCACCTCCTCACTGCCCCTGTCCCACCACTTTAGCCCTTTATTGCTCTTGTGTCTGTGTGGCCCTCCAATGCCTTGTGCTGTGCTGCTTTTTGCTGTTTCACACGCCATTATCCCACCTGATTCTCACACGATGAGATGGAGGAAGAGCAAAGGTTATCAACCCCATTTCTTGGATGAGATAAGTGAGGCTCAAGGTACACAATATGCATGATATGCCTAAGGGGCCAGAAAGTGGTTGAATACACAGTAGACACTTAATTGCTGAAATGAACAAACAAATGAAAGAAGGCATGAATCTCTCCACCTGGAAGTAATCTCATTGTCTCTAAATGTACCAGAATCTGATTTTACCTTGCTTACAAATCTCTCTGTTCTACATCACACAAACCTAAGAGTTTATGTGCTGCTCAGGGAGCCAAAATTATGGCAGAGGTTGGGTAGGTCCCAAGGAAGAAGATGATATTAAAATGTTTTAATAACATCTGCAGAGTCTAGTCTGCACAATTCCACTCAACAGGTAATGGGCTCCTACAGGTGGTGGCGGATTTGATCCCTGAGAAACTCAACCTTGTGGGGATGTCAGGTAGGTAAAGATACACAGCAAGAGTGAAGGCAGAGTTGTAAGCACTGTAAAGAGGGATTAAGATGTAAATATTGATGGCCTATGCAGGATCTCTCACCTCCAGAAGTCAAAAAGTATTTTATACAAACTGAAAAGGAAAATTCTTCGGAGTTATTTTAACTGCTAGAGAAAAAGGCATTTTTTTGAGGAGGAAAAAATATGCCAATGACTCAAAATGAAGCTGCAGTATTGTTTTGGAATTGCCTTGGGAAACTGGCAAAAGAAAACCCACCTAGGGCGGGACTCTGTCCAGGGGCTCCGCGGCTGCACCGCCTAAAGCCTGGGACTACCCACGGCCAGCGACTGGGGGTGGGGTCCAGTGACCATGCAGGGGACAATAGTGACATGCAATTTTCAGAAAAAGGTACCAAGTCCATCCAGTCACTGCTGACAACCTGAGAGGCTTCCCAGAGAACTGAGATAAAGTCAGGAGCCCGTGGCCCAAGAAGGAATATGTATTCCTCTGGGATTGAGCAGGACCAGAGGACCTGACCAGGCTGGGCCCCTCGCAGACGCACCCTTTGTTAATCTCAAAGAGTTCAAAGTCTAACCACGAGTTGAAGATTTGGGTCCCCCTGACTGGGTCAGCTGGTTTCTCTTACCCTTGCAACTTTCTTTAACTGTTCTTTTTTAAAAAGAAAATGTAGAGAGAATGAGACTGCAGTGAAGCTGTCCGGAAAGTTCGGGAGAGGCCCCGGGAGAAAAGCGCTGACGGGGATTATAAGTCCTCTAAGGTCACTGCACACATCGAACGCGCGCGTCTACACCGCCCACTGCGCGGGCAGCAGCCTGGGGCACCCGGCGGGAGGCGAGTTTGGGAAGCCGAGTTGCGGGATGGGTACGATTCCCCAGCGAAGAAAGCGAAGCGGCTCCAGAGCAGGAACTGGCCCCGGGGATGCCCGAAAGCCCCCATCCACCAGCGCTGGGGATGGGGAGCAAGGGGGAAGACGCGCCCCAGCGCATCCCCGCGAAGCCCCTGCCGCGGGTACCCACAGCGCGAGCGGGGCCGAGCCCCCCGGGCGGCCCCAGCCTCGGCGGAGCCAAGCCGCGCGCCCAGCCCCAGAGGCGCCCGCGTCCGGAGCCCATCGGTCCGCGGCCCCTTCTTCCCCCGCCCGCCGGCCAGCCGGCAGGACGCTCGAGCCGCCGGGCCCGAGTCGAACCCCCCAGGAGACCGCGCGCCCGCCCCCCCCCCCGCCCGCAGCGGACGCAGCCCCGACGTCCCCGCGGCCCCCGCCCGTGCCCACCCGGGGCAGAGCCGCGCCGCGCCGCCCAGCCCCTCCCCGGGGTCCCCGGCGGCTGCCAGGGTCTCCACGGGCGTTGCCCTGAGTCCCCGGAACCCGGTCGCGCCCTCGGTGGCGGCGGCGGCGCGTCCCTTACCGCGCAGCGGCTCCGTGGGGCTCCAGGGCCTCGCGGCGCGCCGGGCATTTTTTTCTGGGAAACTTCTCCCCAGTCCGTAGGGCTGAGCAGCCGGGCAGGAAAAGTGCTCAGCGCCGGGAGGCTGCGACCATCCGGGAACTTCGCTGGGATGTAAACCCTCCCCCTCGGCTCCCGGTCCCCACCCCCCTGCGGCCCTGCCACATGTGGACGCGCGGCGAGGCAGCCGTCGGCCCTTCGCCCTCCTGTCTGCGCGCCGCGCCCGCGCTGCCTGGTGCCGAGGTTCTGCGCCCCGCGGCCTCGGGACCCTGGAGGAGCGTGGCAGTAGTGGGGCGGTTAGGAGTCTGGGGCTCCTGTGTCGCTCCGTCTCCCTCCCCTGTGTTTGCAGAGGAGCGGGAACTGGAAGGGGTGTCCAGCCAAGGGCCCTTTCCCACAAGGACTGCAAGCTCTCCAGCTTCCCGCTGCCGGGGTTACCCCCCAACCCCGAGGGAAAGCCTTTTCTCCTCTGTTCTCAAAAGAAGGGGCCTGCTTTGAGACATCTTAAATAGAAATTCATCTTAAAAATGAATTTTAAAATGCAGTGGCGCCCACAGAGGCCCAGGGTCCATCCACATCTGTCTTCCTGAACACTGCGTGGGGACAGCACTGCTACTCCTCTCGTGTAAAGATGCCCGCCCCTCCCCCTCCCCTCCCCCTCCCCCTCCCCCTACCACCAGCACCAAGAATCGGCTGGGATTGAATGGTTTTGCTCCTAGTGGGGATGGATTTGTCATCAGCCACCCACATCCTCAAATACGGTGGCATCAACAGCAAACATTTGGAGAAAGCTGAGGCTCTACTCTGTTGCCGGAGCTGTTACTGACCGGCTCTGAAAGCCGCCATCTCCAGGCTCCAAAGAAAATTTAATACTCACTAAGACGACACAGGTGTTAGAACGTGTGCGTTTGAAAAGAACAAGTTACGATCGATATAATAACCATTTAATCATATTGTTAAAATATCAAGGCTGTGTATCCCCTTAAATAAAAGCAGGAAAGGTGGGAACATAGGCGCTTCAGAACTGATGTCCTAGGCTGAAAAGGTGATTCATCCTTGACTTTAGGCTGTCTGCTCCTATGCCAGTTTCCATGTGCACACTTGTACCTTGACATGCTCTTAACAGATACAATAATTCTTCTGGGAAAGAGGTTGGTAACATGGATAAACTTCCCAGTGACAAAATTTGTCCCTAAGTGTACCCATCTTTTAATGGTTCATTATGTATTTCATCATTAGAAGCTTTTCTTTTTCAACCATTTCTATAGTGATATACATATGCTTGCTGTGTTTTATATAAAATGAAGACCATTGATTTCATTTATCAGTATATTGTTCCAGACTTGAAAAAAAAAGTCAGTAGCACTTACCACTGTGTATCATGGAAGTTAAGTCCAGGAGCTGGCTCCTATCAGCCCTCTAAGCCTCAATTTTTGCTTCAGTCAAATAGGGATAACAATAGCTCTTACCTCTTAGGATTGTTGTAAGGATTAAATGTGACAATCCCTCTAAAGATTAGCAGAGTAGCGGCACACAAGTGGAACAGGAATTTTTACTTATCTTTAATTCCCCAAAGCCCAGTAGAGCTCCTGGCAACTTTTAAGGAATTGATTAAATATTGGTTGGGATAAGAACTCTCTTGAGTGTGTGTCTTTCAAGAATCCATATAAATTTTGCATTCGTACACAAAAAAGAAAATTAGGAAGATAAAATATATGTCCATTCCCATTATTTCATCATTGGAAGCCAAAAATAAATGGTATTCTGAATTGTCTACTGTTTTAAGTCGCCCATAAAGTCAGTGATCAGTTGTCCAGAGTGCCCTGGCTCTCTCTCCTCAGACAGCATTTCTCTCAGTAAGGTCAAAACCTGAATAGTATTTTATCACTGGTAATTTTCTAGTTTCCGTGAGTGGGCTATGGTTATGTTAGATGTTAACATTTAGGAAAGCTGAGTGAAGGGTATGTAGAAACATTTTTTACTATTTTCACAACTTAGTTGTAAGTTTCAAATAATTTCAAGTTGAAAAAGTTAAATTTTCGTCTTAAAAAGATCAAAACCTAAAAATCTACAACAGATACCTTCTTCCCTTGCGTGATGTTAAATTATACCTTAAAATTAAGATACTGAGGGAATTCCCTGGTGGTCCAGTGGTTAAGACTCTGTGCTTTCACTGCAGAGGGCTGGGGTTCCATCCCTGGTCGGGGAACTAAGATCCCACAAGCCACAAAGCTTGGCCAAAGGGGGGAAAAAAAAAAGATACAAAATGAAGAATGAAGTTAGGGGACTTCCCTGGTGACACAGTGGTTAAGAATCCACCTGCCAATTCAGGGGACACGGGTTCGAGCCCTGGTCCGGGAAGATCCCACGTGCCACAGAGCAACTAAGCCCGTGTGCCACAACTATTGAGCCCGCACTCCTAGAGCCCGTGCTCCGCAACAAGAGAAGCCACGGCAATGAGAAGCCTGCACACCACAATGAAGAGTAGCCCCCACTTGCCACAACTAGAGAAAGCCCGTGTGCAACAATGAAGACCCAATGCAGCCAAAAATAAAAATAAATAAATTTATTTTTTTTAAAAAAAGGTCTTCCCTGGTGGCGCAGTGGTTGAGAATCTGCCTGATAATGCAGGGGACACGGGTTCGAGCCCTGGGCTGGGAGGATCCCACATGCCGCGGAGCAACTAGGCCCGTGAGCCACAACGACTGAGCCTGCGCGTCTGGAGCCTGTGCTCCGCAACAGGAGAGGCCGCGATAGTGAGAGGCCCGCGCACTGCGATGAAGAGCGGCCCCCGCTTGCCACAACTACAGAAAGCCCTAGCACAGAAACGAAGACCCAACACAGCAAAAATAAATAAATAGAGCCTCCCTGGTGGCGCGGTGGTTGAGAGTCCGCCTGCCGATGCGGGGGATGCGGGTTCGTGCCCCGGTCCGGGAGGATCCCATATGCCGCGGAGCGGCTGGGCCCGTGGGCTATGGCCGCTGAGCCTGCGCGTCCGGGGCCTGTGCTCCGCAACGGGAGAGGCCACAACAGTGAGAGGCCCGCATACCGCAAAAAAAAATAATAATAATAAATAAATAAATAAATAAAATAAAATAAAATAAAAAAGAATGAAGTTAGTACCAGGCACTAGGCAAAGGTATTATGCTAAACCTCTGCAGTCATGGGCACTTTGAAATGAATGAAGAAAAAATGACTTCTTGAATGCTGCTTGAAGGCAAAGTTAGGCTAGAAATATTATAATGATCTTGGGAAAGAAGGAAAAGGGAGGGAGATAGAAGGACATTGAGATTGGCAAAATTAAGACAAATTTACCAGAACCCAATATTATTAATGCCATATATGTGCTTACCATTTCAGAGCTATCATTTGGGGACTCACCCTAACCTCCAAACTAGGCCTGTGGTGTTTTAGAACTTCCCCTCTTATAACAATTACTTGTTTATTGCAATTACTTTTTAAATGCCTGTCTCCTCACCCCTCCCCCAAGACAGTAGTCCCCTTTTGGGGGAGGGGCATATGAAGGCAACTGAGTCACCACAGTACTCCCAACACCTGGCACATTTCTAGTACTCATGACCACTGGATGAATGAATATACCAAGCATTAAGCTAGGTCCTTTTACATATAGTATCTCATTTAATTCTCAAGGCAAATTAACTGAATAGATATTTGTCACCATTTTACAGATGAGGAAACTGTGACTTAAAGAACTTAGGCAACCTGCCCAAGATCGCTCAACTTGTGAACATCAGAATCCAGATTATTTTGACAGCAAAGCCCTGACTCTAACTACTATGCATACTGTCTCTTGACCCTACTTCTTGTGTTTGTTCCACCTCTGAGGTTCTGATGGTGCAAATGACCTGAATTGACTAGCATCCAGATTCCTTGGTGCCAAATAGCAAAAGAAGAAAACTTATTGATCTTTGAACAGACTTATTGGGGTTCAGGTATATCTGGTTAAAGGCTCTATACTGACAAGTGATTTGGGTTCTCTCTTCTGACTTAATACAGGGAGAACATACAATGTTATGTGGGACAAGAGCACCAGGCTAGGTCAAGGGATGCTGCAGAGAATCAGGGTGTACTTAGTACCATACCTTATTCCAAAAAAACTTAAGACAGTAAGAATTGAATGTGATGAATTTAAACCTTAGTCCAAGATAGCAAATTTAATCATCTTCTTTCCTTATTAAAAATATATTCTCAGTCTAAATAATTCAGGTATTCCATAAGCATAGGTATAGAAGGCTAAAGACTCCTGCAATCCCATTCTCCAGAGATAACCACTGTAATAGTAGGATATATTATTCTTCTCCATATTTTTTCCTATATATCCTTAATTTTTTTTAAAAAATCAACAAATATTTATGAAAAGCCAAATAAATGGGGCCATACTACACATTTTCTTCTGTAATTTGCCTTTCTTTTCCCACTAAATAATCTATTGCATTGTTTTTCTCTTGCTATATAACAAACTTCCATAAATTTAGCAGCTTAAGACAACATCCATTTATTATTTCATGGTTCTGTAGGTTAGAAGTCTGGACAGGGCATGACTGGGTTCTCTGTTCAAGGCATCACAGCCTGAAATCAAGGTTTCAGCTGAGTACTTCTCTGCAGGCTTTGGGGAAAATCCACCTCCAAGCTCATTGAAATCATTATTAGCAGAATTAAGTTCCTTATGGTAATAGGACTAGGGTACCCATTTACTTACTGGCTGTCACCAAGTGGCTGCTCTCAGCTCCTAGAGGCCACCTGCATTCTAGCTTCCTCCATCTTCAAAGCCAACAATGGAGAATTCCCTCACATTGAATCCCTCTCACACTTTCAGTGTCTTTTACAAGGAAAAGCTCAATCCTTTTTAAAAGCTCAGCTGATTACATTAGGTCCATTGAGCACAATCTCCCTATCTTAGACTCAACTAATTTAGGGCCTTAAGTACATCTACAAAATCCCTTTACAGCAGCATCTATATTAGTGCTAGACTGAACAACTTGGAGAAAATATGTGTGTACCCGGGAGTAGAAATCTTGGGGCCATCCTAGAATCCTACCTACTGTAGATACATAGGTTTATCTTTCCATTTCCCTAAATATAAATCTACTTCATTCTTTTTAATAGCTATGTAGTCTTTCACTGTATGATGAATCATAATCCAACCAAATCCCCTATTAGCAGACATTTATGTTGCTTCCAGTTATTTGCCTTTTAGAAATACGCAATAAAGATTCATGCTCTTAAGTGCCGATACACCTGTGTCCTTCTGTAAATTAGCATCCTAGAAGTGGAGGTGCAGGGTGGAAGGGTTTGCAACTTTTGATATAACCTGCCAACTTGCTGTCCAAAACGTGATACCAATTTATACTTTGAATGACAACACTGAAGAATGGAAATAGCTAATTCTTATAAACAATTAAATTCCCTTCATAGACTGTTTCATCAGGAGGCCATAAGTGTAATGGTTAAGTGCACGGACTTTCTGTCAGGTTTTTTGTCTTGACTCTTTGATTTCCTAATTGCATGAGCTGGAGCAGGTGGCTAAGCATTAGTTCCTGTATCTCTAAAGAGAGGATAAAAATGGCATCCCTTTGTATTAGTTATCAGTTGCTGTGCAACAAATTACCTCAAAACTTAATGACTTAAAACAACACACACTTATTATCTCATAATTTCTAAAGGTTAGAAATCTGGGTGCAGCTTAGCTGGGTGTTTTGGGTTAGGGTCTCTTGCAAGGATGCAGTCATCTCAAGGCTTGATTGGAGGAGGATTCACTTTCAAGTTCACTCACTGGCCGTTGGCTAAAGACATTAGTTCGTTGCCACATGTCTCCACAGGTCAGCCCACATCATGGCAACTGTTTTCCCTCATAGTAAGTGAGCAACGGGCAGCACCCAAGATGGAAACCACAGTCTTTTTGTGATCTTGAAAGGGACATCTCATTGCTCTGCCGTATTCTGGCCATTAGAAGCAAGTCACTAAATCCAGCCTACACTTGGGGTGAAGGTGTGGTACAAGGGTGTGAATATTAGCAGTCAGGGGTCATTGGGGTCATTAGAGGCTGCCTACCACTCTCCTCATGAAAGTGTTGTGAGGTTCAAATGATTTCATGCATGTAAAAGAATACACATGGTGTCTGATTCTTAGCAAGCACTCAAGAAATGTTCATTATTATTGCTATCATCATCATCCTTGTTCATTACTCACACCCATTTTCCTATTTGACCCAGCATGACATCAAGAACAAAAGAATGGCATTTACACCACAGCTGCTGTTTGGACAGTACAGCAGGCAGTTTCCATCAGGAAACAGAAATCTTCTCAAATGAGGTAATATAGGAAAGCTTAATCAAGGAATTGTTTACAAAGGTGTTTAGGAAAAGGAACAAGGGACGCTGCCGTTACTGCCCCCAGGCCTGAAGGGGACAGAATGTGAGAGGGTAGCTTCAGCTCTGGGAGGGGGCTGCTGGCAGGAGTTGTGACCTTCAGATGAAGAATGGTGTCAAGCCGCGGTGACCCTGGGGTGGGACTGGAGGTATAAATACCCTGACTTGTCGCCTGCCAGTGTCACCACCACGTGAACCCAGTCAGGAGCCGGAGGACAAGGAAACCCGCCATGCTGTCCGCACAGGTCAGCCCCCCCAGGACTGGAGGGAGGAATGGAAAATGGCCAGCACAGGCAGGCACAGCTGTTCACTAACCGATGTTTCCCCGGGGACCTGACATCATGTCCCTTCACATAAAAGAGGAACTGAAAGGCAGTTAATCCTCAGTGTCCAGTATAGGGGGCAGGAAAGGGTGGTGGCAGGGAGCACAAGTCCAGAGGAGTTTGATCCAACTGCTGGTTTCTGGTGCCCCTACAGGAGCAGTGAGGAAGGTACAAGGATTGAAACTCATAACTGGCAGGCAGGTCCCAAGTAAGTGTCTCAGGAAGATCATGTGGGCTGTAGGTTTTATTTATGCGGGGAATGGACTTAATGGCACGAAAGGCGTTTGTGCTGATGACTCTGATGGATGATTAAGCCTTGCTTCATTGGTCAGGTGCCAGGGCAGGTACCTGCGAAGACCTCAGTGGCTTCTAAAGGCATAAGGGTTTTCCAAATGTCCTCCTCCTGTAACAAGGATCCAGGTGCCTAACTTCAGTGAGTTGAGGCAGCACAGCTGGAGGACCAGGGAGAAGTGGACCCTTAATACCATAACCAGGAAGTGGGGTGACCCCAGGACTCAGAGTGGGACTTTTTCTTCCCAGTCTCAGCATTCACAGGGAGTCCCTGTGGAAGTGTAGCTGTGCTGGGATGGTTATTCCATGCTTATACACCTGCAGAAGTGGACGATGCTGGAAGGGGGCAGGGAAGGCTGAATTTGTTTACTTTATTTATTGTGGCAAATTGATATTCACTTAAAAAAACACTTTATGAAGATGCTGTTAAAAGATGATTGATCTGGAAGACAACCCTTTAAAAGGTGAGGAGGGCACTTGCTAAAATATCCCAAGGGTATTTTGAAGAATGATAATGTGTCACGGACCCAGGCAAGTGATGAACTCAACCTTCTGCAGTAGGTTTTAAAAATTACAAAAGTTAAATATATGTAAAAATATAAAACATATCAAAATAGTGTTAATAAAATTAAACAGTAGAATCTATGAGATGGGGTTGACTGAAAATCTGTAATTTGAGAGGACATTATCTGTGTGAAAGTACTTAAAGATGTTACTAAACCTAAAACTTTTTAAAACTTCAAGTGTGTGTATTCCTTTTTTTTCAAAAAAGGCAAGTGTTCTAAATTTGCTCTTCTTTTCTGTGATGATAAATGGTCGTTAGCAGTGTGCTACCTATTTAATAGTTTAGAAAAAAATAAGTTCTCTTAATCTATCCCTTTAATGTAAAGTGACATTTTAATGATGTGAGAGAAACAGCCTTTGAAAAGAAATTTGTATTCTAGAAAGTATTTTTGAAAAGAGGTATTTAGAAGTATTTCCATCATCCTTTGGTTTTGTTTTTTTTTAAAAATCAAGTTTATTATCTATAAAAACCCTTATATCTACTTACTTTGAAAACTTGGAGAAGAATTTTAGATCTGCTTAAAAATCTTCCTATCAACGTATTTTAGAAGAGAGGCAGACAGCTGAGCCCTTTGTTAAACTTGTAAAATGCATCAGATTCTAATAACCTTTCAAAAATAAATTATTGACTGCAGGGAACAGAGAAATTTACCAGCTGAATTTCAATAGAGACCTTTACATAACAGGTGAGTGGGACTGAAAAAATTACTGTGATTTCCTAAGCAGGTAATCGTTGGGAGGCCTCTTCTGCTATGCCAGCTGCGTGGTTCAAAAGCAAGTAGTGTACTTGGAATTGGACCTCCCAATCCAATTTTATCACAAAGGGTTAAACCAAGGTTGTAAAAAATAATGGAGCACTAAAAAGAACTATGGTACTTCCCTGGTGGCGCAGTGGTTGAGAGTCCGTCTGCCGATGCAGGGGACACGGGTTCGTGCCCCGGTCCGGGAAGATCCCACATGCCGCGGAGCGGCTGGGCCCGTGAGCCATGGCCGCTGAGCCTGCGCATCCAGAGCCTGTGCTCTGCAACGGGAGAGGCCACAACAGTGAGAGGCCTGCATACCGAAAAAAAAAAAAAAAAAAAAAAAAAAAGATCTAGAGTTGCCAGGGGCTGGGGGCAGGGAAGAGGGATGAATAGGTGGAGCACAGGGAATTTTTAGGGCAATGAAATTACTCTGTATGATACTGTCATGGTGGATCATGTCGTTATGCATTCATCAAAGCCCATAAAATGTACAACACAAAGAGTGAACTCTAATGCCAACTATAGACTTTAGTTAATAATAATATCTATCAATATTGGCTCATTGTTTTATAACAAATGTACCACACCAATATGAGCTGTTATTAATCTGGGAAACTGGGGAGAGGAGGGTTTGAGTGGGTATATGGAAACTCTTTGTATTTTCTGCTCAATTTTTCTGTAAATCTAAAACTACCTCTCAAAATAAAGTCTATTAATTAAAAAAAAATGAAACATATTCAATTATGGTCCTCTTAGAAAGAATATTTTTGTTGCATTTTTAAAGTGAGAGCAAAAATCTTGAACCATTAATAAATAAAACACTTTAAAATACTGTTTACCTCTAACTCATTCACTTTAATTTATATTTTTGTGTATGTTCAATAATGTACACAATGGAGTATCACAGTAACATCTGATTATAATCTGTAAGTCATCATCAGTCTTTGGTGGGGAGTTGCACCCTCAAACATTTGTGCTGATACTATGCACATTCAAAATGTTTGTTGCTCTCTGGATTAATGCTTTCCCATGGAGAAAGTCAGCTTCGCATGGCTCAGTGAGTGTCTGGCGGTGGCTTGGTAAGCACTCTTGGAAGGTGGTGCTGGAGGGTGAATTACTGAGGCTGCCTTCCTGGGGCCGGGGTGGTACCAGCCAGGCAGCCTGCAGGGAGGGTGTCCTGCAGAGCAGCAGTCAGGATTAGGGGCTGAGGGACTTGGTTTATGTGGAGAACATAAAAGAACCAGAATATTCATGACCTGGCCAAGTGACAGGCAGGCCAGGGAGGCTGGTGTGGAACGCTGGAAGAGCCAGGTCCTATGGCAGGAGGGGAAGATAAGATTGGCTTACGTGGGCTATTCATCAATGAGGTAAGTCATGGTAGTCATGGGGAGGCCCAGCAAGACTTTCAAATGGATAGATTCCATCAGAAAGTCCAGTTCTGGCAGCATGGTGGGGCCTGTCAAACCCGTAGTCATAACTTGGTATCAAGGGTCACTGGAGTGATAAGCTCCTGCGGGCTGGACTCGAGAGACTGGACTCGGAGGGCTGATGCGGCCAGTGCGGCCGGTGGAGCCAGTGAGGGCTGAGGGGTCAGTGGGGCAGGCTGGGCTAGCTAGCTCGGCCTTCCCTTCAGCCGGGAAGAAGGAAGCAGCTCCCACTTCCTTACTCATCACA
The DNA here is from genome assembly GCF_025265405.1 of Mesoplodon densirostris. Taxonomy (NCBI): domain Eukaryota; kingdom Metazoa; phylum Chordata; class Mammalia; order Artiodactyla; family Ziphiidae; genus Mesoplodon; species Mesoplodon densirostris. The sequence goes on from NC_082668.1 coordinate 92,893,540, forward strand.
GAACTGAATTAGGAAATGAAATGGCCACTTCCTGGCCTGTAGAGAGAAAGAGCTCCTTGGCCATCTGCCAACTAGAGGAAACCCCAAATTCAGCCTCTCCCCAATCCCCGAAGCCCCGAGTTCCTCTGTGATGGTGCCCCATCAGGTACAGCGGTGGCTGCCCATGTCTTCTGACAGCAGAACCCTTTCTTTATGCACAATACCAAACATATGAAGCCAGCCAAGGCCGAGCTGCCCTGGTGGAAGGGCAGGGGAGCTGCAGGGTGGGAGCTCAGACGTCTGTCCATGCTTGGCTTCCAAAATGAACCCCGAGGCGCAATTTGAGAACCAGTGCCTAGAGAAGCAAGTCCAAGCCCCTTGACATTCCTTCTATTTTACTTTCCAGTCTTGTCCTTGGGCACTCCTTGCTTTACGTTTTATGCCTCAAAGTATAGCATTGCTCCCAGACATCTGAGCTGTTTCATGCCTCTGTGCTTTGGCCCATGCTGTTCCTTCTGCTTGGAATGCCTTTCCACTGGCTGCCTCTGGCCCAGTCTTCAGAATTCACCTGTGATAGCATCTCCTTTGATAAGGTCTCTGGGCTCCCATAGTGCCCTTGAGATGTCTACATCTGAGAAGTTACCTCTTTCTACTGAAATTCTTTCTGTATCTGTTACCCTTACTAAACTGTAAACTTCCCAGGTGCAGGAATCGTTTGAATCTCTAAGTCCTCCATCCCTATTCCCAGCACTTGGAATAATTGATACAATTTTTTTTTTAATTTATGTTTTGGCTGTGTTGGGTCTTCGTTGCTGTGAGCAGGCCTCCTCTAGTTGTGGAGAGCGGGGGTTTCTCTTGTTGTGGAGCACGGGCTCTAGGCACGCAGGCTTCAGTAGCTGCAGTGCGTGGGCTCAGTAGTTGTGGCACACGGGCTTAGTTGCTCCAAGGCATGTGGGATCTTCCCGGACCAGGGATCGAACCCGTGTCCCCTGCACTGGCAGGCGGATTCATAACCACTGTGCCACCAGGGAAGTCCCAATACAATTGTTTAAACATTATCAGTCATCAGTTTAGAATACAGTTTAGAAAGGAGTCACCAGTCTCCTTTCTGGAAAGCTAGTTGGAGAAGAGAGTGTGTAATAAAGAAGGGAGGGAGGGGCACAGTACCTGAAAGCAGAGGGGAGAGGAGCTGAGGACTGAGGGGCTGGAGGGAAAACAACCACGTCCTGTGGATTTTTGCATAAAGTCACTGAAAGTTTACATCAGGTTTTGGGCCTGACATACTGCTGCCAATTAAACCTGGTAATAAGTAACTCTGGGAAAATGCACCCTTGTCTGCAATAGAAGGGCCTTTCCAGGAGTTCTGGAGGCTTTTGATGACTTCCCCGAGATGCTGCAGGCCTCCAGGGATTCTAACCAGCATAATGGATTTTTTAAAGAAAATGGAGACAGCTGAGCAAGGAAAGTTCGTTCAAGTCCCGGGGGGATGATAATGGTTTGGTTTAGGACTCCTTCAGATCTGTCTGAAGGAAGAAATCTCTTACTGGAATCGTTTGTTCATGGTTAGGGAGGGCGAGAGGGAAAAGGCATTGGATTCTGTATTATGAGAACCAGATGGATCCCAGGCCCTGCTTTAAACTATTGAACGATCTCTCCATATATGGAACGAGCTAGCAATGCTCCTCTTTCCCTGCTTCCCAGGTGCGCTGCAAGAACAAATGGGACCAGCACTGCCACTCACTGGCTTTGTGACCTTGGGCAAGTTCTTTAAACTGTGCACCTCGGTTTCCTCGTGTGTCAAATGGGACACTACTTCCCTTAATCAATGAGATAATGCACAGAAAGCTCTTAATACAGGGCCTGATATAGAGTAAGCGCTCAATAAAAATCAGCTAAAGTTATTGCTAACACCCTGAGCCATTTGGACAAGTTTAATTGATGATAAAAAGGCAGCTGAACTACCAAAAGGCAAGATAGCGTACAACTGACCCGTGAGTCAGCAGCAGCAGCATCAGGGGTAGCTTGTTAGCAATGCAGAGTTTGGGGCCCAACACCAGCCCCAGTGTGTTTAACAAGGTCCCCAGGTGATTCATATTCAAGTTAAAGTTCAGGAAGCAAGAACGTAGAAGCACTGACATATCTACCACTTAACTCTCTAGGTCACTTTGGGCGGGTTCCTTAATCTCCCCGTGCTTCTTTTGTCATCTCTAAAACCCTGGCTCTCGGGGCCGGGCCGAGGTGGTGGTTGAATGACGTAATCTGGGCTAAGTATCTGGGGTGGTGTCTGCACGGGGTAAGCGCCCTTCAGGATTGGCTGCTCTGCTCTCCAGCCCCACCCCAAACCCGCCCCTACCCAGGAGCCTTTGCTGCTCTGTTTTCCAGCCCTCCCCGCAAAGCCGAGAGACTTGCACCTGGGGCTATGGTTCAGCAGGAACCGGACGGCCAGGTTCCCGTGCTGGCTCCCCAACCTGGAGAAAGGTCTGCCTGTCTGCCTGGACAGCCACCTGACTGTTCCAAGTCTCAGTGTTCCCTCTGTTAAAATTGGACCAGTGACTGTGCCTAGCTCTTGGGGATGCCGAAGCACTGAGTGAGACGTGCAGCAAAGGGCCGGGCCAAGGCTCGCGCTTGGGTTTATCGTTGGGCACGTACTGATTGGAGTCCACGCTCCAGGCTCAAGTGTGTCCCTGACCCACTGGAGCGCTCTGCCTCTTGCTGCCCAACCAACGGGTGCAGGAACTCCCTGGGTACCAGGGAGGACAGGACCCAAACCCTTCCAGGCAAAGGAGAGAGAGAAGGCAGGCTGGGCCAGGTGAGTAAACCAGCCTGACGCCTCCCCAGGAGCCTCACCTGGATTCCCCTCTAGCCCCTAAGCCCATGCGGGTGGGGCTCAGCAGCAAGTTTGGGGAGCGTCTGGCGTTTTGCCTACACATAATGAGTGTATGTGCTAGGTGTACTGTGTGGATAAAGAATAGAAGAGTCCTGGGGCTTCCCTGGTGGCGCAGTGGTTGAGAGTTTGCCTGCCGATGCAGGGGACACAGGTTCGTGCCCCGGTCCGGGAAGATCCCACATGCCGCAGAGCGGCTGGGCCTGTGAGCCATGGCCGCTGAGCCTGCGCGTCCAGAGCCTGTGCTCCGCAACGGGAGAGGCCACAGCAGTGAGAGGCCCCGCGTACCGCAAAAAAAAAAAAAAGAAGAGTCCTGAAGGTATAAACATGTTGACCAGACGGGAGACTCATCCCCACCTCTGTCTGTTCTGGGCCTCTCAACCTGTGCTGTTAGGATTGAAGGAAAGGCCAGTATGTTATCCCATCTAATCGTTGCCTCTAACACCTTGTTTTCACAGTTCCTCTCAGTGACTCTGGTGGCACCACAAGAAGTGTGTCCTTTTAAGGTATGAACCCGAAACTCCAGTGGGCTTCTCTAAAGTTAGTGGAAAGCTTTTCACCTACTTCAGTTAAATTGGCGGTGGGGATCTCATTGCTTGGAGAAGAATCTTGCACAATGAACGTGAGAACAGTTTTTTTGTTTGTTTGTCTGGTTTTGTTTTTTTATTATATTGAACTATAGTTGATTTACAATATTGTGTTAGTTTCTGGTGTACAGCAAAATGATTCAGTTATACATACAAGTATATGTATTCTTTTTCAGATTCTTTTCCATTATAGGTTTTTACAAGATGTTGAAAATAGTTCCCTGTGCTATACAGTAAATCCTTGTGATTATCTTTTATATATAGTTGTGTGTATCTGTTAATCCCTAACTCCTAATTTATCCCTCCCCCTTTTTCCCTTTTGGTAATACATGTTTGTTTTCGATGTCTGTGAGTCTATTTCTGTTTTGTAAATAAGTTCATCTGTATCATTTTTTTTAGATTTCACATATAAGCGATATCATATGATATTTGTCTTTCTCTTTCTGACTTCACTTAGTATGATAATCTTTAGGTCCATCAAGGTTGCTGCAAATGGCACTATTTCATTCTTTTTTATGGCTGAATAATATTCCATTGTGTGTGTGTGTGTGTATATATATATACAGACATGCATGGTGTACATAGCATGTATGTAGTAAAATGAATTATTTTTAGTACTGACATAGCACTGTAGTTTTGTGAATGTCTTATATCTTTTTTCAGGGAATAGTTTATATAGAATTTCAGCCTTGGGTGCTAGCAGTGAAGCATAGTACTTCTTCCTGGAGTCTTGGGGAGATGTGCTGTTCTCCATTTTCCTGTTTACAAGACTGGGGTATTGTGTTATACTACAAAGACTCTTCATTTCAGGAGCTTGTTTTCAATGAGACTAATTATTGGTATTAATACTAGAATTAAAAGAAAGTATAGGATAGATGCAAGCTGTCCAACAGCCATATATGGGTACTCCACAGGCTGTCCTCCGATTCATGTTAGTGTCAGTAAGTCTGCCACTAATACACAGAACAAGAATTGACTGAAGGGCCGAAATATTATGCTTCGTTGTTTAGATGTATGGAGTATGGGAATGAATGCCAGGATTAGGATTGAGAGCAGCAGGGCTAAGACTCTTCCTAGTTTGTTGGGGATTGATGGTAGAATTGCATGCGAATAGAAATGCATGCGAATAGAAAGTACCATTCTGGTTTGATGCGTGGTGGCGTGCTGAGTGGGTTTGCAGGGGTGTAATTGTCGGGATCTCCTAACAGGTCGGGTGAGAATAGCGCTAGTATTAATGAGGCTAAGATTAATAGTAAAGTGCCCAAAATGTATTTTGTAAATGTATATATTTAATTGTGTAATAGGGGATGGAATGGGATTTTTGTCTGTATCGGATGGTATTCCTGTGGGGTTGTTGGATCCTGTTTCATGGAGGAATAATAGGTGAACGGCCGCTAGTGCTGTGATGATGAAAGGGAGAATGAAGTGGAAGGCAGAGAATCGTGTTAGCGTTGCTTTATCTACGGAAAAACAACCTCAGATTCATTCGACAAGGGTGGTGCCGATATATGGGATTGCTGAAAGTAGGTTTGTGAGAACAGCTGTGCCTCAGAATGATATTTGTTCTCAGGGTAGGACGTAGCCTATGAATGCGGTGGCTATGACTATAAGTAGCAGGATAATTCCAATGTTCCATGTTTCCTGAAAGGTGTAGGATCCACAGTATAGGCCGCCTCCTACGTGGGCATAAAAGCAAATAAAAAATATGGAAGCTCCATTTGCGTGTATGTACAGGATGATTCAGCCGGAGTTGACGTCTCGGCAAATATGTGTTACTGACAAGAAGGCAGTTGTTGTGTCTGGTGTGTAGTGTATTGCCAAGAATAGGCCTGTTAGGACTTGTAGGATTAGGCAGATGCCTAGTAAGGAGCCAAAGTTTCATCATGAGGAGATATTTGATGGGGTGGGGAGGTCAATGAATGTGTTGTTGAGAATTTTTATGAGCAGGTGGGTTTTTCGGGTGTTGGTCATTGGTGTTCTTGTAGTTGAATGGTAATGATGATTTTTCATGTCATTGGTCATGGGTGAAGTCCATGTGAGAATAATGATGACATATATTGTATTTATTTTAAGCATTATTTTTGTGATTAGTTTTGTGGGGTTTCTTCAAAGCCTTCTCCTATTTGTGGGGGTCTAGGGTTGATTGTGGGTGGTGGTGTTGGGTGTGGGATTGTGTTAAATTTTGGTGGTTCATTTCTAGGTTTAATGGTGTTTCTGATTTATTTAGGGGGAATATTGGTTGTGTTCGGTTATGCAATGGCTATGGCCACCGAACAGTGCCCTGAGGTTTGGGTTTCTAATAAGGTTGTACTGGGAGCATTTCGTTTAGGGTTGGTAGTAGAGTTTTTAATGGTACTTTATATTTTGAAGGATGAATATGTGGAGATTGTGTTTGAGTTTAATGGGCTGGGAGATTGAGTTATTTATGTTACTGGTGATTCTGGGTTTTTCAGTGAAGAGGCTATGGGAATTGTGGAGTTATATAGTTATGGTACTTGGTTGGTGGTTGTTCCGGGTTGGTCATTATTTATTGATGTTGTGGTTATTATGGAGACTACTCGGGGTAATTCAATAGGAGTATGCTGAGGGTGATAGTAATGAGGAATGATAAAAAGTAGAGCTTGATAAGGCCTTTTTGATTTGAGACTAATGTGGAAGATTTTAGTTGAATGAAAGCTGTAGTCTTTGGTAGGATGGTTTCTAGTCAGATTAAGTCTAGTAAGGAGGTTGCTAATTTTTGGCTTATTAATAGATTTAGATGGGGAGGTAGGTGGTGTATGATGGTGGGGAAGTATCCTAAGAGAGTGGAGAACTTGGAGGAGTCTGATGGGTGCATATATTTTAAGTTTTGTGTGTTAAGGTTGATTTCGAATGCTAGTACAAAGCCCAAGGTTCTTACTACAAGGGCAGTCAATTTTAAATGTAGGGGGATGGTTATTAGGGGGATGGTTGTTGGAGGAATGCTGTTGGAGATGAGGAAGCCAGCAAAAATTCTTCCGATAAACAGGCTCTTGATGGAGTTGATTAAGAGGGGGTTGTCTCCGAAGGAGAGAAACGGGGCTGTCCTAGTAGTGCAAAGAAGATAATGTGAGTGCTATAGATGGTTGTGAGGGAGGTGGCGGTTAGTTATTAATAGGGCTCAGGTGTTGGTATAAGACGTAGTGGCGGTTTCGATAATTAGGTCTTTAGAGTAAAATCCGGTGAGAAAATGTATTCCTGTTAGTGCTAGGCATCCAATGATAAGGGCTGTTGCAGTGAAGGGTAAAAGGTCTCGAATAACGCTCCTACTTTTCGAATGTCCTGCTCATTGTCTAGGTTGTGAATGATAGACCCAGAGCATAGGAACAATACAGCTTTAAAGAAAGCGTGTGTGCAAATGTGTAAAAATGCTAGATGAGGTTGGTTGAGGCCAATCGTTACTATAATTAAACCTAGTTGGCTGGAGGTAGAGAAGGCAATAATTTTTTTAATATCGTTTTGGGTGAGGGAGCAGATAGCTGTAAACTGGGTGGTAAGGGCCCCTAGGCAGAGCATTATTGTTTGACTGCGTTTGTTGTTTTCTATTAAAGGGTAAAATCGGATAAGTAGGAAAACTCCTGGTACAACCATTGTGCTTGATTGGAGGAGGGCCAAGACTGGGGTAGGACCTTCTATTGCTGAAGGGAGTCAGGGATGAAGTCCAAATTGGGCTGATTTTCCAGCTGCGGCTAGTACGAGTCCCGTGAGGGGTAAGTTTAAAGAGTTTTGGCTGAGCATGAAAATTTGTTGTAGGTCTCATGCGTTTGTGTTAGATAAAAATCATGCCATTGATATGATAAATCCGACATCTCCCATGCGGTTATATAAAATTGCCTGAAGAGCGGCTGTTTGCCTCTGCTCGCCCGTGCCATCATCCGATAAGCAGGAAAGATATGATTCCTCCTACTCCTTCTCATCCAATAAAAAGTTGGAAGAGGTTGTTGGCTGTCACAAAGATTAGTACAGTGATAAGGAAGAGGAGTAAATATTTGAAGAATTGGCTGATACAAGGGTCGGAGTGTATGTATCATATTGAGAATTCTATAATGGATCATGTGATGAACAATGCTACTGGTACGACTGTGATTGAGAAATAGTCTATTTTGAAGCTAAGTATTAGTTTGAGAGTTTGGATGGTAATTCACTGTCAGTGTGAGATGAATATTTCTTGGCCTGTGTGAAGGAATATTATTGTTGGGATTAGACTAGTAATGAAAGCACAGGAGACAGTATTTTTTACATATGATGGGTATTTGTTATTTTTGCAGAAGTTCGTGCTAGTTATCATGATTGGAATAATTAGTATTAGTGATGTAATTAGGGCAAAAGAAGAGAATAGGTTTATTACTTTTATTTGGAGTCACACCAATTCTTTGGTTCCTAAGACCAATAGATAACTACTGTCCTTTAAAAGTTTGAAAAAACCATACTATTAGGTATGGGGACATGATTTAACAGTTCTTGCAATACTTTTTCGGTAAATAAGAAGTCTTAGTCTTCTGTTGCTAGACTCACAATCTAGTGTTTTTTAAAAATATATCTACAGTACAGGGGACCAAACTAGGGGTTTAGTGATAGGAGTAGAAGTGGAAAGATATATAGGGTTATAAGAGCATGTTCTCATGTGTAGAAGGGTATAATGTTATTGACATGGTAAGTATGTTTGCCTCATTGTGTTTTGATTAGTATATACATGGAGTACAGGGTTGTAAGTACAATATTGGTTCCTATGAGGATAATAGTGAGATTTGATCATGAGAAAGTTGCCATGACTACGAACAGTTCTCCGATTAGGTTAATGGTAGGGGGTAGGGCGAGGTTTGTTAGGCTTGCTAGTAGTCATCAAGTACCTATCAGTGGGAGAAGAATTTGTAGGCCTCGGGCCAAGATTATGGTTCGACTATGAATTCGCTCGTAATTTGAGTTTGCTAGGCAAAATAACATAGATGATGTGAGGCCAAGAGCAATTACTAGGGCGGTAGCCCCTATATAACTTCAGGGGGGTTGAATAAGGATAGCTGCGATAACGAGTGCTATGTGGCTGGCTGAGGAGTAGGTGATGAGTGATTTTAGGTCTGTTTGATGTAGACAGAGAGAGCTAGTTATGATTATTCCTCATAAGGAAAGCATAAGGAAAGAGTATGCTATATATTTTGTTAGAGGGTTAAGTATTGATGTGATTTGCAGCATGCCATAACCCCCGAGCTTTAGTAGTATGGCTGCAAGGACTATGGAGCCTGTGATAGGGGCTTCTACATGTGCTTTGGGTAGTCAAAGGTGGAGGCTGTAGAGGGTCATTTTTACTATGAATGCTATCATGCAGGCTAATCACATAAAGACGTTGGACCAGGAGATGGGTAGGTGTTGGGTTCAATAGTGGAGTAATAGGAAATTTAAGGAGCCTACAATGTTTTGTAAATATGTTAATGCCACTAGTAATGGAAGTGATCCAGTTAGTGTATAGAATAGAAAGTAGAGTCCTGCATTAAGTCGTTCTGTTTGGTTACCTCAGCAGGTAATGATAGTAAGGGTGAGGATTAATGTGGCTTCAAATATAATGTAAAACAGGATTAGTTCTGTGGCAGTAAATGTTATGGTTAAAAGTGTTTGTAACATGATTAGTACTGTGAGGTAAAGTTTTTTTTCCGCATTAGTGGTTCTTTGAGTAGGTGGGATCGGCTAGCCATTAATATTAGAGGGGAGGAATCATACTGTTAGGATTAGTAGTGGTGTGGAAAGGGAGTCAGAGAAGAATGTTAATGAATAGTTGAGGCTATTGTCGTTGAAACTGATTAAGAAGAAGTAGGCTTGTGAAGCTAATTAATAGGCTGTGGGTTGTGGAGTTGATTCAGATCATGTTGTTGTTGTTGTTGTTGTTGTTTTCCTCGGTACGCGGGCCTCTCACTGTTGTGGCCTCTCCCGTTGTGAAGCACAGGCTCCAGACGCGCAGGCTCAGCGGCCATGGCTCACGGGCCCAGCCGCTCTGCGGCATGTGGGATCTTCCCGGACCGGGGCACGAACCCGTGTCCCCTGCATCGTCAGGTGGATTCTCAACCACTGCGCCACCAGGGAGGCCCTCATGTTTTTTGATAGCCAGGTCGGGGGTATTAGTATGATTGTGGGGATGATAAATTTTTAGCATTGGAGAATGTTGAGGTTTTGTACATAATCGGTCCCATATGTATTCAATACTGTTACTAATAAGGCTAATCTGAGAGCTGCTTCGCAGGCTGCGAATACCAGTAGGATGATTGGTATTATGCTGGCTAAGGTGAAGTGCTAGTTTAAGATTGTTAGGGGGGCTTCCTTGGTGGCGCAGTGGTTGAGAGTCCGCCTGCCAATGCAGGGGACACGGGTTCAAGCCCTGGTCCAGGAAGATCCCACATGCCGCGGAGCGGCTAGGCCCGTGAGCCACAACTACTGAGCCTGTGCGTCTGGAGCCTGTGCGTCTGGAGCCTGTGCTCCGCAACAAGAGAGGCCGCAACAGTGAGACGGCCTGCGCACCCCGATGAAGAGTGGCCCCCACTCGCCGCAACTGGAGAAAGCCTTTGCACAGAAACAAAGACCCAACACAGCTAAAAATAAATAAATAAATAAATTTAAAAATAAATTTAAAAAAAGATTGTTAGGGCTGCTAGGATAAACAGTGATAATATTATACCTTGTAAGCAAAGTAGTGAGGATATTAGATGAGATCGGTATATTAGTAAACCTATAAAGGATATGTTGAAGGTTATTATAATGTTTATATGTACTAGAGACACTTGGTAGTTATGAGTTTAATCACAATCTAATGAGTCGAATCACTTGTTTTATTTTAAACTAAATACCATGTTCAGCCCACTCCAAGCCCTTTTGAGTTCACTCGTAGGCCAGGCTGGTTGCTAGTACTGAAATTAGAAACAGGGTTATGATAAGTATTGTTTCTAGGTTGTTTGTTTTGGTTGCTCAGGGGAGGGGTAGTAGGAGGGCAGTTTCTAGGTCGAAGAGAAGGAAGGTGATTGCTACTAGGAAGAATTTTATAGAAAAGGGTAGGTGGGCGGATCCTGTAGGGTCAAATCCTCATTCGTAGGGGCTTGTTTTTTCTGCATAGATGTTTAGTTGAGGAAGTCAGAAGGCGATAAGTACGAGTAGTGAGGCTAGTATTGTGTTTGTTAATAGGGTCAGTATTAGGTTTATTGTTCTTTTTCGGGGTGTACTGAAACTAACTGATTGGAAGTCAGTTGTACTAATTAATACTAAAAGGACTATGAGCCTCATCAATAAATAGATACGTGAAGAAATAGTCATACAACATCTACAAAATGTCAGTATCAAGCAGCAGCTTTGAAGCCGAAGTGGTGGTTGGATGTGAAGTGGAATTTTAGTTAGCGTAGGAAACAATAAGAAAGGTGGATTCCAATGTAATCCATGGAAGCCTGTGGCTACGAAGAAAGTTGACCCATAGGCCCTGTCTGAGATTGTAAAAGGGGTTTTGTGCATATATATATATATATATATATACACACACACATACACATACATACCACATCTTCTTTATCCATTCATCTGTCAATGGACACTTAGGTTGCTTCTATGTCTTGGCTATTGTAAATAGTGCTGCTATGAACATTGGGGTGCATGTATCTTTCCAAATTAAGTTTTTTCCGATATATACTGAGGAGTGGGATTGCTGGATCATATGGTAGCTCTATTTTTAGTATTTTAAGGAACCTCCATACTGTTCTCCATAGTGGCTGTGTCAATTTACATTCCCACCAACAGTGTAGGAGGGTTCTTGTTTCTCCACACCCTCTCCAGCATTTATGATTTGTGGTCTTTTTGATGATGGCCATTCTGACTAGGGTGAAGTGATGCCTCATTGTGGTTTTGATTTGCACTTCCCTAATAATTAGCAATGTTGAGCACCTTTTCATGCGCCTGTGGGCCATCTGTATGTATTCTTTGGAGAAATGTCTACTTAGATCTTCTGTAGGTGGGCACAGTTTTGATTCCAAGTCCAGAAGGGACTAAGGGAGTAAGCCCTGTGGAGGTTGGGACTTCTTCACCAGCTCCACGGCCTCCCTCCCAAGACGGGCAGCGTCTGCCCAGAGAAGGGCCTTGAGTGGGCAGGCAGGCTGGGCCAGAATCCTGGCACTGCTACTTCCTTGCTTCCTGCATGACGTTAGGCTAATTATTTCTTTCTCCTGAAAATCAATTTTGTCTGCAAAATGAAGGTAATAAAACATCCCTGTGTAGCATTGTCATGGGAATGAAAATGGAACATACTTTATAAGGATCCAAAGTGAAACACTTGAGAGCGTGAACGGGGCGTTATTAGTAATTCCACAGGAGCCCGCCTAGCGGCACTGTCCCCGACAAAGTGGCACATGGGGTCTCCTTAATTAAAGGGCACATGCTAGGTGCTCAGTGAGTGGTAGGTCATTTCTATGTTACATCTACTTAAGACAGGATTGCCAGATTAGCGAAGAAAGGTTGTGTCACAGGGCCCAGCAGTAAGGTGAGAATTACGGGGTTAGAGATAAAGTAAATGTAGCCAAGATTCAATCCATGAATCACTGGGATTATTGCACACAATTAGCATGAAACACAGGTTAGTCAAAGTAGGGAGGAAAAGAGGGTGGGTAAAAGCCAGTCCCAGGAGAAGTTTGGGAAGGAGGCGTCTGACACAGGCAGTGGTCTCTGGTCCAGCAACAGGTCTTGCGACAAGCATGAATAGAAAGTCACCCTCTGGGGCTTCCCTGGTGGCGCAGTGGTTGAGAGTCCGCCTGCCGATGCAGGGGACGCGGGTTCGTGCCCCGGTCCGGGAAGATCCCACATGCCGCGGAGCGGCTGGGCCTGTGAGCCATGGCCGCTGAGCCTGCGCGTCTGGAACCTGTGCTCCGCAATGGGAGAGGCCACAGCAGTGAGAGGCCCGCGTACCGCAAAAAAAAAAAGTCACCCTCTGCTCTGACAGGGCCTCCGGTGTCCCCGGATCAGCTCTCAGCAGTGTGGAGCTGGGCTCTCCAGCGAAGAGCCTTCAAGTCAGTGGACTCAGTGGTCGTTAAGGAGTCTGCCAGCAGCGAATGAGACTGCGCCCCAGGGGGTCTTGTCTCTATCAGTTGCTCCTCCTGTTCCAGTGAAGTTTTTCCAAGGACATTACCAAACAATTTCCTTATCTAAAGTAACAATTTATCACACAAAGACACCACAGGCCTATACTGCATGTCCCAAAACAACTAATACAGAAGTTCATGTTGGCCACTGCAATTCCATCTTGAATTACTTAACACAGCTTAAATCCTATGAGTTTCACAGCAGATGAGTAGGAATCATGACATGAAAGAAATCACATCATAACACAGGGTCTGAAATATTGCCTGGAACGCACTTTTAATAAAAAATTAGTTGTTGTTTATCTGAAATTCAAATTTAACTGGTGATAAGGTACCTTATCTGGCAACTCTTGTTTAAGAGCCTCAGGTCACAAGGACTTAAGTTATATAAGTAAAACGCTTACAGCCAATGCTATGAAGAGGGATTGCCTCTTAGAAACAAACGGTTGCATTGGTTCTTTTCTCCCAGCAGTCACTGGGGTTATTTTGGAGCTGGCTTTAGGAGAAGGGGGAAGAGAAACCAAATGAGGGTGAGGGGAATGGTGGAAGGTGATGGAAGGTCCAGAGAAACTGGAGGGAAGATGACTAAGATCTCCTGAGGAACAAATGGAGACAACCCTAGACCCTTCCAGGGCATGGAGCTTTAAGAGATTAAGGACAGAATGAGCCCTTTGGGGGAAAGACAAAGAGGAGTTTGGAAAGCTCAGAGGGAGGTGATGAGTTGTACTTCCAATGCCCTGAAGGCAGGAGGATGGTTACTGGTAACTGGTGTAAAGTTTCCGGTGTTGTCTATTTCAACCCTGACATTTTCCGTTTGTTATTTACCCAGAATGTGCAGAGGAGAATATGAGCGGGGCTTTTCCTTCATTTGCTCTCTTTACCTCAAAGGTGATTTGAGAGCTTTCTCTCTCCTGTTGGTGTGAGAAAAGACAGTAAGAGAAGGAGGGAGATGAACCGTGGTCACCTACACTCTGAGTGCTGCAGGCGCACGTGAGAATCAGTCCTGGGGCTGTGCTGCGGGCAGGAGTGGGTCTGGGAAGAGGTGTCCACTGGCAAGGCCAGGGCTCCGCAGTGGTCCTGTCTGACTCAGAGGGACACCTGCTTGTTGGTGGCGGGGCTCCCCCTGGACTCTGCAGAGACAGGACTAATGTGAGCACCGAGGCTGCCATTTTTGCAGCAGGGCCCTGGGAAGACTGGCCTCTTGGCTGGGGCGTTACCTCGGTGGGCCGTCAGCCCCTTTGGCCCTTCACTGATGGGCTCCCCCTCCTTGGGAGGGGGGTGGCATATTTAAGGCAATTTAAGGAGTGATGCAAGGGATGCAAGCTATAGGTTTCTTTCTCACTACTGCCCACAGACATTCAGTGTGGGTTAAGCCCCTGTATACACACAAACACACACAGAGACATCCCCTTTTTCTGGTTGTGAGAGGAGCAACTGAGAGCCTTTCCCCCTTCTAATCTGAGTCCTGGAGTGGGAGGGAGAGAATTCCACCACCAGTCCCTTCCTGAGATCAGACGGCTTGGTCGTATGGAGGTGACGCAGTAGAAGAGGCTATTTGATAAGCCTTTCTAGAAAGCAGAGCATAAGACAGCTGCAGGCTCTTACTCGGCTGTTTACCTCGTGATCAGGAGAGAAGTTTGCTCCCAGCAATTGGGGTCAATTCCTTCTCTCTTTCCCCTTCCTCCCCGTAACCCACACGAGGCCATCCGCATGCTCCCCTACAATCCAGCCAACCAAACCGCACACTGGGGCCAAGACACTGGAGAGAAGTGGAGGGTGGCATCTAAGGCAATCACCTGGCTCCCGCCTTTCTCCTCTATCGGATTCAGAGTTTTTCATTTGATAATCCCCTCACTCAGGTTTCAGCATCAGCTGGTTTCCACGTTAGCTCCTGTTCCCCAGGGATGTGACTTCTTGCTCATTCGCACACACAACAAGGCAAACCTGAGTGAGAGGATTATCCAATGAAAAGAAACTATGAAGCCAGTTAGGAGAAACGTAGGCAGAAGATGGGTGTCAGGTGTGTTCCCTCGCGTCTGCCCTCCGCTTTCTCTCTCCAATATGTGGATTCACATGTGCGGTCCAGAACTAGAGTTAAACGTATTCAACAGAAAAAAAAAAACAAAACTTCTTTATTCTGAGATTATGCCCTTCCTAATTTTTGGTGCTAAAAGTTCTTTTTTTCCCATAAAATGAAGGTCATAATAAATGATGATTTAAAAACTGTTCATAGTTAGCAATATAAGATGTTAGCAGACTCATGTCAGTCCCTGAAAACAATTTCTTTAAAATATTTTACGCTTACACTTGAAATCCAGAAGTCTGGGAAGCACTGAGTTAGACCCTTGGCGCCCCAGGTGGCTGGGCCAGAGCAAGCATTCACGTTCAGGTACCCCACGTGGCACTCACAGGCACACCTCTGCACTGCAGCATCCTTTCAGGACAGGCAGGGAGGTGACGGAGCAGACTCTTTCCGACATCACGGATTCTAGGGTAGAATAAATCTAACCTTCCACTGGTGTCCTTATTATACCACAGAAATTGATGAGAAATTCAGCATGCATTTTGGCAGCAAAATGTTGCCGTGTTTGAGAGTTATGTGTACAAAGCCGCTGAAATACATTCTCCACCGGATTCTGCATTTTTTTTTTTTTTTTTTTTTTTGCGGTACGCAGGCCTCTCACTGTTGTGGCCTCTCCCGTTGCGGAGCACAGGCTCTGGACGCGCAGGCTCAGCGGCCATGGCTCACGGGCCCAGCCGCTCCACGGCATGTGGGATCCTCCCGGACCGGGGCACGAACCCCTGTCCCCTGCATCGGCAGGCGGACTCTCAACCACTGCGCCACCAGGGAAGCCCCCGGATTCTGCATTTAATTAGCCCTGTTGCTTTCTAATTTTGTTAAATTGAACAAATATACATTTGAATCCTAACTGGACAAACATGGAATGAGGGGCTGTGGGAAAACTAGGAGTGGATCAGATGTGGCCTCTGCCTTCCAAGAGGTTACAACCCAGTAGGGTGATAAGAAAATGACCAGCTGTGGTAAAGGGAGGACAGTGGGGGAAAGGCATGAGATGACTCAGTCTCGGGGGTGGGGGGGGTGGGGAAAAGGGGAACAGTTCAGAGGAGGCAGAGGTCACAGTTGACAGGGGACCAGCAAAAGCATTATGAGAAAGGTGACATCTAGGTGGACCAAACTATGTGAGCAATGTGGGAGCTGCAACTGTGTAATCACCCGAGTGTCCCTAGATCCCTGTACCCAGTAAGTGCTCAATAAGTGTTTGAAGGATTAATTAAATAAGTATTACTGGTGATATATGTGCTAGTTAAAATAAAGAGTTACTAAACACTATGTTTTTCTTGGGCTTAGAGCATTTGGGGAAAGCTCTTAGTTTAAGCAAGTTTTATGTGTATATACTACGGGATGCTTTCTCACATTTCAATTCAGTGGCTGCAGTACTTACCATTCAGCACAAGAGGGCGCTGCTGCCCAGCTTACTTAACTAAAATAGTATTTCTCTAGGTTTGCCTATTTTTTCTCAAATTACAGTGTAATATATTGTGCCACTTAACTGCCCTCCCCCCAAATAGCCCACCAGCCCCAAATTTCCTATCAATACAATAAAATTATTATCGATGGTGCATTATTTTCTGAAAATAATTTCTCCTGTTACATGATTAGTAGGAAAAAATATATTTAAAAACATTAAAAAATATATAAAATATATTTAAAAAGTTTTATAAACAAATACCTTAGACCAGGCGGACTGTTCTTCAGAGCCCTAAATAATCCAGGGTTTCCCAGTAATGGGAGCTTTGCTTATAAAAATGCTTTAGGACCTCATATATGTGGGCAACAAATCTGAGATAACAGTCACTTCTACGTGCCCAAGGTTTCATGAGGATCAAAGACTAGGAGAGATGTTAGTTGAGTCCAGACCTTTGAACTTAGGATGTGCAATTTCTTTTGCAAGGGGCTACAAAGTGTAGATTATGAAGTAGCCAAAATTCTTGTGTCTTGGATAAGAACACCTGGTATTTATAGTAATCAGAGTTTGGGGGAAAATTAGCAAGTAATTGTGTATATGATTTCAAAGGAGTTCTGATTTACTAACGAATTATTTATAGAGTTTTTCCAATAGCAAGCTTCCTAGTACTGTACATTTTAAAAAAAACACTTGAATTCCCCAAATCAAATCTACATACTGTTTTTCAGTGACATTGTTTCTGTCAAAGTGTGTGCTGTTATCTAAAAACAGCCCCTAAAAATGACAGTGTATAGAAAATTTAAATGTGGGAGGTAGCATTATTAAGGTAAAAGGAGAGCAATGTGTTTGTAGCCACCTGCCAATGAAATAATAGAAAGAGTTTAAAGTGAAAGAGTATTTGCCCAATTCATGAGCAAATTCAACCTATGTAAAGAAATCTGAATTTCATCTGAAAGAAAGAAAACAATCCCTCTGGTCTTCCCAGAACTATTTCATTATTTATGATTCTTTTTGGAACTGTAAGTCCCAGATTTCTGCCCTCACCAATGGCCACACTCTCCCATGTCTGGATGCCCGTGTTTGTACATCACCTTCTACCTGTACTGTTGTTCCATGCTCTTCACTCTTGAAGGGCAAGGACCAGGGCTTCTTGATTTTTGTGTCACTTACAAAGCCTAGCCAAGGGCCAGTGGTGGGCTCTTCATTCACGTTTAGAAAAAAATCACAGCCACGGGTGACTGATAAATAAATCAAGGAGGAAGAAAATGGGCTCTTAATACTTAAGGGTTATGTGTTTGCTTATTTCTGGATGATTGGTTGTTAAATCTTAATGCTTCAGTCAAGAGGTAGCAGGGATGGTGAGGAGCATGGACTCAGGCACCTTGGGTTCAAATGACAGCTCAGCTGCTTCTAGCTGTGTGTTCTTGAGTAAGATTCCTGTCCTTTCCATGTCTCAGTTTCTTATTCAGTAACATGGGATGATGCCGATGCTGATATGAAACTTCCCACATAGGGTTTATTCTTTATAAAATGTGCAGAACAGTGTCTGCCATAGAGTAAATACTATTAGTGATTATAAAATAGAATAATTATATTGACTGAGATGTAGTCAAAGTGTACGTTGTTCATTAAAAGCCAAATAAAGCTTTAAAAAATGTAATGGAGATGGAGTGATGAAAATGTTCCGGAATTATATAGTGGTGATTGTTGCATAGCCTTGTATACTAAAAACCACTGAATTGTATACTTTGAAATAGTGAATTTTATAGTATGTGAATTATATCTCAATTACAAAAATGTAATGGGGAAAAATTCAATTCAACAAATATTTATGGACACATAATAGGTACTCAACCTTGTCCTGGGCTCGGTGGAGGATATAAAGCAGTTTAAGACATAATCTTTGCTCTGGAGGGTATTGTTTAAGGAGCACCTGCAGTATCATTGGCACCTTGCCCAGCGTTCTGGAGGACATCACTCTCCACATTTCTTACACTGAGACTCAGAACGGTTACGTAGCTTGCCCAAGGTCCCACAGGAAATATGGGTAGCAGGAACCCAGCTGCTTTCTTCAGGTAGGGACAGTCTTGTTGAGGACAGATGATTTACATCTATAGAGTAACTAGTGAAGCAAACATCAGAGGAGGTCATCAGGCCCAATATGTGGGATAAGGAAAATCAAAAAGAGCAGCCAGTGGTAGGGAAGGTTTTCTGGAGGCAAAGGCCTTTAGAGGGGTCTTTATAAAAAGGGAAGATTTGTGCATGTAAGTCATAGTGGGAGTAGGCATCCTAGATGTGTAAGAAGTGCTCCCTGAGCTGCTCTTCCTAGAATTATGCATATTCTCAGGTTGAAAGCCTTATAGTGGTCAAGTTAACAAACAGGGCATATGAGACATTCAGCTGACACAGCTGAAGCCATAGGCATTTGTTTGGACAAATGACACCAAGGTAGGATGGCGGTGAGAGAACAGGAGGATCTAAACACAATTTAATTTGCTTGACTCACCACCCACTTGCTTCTTTCGTCATTTATTCAGTACTTTTTTTTTTTTTTTTGAGCGCCTCCCTGACTAATATGTGAGAATATAAACAGAAATAAAATGCAATCTTTGCCTTTCGGGAAGATTCCAAGCGAGGAGTTGACATCAGACAGGTATACAAGAAAATAAAGGGATAAGTGATATATAGCAAAGGGCTATAGAAAGGTGAATGGAAACACAGACTTAGAAACACTACGCTCAGTTGACGTTCAAAAAATAAAGATTGGGGCTTCCCTGGTGGCGCAGTGGTTGAGAGTCCGCCTGCTGATGCAGGGGACACGGGTTCGTGCCCCGGTCCGGGAAGATCCCATATGCCGTGGAGCGGCTGGGCCCATGAGCCATGGCCGCTGAGCCTGCGCGTCCGGAGCCTGTGCTCCACAACGGGAGAGGGCACAACAGTGAGAGGCCCGCGTACTGCAAAAAAATAAATAAATAAATAAATAAATAAAATAAAGATTGTTGAAGAGGTTTATTTTTCGGGCTAAAACGTATACTCTTGCAAAGTACCTTAACAGGGCCTTTCCCAGCTGATAGAAGGACAAGAAAGCCTTGGGGAAGAGGTACCCAGGGCTGGGAAGAGACAGGAGACCCCTCCTCACTCTGCTCATGTGGGCTCCCTGGCTGGTGGGTGGGCCACTTGCCCCAAAGTGCTTTTAAATGTAAAGTGGGACCATTTCTCTTCTCTACCTTTCCAAGTGACTTCCTGAGGGAAGATATGTTGGGGCCTGGTTGGAAGAGGGAGCCAGGCCCCTTAAGGATAGGATTCATCTCCCCCAAGAGGAAAGCAGTTTCTCTATCTGGGCCTCACTTTCACCCAACCCTCACTCAGGGACTATTTTCAAGGGTAAGAAAGGAGCAGTTTGTGATTTTAAAAAATATTTTGATTGTGGTAAAATACACATAGCATAAAATCATTTTAACCATCTTTTAGTATACAATTCAGCAGCACAAAGTTGTCCAACCGTCACCACTGTCTATTTCCAGAACTTTTTTCATCATCCCAAACTGAAATTCTGTACCCCATTAAGCAATAACTTGCCCCTCCCCCCAGCCCCTGGTAACCATATTCTACTTTCTGTCTCTTTGAATTTGACTACTCTAGGTATCTCATTTAAGTGACATCATATAATATTTGTCCTTTTGCATCTGGCTTATCTCACTTAGCATAATGTTTTCAAGGTTTATCTCTGTTGTAGCATGTGTCAGAATTTCATACCTTTTTAAGGCTGAATACTATTCCATTGCATATGTGCATCACATTTTGTTTATCCATTCATCCACTGATGGACACTTGGCTTGTTTCCACCTTTTGACCATCGTGGATAACACTGCTCTGAACACTGGTGTACAAGTATCTGTTCGAGTTCCTGCTTTAAATTCCTTTGGGTTTATACCGTCAAGTAAAATTGCTGGATCATATGGTAATTCTGTTTTGCTTTTTGGGGGACCACCAAACTGTTTACTATAGTGGGTGCACCATTTTACATTCTCAATACCAATGCACAAGGGTTTCAATTTCTTCACATCCTTATCAATAGCAACTGCAGAAGAATGTGGAAAGGATCCTGAACTTGAGTTGAAAGAAGTCAAGTACCGTTTCTGGCTATTCCTTTTTACTCCCTTCCCTTCCCAGCTCTGCTTTGTAATAAAATATTTATAGGGGAATAATTTTAGATTTACAGAAAGTTTACAAAGATAGTAGTCTTAGTCTGTTTGGGCTGCTATAACAGAATACCATAGACTGGGTGAACAACAGAAATTTATTTCTCACAGTTCTGGAGGCTGCAAGTCCCAGATCAGGGTGCCAGCATGGTTGGGTTCTGGCGAGGATCCTTTTTGGAGTTGCCAACTACAGACTTATCACTGTGTCCTCACCTGGTGGAAAGGGCCAGTTAGCTCTCTGCAGCCTCTTTTTTTTTTGCGGTACGCGGGCCTCTCACTGTCGTGGCCTCTCCCATTGTGGAGCACAGGCTCCGGACACGCAGGCTCAGTGGCCATGGCTCACGGGCCTAGCCACTGCACAGCATGTGGGATCTTCCCAGACCAGGGCACGAACCCGTGTCCCCTGCATCGGCAGGCGGACTCCCAACCACTGCGCCACCAGGGAAGCCCTCTGCAGCCTCTTGAACAAGGGCCTCTTAATCTCATTCATGGGAGCTCCGCCCTCATGACTAAGTACCTCCCAAAGGCCTGACTCCCTAATGCCACCATATTGGGCATTAGAATTTCAACATATGAATTAGGGGAAGACACAAGAAATTAGACCATCGTAACAGTAGAGAGAGTTCCCATATGCCCTTCTCCCAGCTTCCCTCACTATTGACATAGCTATGGTACATTTATCCAAACTAAGCAGTTAAGATTGGTACAATACTATTAACTAAATTATAGACTTTATTCAGATTTCATCAGATTTCCACTAAGGTCCTTTACCTGTTCTGGAGTCCAATCCAGACACCACATGGCAGTAAGCATATCTGCTTTTTAACTTTTTTAAAAAAATAGAGGTATGGGGCTTCCCTGGTGGCGCAATGGTTGAGAGTCCGCCTGCCGATGCAGGGGATGTGGGTTCATGCCCTGGTCCGGGAAGATCCCACGTGCCGCGGAGCGGCTGGGCCTGTGAGCCATGGCTGCTAAGGCCTGCGCATCCGAAGCCTGTGCTCTGCAATGGGAGAGTCCACATCAGTGAGAGGCCCGCGTACCGCAAAAAAAAAAAAAAACAATAGAGGTATGAATGCCAGATAATAATAGCATGTTTGTTTCAGGCTCACAACATAATGATTCGATATTTATATACATTGCAAAACGATGACCACAATAGGTCTAGTTAACTTCCATCATACATAGTTACAAAAAATTTTTTCCTGTGATGAGAACTCGTAAGATGTACTCCCTTAGCACATCCAAGGGCTTCCTTGGTGGCGCAGTGCTTGAGAGCCCTCCTGCTGATGCAGGGGACGTGGGTTCGTGCCCCAGTCCCGGAAGATCCCACATGCCGCGGAGCGGCTGGGCCCGTGAGCCATGGCTGCTGAGCCTGAGCGTCTGGAGCCTGTGCTCCGCAACGGGAGAGGCCACAACAGTGAGAGGCCTGCGTACCGCAAAAAAAAAAAAAAAAAAAAAAATGCAGTACAGTATTATTAACTATAGTCACCATGCTGTACATTGCATCCCTGACTTATTTATTTTATAGCTGAAGTTTGTATCTTTTGTCTCCCTTCACCCATTTTGTCCCCCTCCCCTCCAGTCCTCACCTCTGGCAACCACCAATCTGTTCTCTGAATCTATGAGCTTGGTTTTGGGTTTTTATTATAAATTATTATTATTTTTTTAAGATTCCATGTATAAATGAAATCATTCAATATTTGTCTTTCTCTGTCTGACTGATTTCACTTAGCAGAATGCCCTCAAGGGCCATCCATGTTGTCTCAAATGGCAAGATTTCATTCTTTTTTATGGCTGAATAATATTCTTCTGTGTGTGTGTGTGTGTGTGTGATATTTTCTTTATTCATTCATCCATTGATGGATATGTAGGTTGTTTCCATATCTTGGCTATTGTAAATAATGCTGCAGTGAATGTTGGGGTGCATATATCTTTTTGAGTTAGTGTTTTTGATTTATTTGGATAAATTCCAAAAGTGGAACTGCTGGATCACAGGTTAGTTCTATTTTTAATTTTTTGAGGATCCCCCATACTGTTTTCCATAGTGACTGTGTCAGTTTACATTCCCACCAGCAGTGCATGAGGGGCCCCTTTTTTCCTCATTCTCTCTAGCACTTGTTATTTCTTGTCTTTTTTTTTAAATTGAAGTATAGTTGATGTACAATATGGTGTTAGTTTCAGGTGTACAGCAAAGTGATTCAGTTATATATATATATATATATATGTGTGCGTGTGTGTGTGTATATATAAATATATATATATATTAGATTCTTTTCCATTATAGGTTATTACAAGATACTGAATATAGTTCCCTGTGCTATACAGTAAATCCTTTTTACTGTTTATTTTATTTATCTATTTAACCTATTTTATATATAGTAGTTAAGTATAGTAGTTTGCATCTGTTAATTCCATACTCTCAATTTATCCCTCCCCCTTCCCTTTCCCCTTTGGTAACCATAAGTTTGTTTTCTATGTCTGTGAGTCTGTTTCTGTTTTGTAAATAAATTCATTTGTATCAATTTTTAGCTTCCACATATAAGTGATATTACATGATATTTGTCTTTGTCTGGCTTACTTCTCTCAGTATGATAATCTCTAGGTCCATCCAGATTGCTGCAAATGGCAATATTTCATTCTTTTTTTATTGCTGAGTAATATTCTATTATATATATATACCATATCTTCTTGATCCATTCATCTGTCGATGGACACAGGTTGCTTCCATGTTTTGGCTATCGTAAATAGTGCTGCTGTGAACATTGGGGTACATGTATCTTTTTGAATTGTAGTTTTGTCTGGATATATGCCCAAGAGTGGGATTGCTGGATCATATGGCAACTCTATTTTTAGTTTTTAAAATACTGTTCTCCATAGTGGCTGCACCAATTTACATTCCCACCAACAGTGTAGGAGGTGCCCTTTTCTCCACACCCTCTCTAATACTTGTTATTTCTTGTCTTTTTGACGATAGCCATTCTGACAGGTGTGAGGTGATGCCTCATTGTGGTTTTGATTTGCATTTCCCTGATGATTAGTGATTGAGCATCTTTTCCTGTTGACCATCAGTATGTCTTCTTTGGAAAAATGTCTATTCAGGTCCTCTGCCCATTGTAAAGTCAGATTGTTTTTTGCTGTTGAGTTATATGAGCCCTTTATATTTTGGAGATATTATCCCCTTTTCAGACACATGATTTGCACATGTTTTCTCCAATTCAGTAGGCGGCCTTTTCATTTTGTTGATGGTTTCCATTGCTGTACAGCGGCTCAGCAGCTTTTTATTTGCTGAGACCCTCTGACACTCTCCTCTCTGAGCCTCAGTTTTCTCACGTGTCCAATGCGAACAATGATAACAGCAACCTGTACCCACAGGGTACGGTGAGGACTGAGTGGACAGAAGTGAGGGTGTTTTGTGGGCGGTAAAGCTTCATGCCCGCGAAAAGGAGCATCATTGACGCCTGCAGCCTCCCTCCTTTCACCAACTGGCCTCCCTGCCCTGCACCAGGTCTTGTGCCTCTTGCTGACTGAGCTGCCAAGGCCGTCAGAGGGAGGCTCTGCCACCAGGCCTGCCCTGGCCAGAGGAGGCCTGGCGCTCCTGGCCCCGTAGGTGGCACTGACCTGATTGAGGGCTCTGGCGGGGCCTCCTCCCACTGCTTCCTCTGTATTTATAAAGCTCCTCCAGGTGCTGGCAGCTTGACACTTTGGGGATGGAGAGAGGCTGGAGGTTACAGGCTCAGCTCTTTCCCTGGGTATTTGAGATGACCACTTGGGATATTCTCCGGCCACAGAGGGAGGAAGAAACCATGAGTTGGCTCAGCTGCTTTTTAATTCTCTCCAGGTTGGGGTCGGGGAGGGGCGGTGGGCTGAGGGTGCAGGGGTGATATTCTGAGTCTGGTTTGAGAGATTGCAGGAGCTGAGCTCAGCATGCTCTCTCCACTCCTGGCTCCCTCTGGGGCTTCCTGGAAGGATCTCTCATTTGCTCATGGCCACTCTCTCCCACATGGCTTCTTGGTTAGTGCTTGTAGTGGGTTGAACAGGGGTCCCAAAAGGTCCTAACCTCTGCTACCTGTGAATGTGACATTCTTTAGAAATAGGGTCTTTGTAGATGTAACCGAGTTGAGGATCTTGTGATCAGATCATCTTTTAGGCCCACCCTAAATCCAATGACAGGTGTTTTTATGAGACATAAAAGGAGGCAACACAGAGGCAGAGGAGAAGGTCATTGAAGACAGACACAGAGATTGTAGTTATGCTGCCACAAGCCGAGGAATGACACAGGTTGCGGCAGCCACTACAAGCTAGGAGTGAGGCGTGGAGGCCATTCCCCCTCAGAGCCTCCGTAGGGAACCAGCCTCTCAACACCTTGATTTTGGACTTCTGGCCTTGTCCTAGTCAGCACTGGCTGTCGTAACAAGGCACAACAGACTGGGTGGCTTAAACAACAGAAATTAATTTTATCACGGTTCTGGAGATTGGAAGTCTGAACTCGGTGCCGGCATGGTTGGGTTCTGGTCAGGGCGTTCCTCCTGGCTTGCCGACTGCTGCCTTTTCACTGTGGCCTCACATGGCAGAGAGAATGACAGACAGCAAGCGCTCTGGTGTCTCTCCTTAAAAGGGCACTAATCCCATGATGAGGGCCCCATTTTCATGACCTCATCTAAACCTGAACTCCCCAAAGCCCCATCTTCAAATATCATCACACTGGGGGTTAGGGCTTCGACATATGAATTTGCGGGAGGGACACACAATTCAGTCCATAGCAGGCCTCCAGAACTGTAAGAGAATAGCTTTCTGTTGTTTCAGGCCACCCAGTTTGAGGCAGTTTGTTATGGCAGCCTTAGGAAACTGAGACAGTGGTCCCCCCCACTTCCCTAGGCACCCTCCTCAGTGAGACCACCAGTCCAAAAGGAGACTTACAGGCCTCAGCGGGGCCAAGGCAGGAGGATGTGGATGAATGGTGTGACAGCGGCCTGGGCCCTCTGGGTCCAGACTCAGTGCCCCCAGGAGGACTGGCACTGGGCAGCTGGGGGCTGTCATGGGTGCCCCTCGTCTTCGGCTACATCACTGAGGAGGGGGACCTGGCACTGCACTTGGTGGTGACTCATCAGCCTGAGCTCTTCCTGGATCTCCTCCTAGGCTTATGGCCTGGGCCTGCAAGATGAGCTGGGCCAAACAGCCCTGCCCCCGGCAGCCATCCTGGGGAGGCATCCAGGGTGCAGAAGTCACGTGTGGCAGGCACCAGGCTGCACACGGGGGGGCCACGCCGCGCCTGCTGTGCCGCATCGCGGCTCTGGTGCTCACCCGGTGCGCGAGGAGCTGCCCACGCCTACCTCAGTCAGGGCCTGACCACAGCCCAGCACCAAATGCCTCCGCTGCCTTGTACCTGGAACCTACTTAGAGAAGCGGAGGGTGAGGAGGACTGGAAACTGCAGCTCTGGTCTGAAAACTAGGAGGGCCACGCCCCACTCCACACGCCGTCATCCTCGAAGGTGCAGAGATGGTCCAGCTGCTCCCAGGAGGTTGAGTTGACCTCAGCAAACCAGGACCCACGTGAGGCCGGAGCCCCCTGCCCTCGGCGGTGGAGACCCAAGCAGCTAACTGGTGGGAGATTCTCCTGAGGGCAGGCTTGGGCCCTGCCGCCCCCAGGCACGCGTGTGTACCCCCCGGGGCAGCCCTGCTCCTGCCCACCCCCTCCTCGCCTGGCTCTTCCGAGCATGGAGCATCTGAGTCTGAGGAAAGGATGACAAGCCTAGCTTCTGCAGCAGCAGTAGTGACAGCCCCTGCGGGGGTGAGGGCGTGAGTCGAAAGGATACATTGGACGGTCCAGCAGCGGTGGCAGGGTACACTGGCGGGTGGGAACGGGGAGAAGAGATATCAGGCAGAGGACTGAAACCGACCGTGGGCTGGAGCAATCGGAGAACTCAGGCAGCAGAGTGCACGTGTCCTCTTGGAGCAGTCAGCACAGACCTGGACAGTAGTGGTTGAAAATTAAAGCAACGGCAGAGGTAGGACTCAGGAGGAAGTGGAGACCGTGGGCCATAGTGATTGGCAGCCAGAGGCAGTGACAGGTGATGTGGGGGAGCGAGAGGTGAAGCACTCAGGTGGAGGAGAGAGACTGCAGTGGCTTTGGCCGCTGAAGAACTGGAGCAGGGCTAGGACTCGAGCAGTAGCAGTGGGGGAAATGACTTTGAAAATGGTGGGCTGAGAACTAGGAGCAAGGGAACTCAGGCTTCAAAGCAAGACCCAACTGTTGGGGTGTGAGGAGAGAACTCAGGCAGCGAGGAAAGAGGCAGCCGCCTGCGCCCTCTGCCTTGCCCCCCTACCCCCAGGGTGAACACGATGGCATCGTGGTCCCCAGTGATTGGAGCAAAACCACATAACTCCCACCTCAGCCTCGAAACGTCTCCCCATCTGATTGGTTTGATTGTTAATACAATTTCCAATTTGATAAAACCCCAGTTCTGACAACCAGAAAAGAAAAGAAAAGAACTTAGGGATTCGAGCTCTTAATAATTTCTGCTTCCATTTTTCAGTCTATAATCCCCATCCCCCAGGAAAACTTACCCGTCTTGTTCCAGTTTGAGGATGCTCCTTATTTCCCAAGAAGTCACCCCTTTACCCAGACACACTCATCAATAAAGCCACATGGGGCAGGACAGGGCTGGGCACTCACCTCTAGGTGGGGGAGACCGATCCCAGCCTCTCCTCCCGTTTCATCAGGAGATAGATCAGCCCTTAATGAAGGGAAGAGATTCCAAAGGTGAAAGTCCTTGACTTGGTGACAGATTGATGCAACAGGTATTTAGGGGCTGGTGGGACTTCACACTGTGACATTGTTTTACCCACTCAGGGCCACCCTGCTGGCTTCCCGGACAGGTGGTGAGCAGGGAACATATTGGAGGGCCTCACTTTTAGGGGAGAAATGGGCTATTTGATGTAAAGGAAACAGCATGAGGGCAGGAGTTAAGAGACCTGGCTTGTCACTAACTAGCTCTGTGACCTGAGGGAGGCCACTTCTCTGAGCCTCAGTTTCCTTGTCCTTAGAATGGACAACATGATTTTTTAAGTTCCTCCTCTGAATCAATAGTGAGTCCTGGGGGACTGTGATAAATTAGGCAAGCAGCAGACTTGGGTGCTGAATCTCTCTGCCTCTCTCTTTTTTGGCTAATTGTAGTAAAATATACAGAATGTGAAACTGGCCATCTTTTTTCATTTTTATTTTATTTTTAATTATGGTAAAATACACATAAAATTTACTATCTTAACCATTTTTAACCATTCAATCAGTGCCGTTAAGTACATTCACAGTGTTGTACAACCATCACAACTGTCCATTTCCGGAACTTTTTCATCATCTCAGGCTGAAGCGCTACCCATTAAGCAATAACTCGTCCCTTCCCCAAACCTTGGTAATCTCTATTCTATTTTCTGTCTAATGAATTTGGCTACTCTAGGTACCTTCTGTAAGTGGAGTCATACAATATTTGTCCTTTTGCATCTGGCTTATTTACTTAGCATAATGTTTTCAAGGTTGATCTGTGTTGTAGCATTTATCAAAATTTCATTCCGGGCTTCCCTGGTGGCGCAGTGGTTGAGAGTCCGCCTGCCAATGCAGGGGACACAGGTTCGTGCCCCGGTCCAGGTAGATCCCGCATGCCGCAGAGCGGCTGGGCCTGTGAGCCATGGCTGCTGAGCCTATGCGTCAGGAGCCTGTGCTCCGCAACAGGAGAGGCCACAACAGTGAGAGGCCCGTGTACCGCAAAAAAAAAAAAAAAAAATTTCATTCCTCTTTGAGGTTGCATAATTCATTATAAATGTATGTATATGTGTGTGTGTGTGTGTGTGTATACATACACACACCACGTTTTGTTTATCTATTGATGGACATTTGGGTGGTCCACCATTCGGCTATTGTGAATAATACTGCAGTGAACTTTGGTGTCCAAATATCTGTTCAGGTCCCTGCTTTCAGTTCTTTTGGGTGTATACCTAGGAGTGGAATTGGTGGATCATATGACAATTCTACGTTTAGCTTTTTTTTTTAAATATCTTTATTGGAGTATAGTTGCTTTACAATGTTGTGTTAGTTTCTGCTGTATAACAAAGTGAATCAGCTATATGTATACATATATCCCCATATCTTCTCCCTCTTGCGCCTCCCTCCCATCTACATTTAGCTTTTTGAGGAATTGCCAAACCTTTTCCCCTTTAGTTTACTCTTAAATGAAGGCACTCAGTCCTGCCACGGGTGTGTGATGGGGAGTCCCATGGAGATATAGATTGCACCCACCTGCATTCAGACAGGCTGCCTGGCACTGCCATTCCCCGTTCTCCCTGGTACTGATGTGGATCAGATGTGTTCTGGGGAGCTGATGGCCATTACTGAGCCCAGGGCTGCACATATTCTAGTTCTGGGGTGAACTGCCTTGTGGCTTATAGGTTGCTATGGAGAAAGGAAATAATTTTCTCTCCTTGTCCAGAATTGCAGAAATGATGATGATATGTGCACACATTTCTGATTTCATTTATAGAACTAGAACCCCAAACAGGAGTGGGGTAAGGACTGGGGGAAAAGGCAGGTGGTTTAATTGGGAAGGCAGAAAGATGGCTGACACTAGGACTGAACCTCTCAGAAACACTGACCAGAGTCGCAGGATGGCCCAGATGGAGCCAGAGTTGATCCAAAGAGCAAGCAAGCAGATGAACTGGCCCAGCCCAGAGCTGCTTTGAACCTATAAGGTCTAGGTTCAAATGTCAGTTCTACTTTTTTTGCGGGGGGCCATGAACTTAACCTTCCTCAAGTTCAGTTTCCGCATTTGTAAAACAGGGACAGTCATGAGAGTTCTGAGGATAAATAAAAACATGCCTGCGAGCCCATTCCCACAGTGCCTGGGCCCACACTCAATACAGGTTAGGACCTCTTTTCCCTCAAACACCAAGCATCAAGTTCAGGTGCTGTGTTAGACTGGGAAGACCTTCCCTCACCTCCAAGTTCTAGAAACCTACTTTAAAGTATGAGTTTTTGAGCAAGTTTGCATTGTGGTGGCCATTCTAGAATTTTCATATTGTCTTTCTACTGCTTTCTTTCTCTCCAAGTCAAATGTTTCATCTTTTTGGGACTGGTAGATGGGGCTCTTTTAGCAGGTACAAAACTGACTTTTAAGCAAAGGATAGACTCTTTGCGTAAAATTTAAAATTTTTAAAAACTAACAGAAAAGCTCAGTTATCCTGGGCAAAATTCTTCTGGACACTGTTGGAAATGAACGCTTCATGTAGCAATCCAGATTCATTTACTGCAAAGGGTTCACTCTCTAGGCAGCCACAGCAGGAGCGAAGGGAGAAGCAATGTGAAGACACTTTGAGGCCATAACCTTATGTAAACAGAAACTTTTGTCATGAATAATAAATACAGAAAATTAAATGTTTGATAAGTGAGCATGTATCCAAGTAGACAAATTTCCCTGGCGCTGAGCTTCTGCTCAGCTTTCTGCTCATCCTTGCTGATTCAATTCAATGAGCCGACCTGCAAACACAGCCAGCGTTCCGATGATACAGACGAGCATGAAGACTCCGAGGAGAATGTGGTCCATCACCATTGCAACATACTTCCATTCCTCGGCCGCCTGGGAGAGAGGAATATGTTAGAATTTCTGTAAGATGATCATGGACTCACGATGTTCGTGCTATCCATCATCTAGGGGCCCTTCAATCTGTTGATCATCCCTCCACTGGCATTATGATCTTTATTTTTTAAATAGGTTATTCACAATATGATGACTTGCTAAGATAAGATGGCCTGGGGGTCTCTGGGCACATCTTACGTCAGTAGCTGCCCCTTGAACGCCAACCTTCCCATCAAGCCAAACCCATCCCTCTGTGCTCGAGCATTTGACCATTTAAACAAGAGGTGCAGACCTCAAGCCACAGAGCTTACGTTATTGGACTCCTGGTCTGACTTCATGGTCTCTGCGATGTATTTGATGCCCTCAATGGCACTTTTCACCTCGGGGTGTTTGATCAGGGGAGAGTGGAAACCCATGGGTGGAGGTCCCGGCTTCCCAGAAATGTCAGAAATATCAATGTCTTCTGTAAAAATTTTTTTGTCTTGTTTTTCTCTGGATGGTCTTTTCATCGTGGAGAAGAACATGATATTTGGGATAGTGTCGATAAAAACCTATAATAAAATAAAAAAGTCCACGTATGGGAATTATTGTCAGCAGGGCAAGCATCAGACTCTGATTTTGCATAAGCAATGTGACCTTAGGCGAATCATTCAGCTTCTCTGGGCCTCAGCCTCTTTGTCCCTAAAACAAAAGGACTCTACTAGATTTTCTCAAAGCTTCCTCGTCTGTATCCTGAGACCTGTCAAATGACTAAGGCTAACAGAGATGATTCTGTAATGCCAGCAGCTTGCCACTGGAGGGAGCCTGTGTGCAGCTAGTGACTCAAGAAACCAATGAAGCTTAAGCTTCCAGACCCCCTGTAGGCACCCACTTCTTTCGAGGCCTGTGTCCTCATGATCAAAAGGTTAAAGAAAGGGCTCCTCCCACTAAAAAAATATATATAAGGTTCCGGCCCCACACTGTTTTCTTCTGTTTCTTGTTCCTGAAGAAGTGCAGCATAGGTATTGCCAGGAGTCACTTGGCCTTTAGAGAAGCAGGGGACTGTCTCTCCTCCCAAAAGAATACATTGCAAGCAGTAGTTTCTCTGTCAATTCATAACAAATCTTTTGCATTGTGCACAAAAGACTGGACGTTAGTGTCTCTGTGAAGATGTATAAAAGAACCAACATATTGGAAATGTTAACACATTTTAAAATTCAGTAATGTAAATATTTGAGACCAAGTTCCTCACTAAAACTTTTTGACAATCTCTCATCAAGCCCCCTCCCTACCCCCACTCCCAATTTCTAGCCCTTATTCTAGTCTCAGCAGATGATTCTACCAGCAAAAAAATAAGCAGTCTGTTCACAAACTGGAAGACAAAAACAGACATCTCAAGATTTCAAAGCATTTGAATAAAAGGATAGTGATTTATTCATCTTCTCTAATCAAAGAGATTTTTAAGGTTGAGTTTGGAATGGGCTTTGTTAATTCTGGTTTTCTTATCTCCCTGGGGTGGTTGCTTGAGTTATTTATACCCAGTAAGAAGCCAAAGAAAGTTCCTTCCCCAAAACCCCTACAGCCCAGAAAGGACTTTCCGTTCCTAAGTGCCCACAAGGGTTACCTAGGAGGCCACTGGCCATACAGAAGAGTAGACCTGCGGATGCCTTGAGGGAGGGGCGGCCCTGTGCAAAGTGTGCCGGGGCCTTGCTCGCTCACCTTCCGCACCCACTCAGGCATGACGTGGGTGCTGGGGGAGCGGTGGTGCGTGTTGATGACGATGACGGTGATGATGATGGATGCGATGACGAACACCATGGTGAACAGCATGTACTTCCCAATCAAGGGCACTGCACTGGAGGTGGAAGGGATCAGCTCCACAATGACCAGAAGGAACACGGTTAAGGACAGCAGGACAGAGATGCTCAGAGTCATCTTCTCTCCTGGACAAAAGAAGAAACAAACACAACACACCTGTTATGGGCTAAATTGTTCTTCCACCCTAATTTATGTGTTGAAACTCTAAGCCCCAGCACCTCAGGGACTGTTTTGGAGATAGGGCCTTTAACGCGATGTAATTCAATTAAAATGAGGTCTTAGGGTGGGCCCTCATCCAATATGACTGGTGTCCTTATCAGAAAAGGAGATTAAGACAGCCACACACAGAGGAAAGGCCATGTGAGGACCCAGGCTGAAGACAGCCATCTGCAAGCCAAGGAGAGAGGCCTCAGAGGAAACCAACCCTGCTGACGCCTTGATCTTGGACTTCCAGCCTCCAGCACTGTAGGAAAATAAAGTTCTGTTGCTTAAGCCACCAGTCTGTGGTCCTTGGTGAAGGCAGCCCTAGCAAACAAGCACACCACCAAAACCCAAGGGTGAGAGGAATGTGACCGTCATGTTCTCAAGGTCTCGTTGTGGGGAATTTTTCCTGCAGAATTTCCTATGAGACCTTGGCACCTTAACTCTGCTGATGATGGCAAGTGGCAGGCGTTTCCATTAGAGGCTGCCAAGCAGGAAATTCTACTTCACCTCTTGCCCAGCGTTCCGTTTCTTGGCGGAACTCAGGGAACCCAGGGAGGTTCTGGGTGATAATCGAGACCCCAGATGGCAGTTTTTCCATCTGCAGCAGAATGTCTTAAACCTCACAAAACTGAACTGCAGCCTGGCCTACTTGTTACCCAGCAGATGGATGGGCAGCACAGAAGTACATGTATCTTTTTCTCATTGTGGGAGCAAGCTGCAAGACCAAAGCCGAGAAAGGACAAAAGCAATGATTTCACACCACTCACTTTCTCATCTTCATCTAAGGGGATGATTTGGGTTTTTTTTCTTGTTTTGACTTTTTTTGTTTTTCATGCTAAGGGATGAGGAATTCCCCTTCCCCTGAATCTTTTCTCCAGGCCCTACAATTTCAGGGTGAACAATTCCCAGATGGTGTCTTGGTTGGACAAGTAAACAAGAAAGCCAGGGGCTGGATGGCACTGGAATATTTTTGTGGGGATTGACCAGCTCAGATGCAGTAGAGAGACTTTGGAAGGGACTTTCCTTGGGATGGTCTTGGTGTTTGTGTCCTGGGAAACCCCTCGTGTGGCCCTGCTTTCCAGTGTGGAGCTTTTCGCATTCTGGATGCGTCCAGATGCTAGGGATATACACAGGATCCAGAGTGGATGCAAACAAGATATTGTCAGTTTCTGGTGGGTAGGAAAGTCTTCAAAAGTAAAAAAGAAAACAGAATTATAAATATAAAATATTGATCAAGGTACATCAAATTTCTTGATTAATGATAATAATGATAGCTAACAATTATCAAGCAGTCTCACTGTTCTAAATGCTTTTCAAGCATAAATCATTTAATATTAATAGAAACTCTGATTAGTTTCCATATTGCCCTGCCTAGAGTTTTCTCTCTTTAAGAAGCTTCATTTGATTAGAAAGGTGAAAAAATACTTGTTTGTGATCATTTGTTTAAGAATGAGTACAATCCCTAGAACATATGTTCTCTGGGGAAAATTCTGCCTTATTCTCTACCTTATCCCTGTCTTGTAACAGTTGTTTAAACGGTATATGTTGAGTGAGTGAATGTGTAAGTTTTTTTTTTCTTGTTGGAAAGTTGGATTTAGACTTCTGTGGGGGTTTTTTTTGGGGGGCCTTCTGATAAAATTGTTATCTCTCATAAGTTTGAGGACCACCTTACCATCTTTCTTTTTTCCCTGCTTGTTTGCCGTAAATCATTTAAGAGCAGTGACTTGTTTGCAGGCATATGTGTTCCCTTTCCCCCTTTTCTGTAGATTGTTGGTGTCTGGTGAAATTATGTCACAGATGTGATTACTCAGTAGGAGGTAAGTAAGTTGTCCAGGCTGATATGGGAGAAAGAATTGCCACTTGGGAAGTATGGTGTTGTGTGTAAAGATACTGCCATCTGGAGAATAGATACACAAAAGCTATTTTCAAGGGGCAAGCCATGGGCAAAGGAGGCAAGACCTGATTAGTCACATACAGCAAGTGACTTCATGGGGAACGAGGCATCGGTAGTGTCTGTGATCCACGCCTTACCCAGCACATTTCGGGGCACACAGCAGGTATTCAGCAAATAGGTGCTGGTGGTTATTCACTTAACCAGACTGAGCTATGTATGCGCATCTTCAGGGTCCCATTCAGCTCTCTGCCTGCTCTGTAGTCTGCCCCAGCTGGGATTTCACCACTGCACATGGCCAGTCAGTACACGCATCCTCCCAGGGATGATGATTTGGGTCCGCCTGCCTGTATTTGTTTATTAGCCATGGTTATTTCTGGCTTCCCCCAAAATAGTAGCCCGAGATCCGTCAGGGTCAGCAGCTGCCGCCATGGCAGCTGCACCCACCTGAGTCTGTGGGCAGGTAGAACACCAGGCCGGTTAAGAAGGAGAAGAGCAGGCAGGGAATGATGACATTGACGATGAAGTAGAGAGGCAGGCGCTGCATGACAAAGTGGTAGGTGATGTCCAGGTAGGGGGTGGAGGGGCAGCAGGCGTAGAACACCCAGTGCTTCCAGCCCCGGGACTCCTTGATCACCCATTCCCCACTCTCCATGAAGTTGCTTAGGTCTGGCTGGTCGCTTTCCTGAGAAGATGGAACGAAACTTTGAATTCCCAGCCTCCTCACCCTGAGGAGGGGGAGGGTTTCCTAATCAGCTGTGACAAGGCAACCGATCCCAGCACTGTCACATACCCAGGAGGGACCCTGGGTTACCTTCGCTTTGGGGTAAAATAAGGGGGTTTGGACTATTGGGATTCTCCATGTTGACTATACATTCAAGTCACTTGGGAGCTTTAAAATATATTGGTGCCCTAGCTCCACCCCAGTCTGATTAAATCAGAATTCTTGGGCCTGAGCCTGGGCATAGAGAATTATTTAAGCCCCAGGTGGTTCTCTTATACAGTGCATCAAGAACCTTCCCAACCAATTGAGAACCATCAAACTAGACAATCCCCAAAGTTCGAATGGGTGCTGAGAGCCTATGATAATGGAGGGGCAGAGTTGGAGACCTGAATCGCGCTTTTCCTGCAACCAACCTCCTCACAGTTAGGTCACCACCTACCGGGTTGATGGCCACCACGGATCCGTCATAGGTCCAGGTGCCCAGCTTCATGCTGCAGTTCTGTTCGTCAAAGGGAAAGTGGGTGACGATGATCTCACAGTAGCTTTTAAAGATGGCGGGAGGTGTCCACGTGATGTGGCCAGTGTAGTCCAGGAGCACTTTGGTGAACTTGACAATGGCAAAGTCACCATCTGCACTACAATTGGGATAAAAGAGGAACAGGGATCCAAGTGACAGACGAGCCTTCAATTCTGCTTGGGGATGTTAACGGGAGACAGTTGTTAATTATTCAGGTGCTAATTATAGAAGCTTTCTTTTGCACTTCATCGCTTTTTATCTGTGGCAATGTTTTTCAAATTTGTCTGATAATAAGGGTCACTGGGGTGCTTGTTTAAAATATAGATTCCTGAATCTAAAAAATAATACAAGTGAATCTTTACAGAACAGAAACAGATTCACAGATAGAAAACAAACTTATGGTTACCAAAGGGGAGAAGGAGGGGGAGGGACAAATTAGGAGTATGGGATTAACGGATACAAACTACTATACTTAAAATAGATAAGCGGGCTTCCCTGGTGGTGCAATGGTTGAGAGTCCGCCTGCCGATGCAGGGGACACGGGTTCGTGCCCCGGTCCGGGAAGATCCCACATGCCGCGGAGCGGCTGGGCCCGTGAGCCATGGCCGCTGAGCCTGCGCGTCCGGAGCCTGTGCTCCGCAACGGGAGAGGCCACACAGTGAGAGGCCTTTGTACCGCGCACGCACGCACACACACACACACACACACACACACACACAAAAGATAAGCAACAAGGATTTAGTGTATAGCACAGGGAATTATATTCAATATCTTGTAATAACCTATAATGGAATATAATCTGCAAAAAATCTGAATCTCTATGCTATATACCTACAACTAACACTATTATAAATCAACTACACTTCAATAAAAAATAAAACAAAATGTAGATTCCTGAGCACCATCTAAGTGCTGAATCAGGATATCTAGGGATGAACCTGAGAATCTACAGTTTTAAAGGAATAACAAGTGACACGGATTCACTGCATCCCAGATTTTTCTTCCCAGTCCTCAGTAGTATTTGTGATGTCAATCTCCATGTATCCCTTCTCTGATATACTTTGAAAGTTAATTGAGAAGAAAAACAGGAATTTTAAATAAAAACATGTCTAGTGGCTCATTACGGTGACAAGCACGTTAAAGAAGGGGTCTATTACCTTTAAAGAACTATTTAGACCCCAGTGGGGTGGGGTCACAAACTCAGATGCTTCCAGGGCCACGCAGGCAAGGAAGGAGGGAGGGTTGAGCCTGGCATGGGGAGAGACCCTCTCTCCTCTGAGGAAGACACCACTCAGCTCTGCCATGGTGTCTGCGTGGGAGCAAAGGCTCCATGTTGCCTGATAATCGGATTCTTCCTTGGAAGCTGGGAATCAAGACTTTTAATCCAAAGTTGCCACATATATATATATACATATATATATATATATATTTTTTTTGAGGTACGTGGGCCTCTCACTGCTGTGGCCTCTCCCGTTGCGGAGCATAGGCTCCGGACGCGCAGGCTCAGCGGCCATGGCTCACGGGCCTAGCCGCTCCGCAGCATGTGGGATCCTCCCGGACCAGGGCACGAACCCGCATCCCCTGCATCGGCAGGCAGGCGGACTCTCAACCACTGCGCCACCAGGGAAGCCCCAAAGTTGCCATATTTTTGAATGTTGGATTTTTCTAGAGAAGTTAAAAATTCAGATTTTAATGTATTTCCCAATTTTCAAATGTTGGCAATAATTTCTCATTAAAAAAGGCAACATGGTAGATAGTAAAAAATAACAAACTATTTCTGCAGGTCTTGTTCAGTGGGTGGTCTGCTCATTCCAGAACAGCCTGCGCCCCAGGGCCTTGGCAGAGAGCAGGACAGTATAATAGGTGCTGAAAAGCGGGTGGGGTCTACCTTGCTGGGCTTTCAGGGACATGTGTTATATATTGTGCCTCACTTCATAAATCAAGAGATTTTCTTCTCATTAATTTTTCCTTGGGACTGAGAAGAGGCTCTATCCAGAAAACTATGCAGCTTGAGACCCTCCCAACAGAGCAGAGGGAAAAGATGGTCTGTCTCTCCTTCTAAGCAAGTGAAACAGGATTCTCTCCCCTATGAGGGTCTTTCTGAGTGAGCTTAGCAAAAGGACCTGAGGATTTTAATTGTTTCCCTCAGATTCTCAGTGAAAGAGAAACTTAACTCTGAGAGATAGACATCTGTCCCTATGAGCATACTTGTCCAAAAGTTTACACAAATGATTGTGTACTTTGACTCAAGTTTGAATCCCAGGTCGGATTGGAAAATATGTAATAAAATATCAAAGTTGGGGAGGGTCGTCTTAAAAGGTATCATTTCTGCTCACTAGCCCTGGCCACCTTCCCTGGTGAGTCTGCTAGAACGCACAGCCTGCTCGCTCCAGACACGTGCTGTAGAATGTCAGACCACAAATCCTCTAGGCCAGTGTTGAATGCTCCTGCCTGGGAAGGATGCTCTTTGCAATGAACATTCCCTGACAAATGAAGGGCGTATGATAATGAACGTGTCATTAAATTGGAGTGTCTTGAATCACATTATAATTTCACAACATGCAGTCTGTCACAGAGCCCAGTGGATGGGCTACATAGGCATCCCAGGCCATCAGCAGCACACGGCATCTTGGGATGCTGTGAGGATGTGATAAATAACAACCCCAGGAGGTTCAGACCTATTGGTCGGAAGGACATTTAATTCCAAGGAACTCAATTATATGACGTTTGGGTTCCTTGGATAGTTGCCATATACCCTACAGGAGCTCTCAGGGATTAAATGTCCCCCACCCTGCAGCCCTGTTTCAATTTGGCTCTGATAATTGTTTCTATTCATAACACGAGACACCATATGGCACCCCTAGCATGTCAACTTGGCTCTTGGTTTTTAAGGGTTATTTAATGTGAACAGTGGTGAGACGCATGCCAAGAGTGGCAGCCCTTCCGTTAGGGCACTTGGGCTCCACCTGCCCCCATAATGTCGGCCTCCTCATCCTGTCTGTTTTGCTTACTTGTTATAAAGAACTAGGTCTGGGCGCCAGATCTTTTCCGATGGAATGTGAATTTTTTTCACGCCACCATAGTCGTCTGGGTTCCATTTTAAGTTGTAATCCACCCATTGCTAGAAATGAAGACATTTCGTCGATTAAAAATATTTTTAAAATCTAGGGTTATCAAGAGCTCTGATGAGCACGGTAATTCAGGTATGGACAGAAATTGTGTTCCAGTAAGAAGGGTTTGATTCAGAATTCAGTTTTCCCTTTAGTAACAAGTAAGAGCAAACACAGAGCACTGAGTGCATGCAGGAACTGTTGTAGGCATTTTACCCATATTCATCATTTAGACCTCACAAAGTTCCCATGAGGTAGGAGTGATTATTGACCCCATTTTACAGGTGAGAAAACAAAGGTAGCCCCAAGTAGCGCCACCACATGGTAGCAGATCTACCAGGTACACTGCCCACCTTAGGAAAGGAGAACGACCCTATTTGGAATGTTTTCCTCAAGCAGGCAACATCATATTTTTAAAAAGTATTATATTTTCTTCTACATTATGAAAGAAACGTATACCCAATGCAGCAAATTTGGATAACACAATGTTGAATTGTCTCCCCCAAATTAATATGAAGTTCTAACCCCCAAGACCTCAGAATGTGACCTTATTTGGAGTTAGGGTCTTTACAGAGGTAATTAAGTTAAAGTGAAGTCATTAAGGTGGGCCCTAATCCAATATGACTGGTGTCCTTATAAGATGGGGACATTTGAAGACAGATACATATTCAGGAAGAAAGTCATGTGAACGTGAAGACAACCAATTCTGAGCAAAGCAGAGAGGCCTGGAGCAGGTTCTTCCTCACAAACTCAGAAGGAACCAATTCTGCCAACACCTTAATTTTGGACTTCTGACCTCAAAAACTGTGAGACAATAAGTTTCTGTTGTTTAAGCTGTCCAGGTTGTGACTTTGTTCCAGGAGTCCTAACAAATTAATACACACAGAAAAAGCACAAAGTACAATAAAAAATAAACACCAAAACATGATCCACAGTCCCACTACCCCAAAATATCTACTTTTAACATTTTGGTACATATCCCTGCTACCTAAATTGATTCCCTCTGGGCCCATGTTAAATTTCAGGTGAATAAAAACAACATGAATGCAATTATCTAGCTGAGTTACCTGTTTCAGACGAACATTGGTTGTCACGATCTGATTTACTTCATCCTGAAAAAAAGATAAGGCCCCATCTTTAGGAGGACAAGAGGGGAGCCAGGGGAGGATGCTCCAGACTGGGAGGTGTAGAGAGCCTGGAGCTCTCTTGTCTCACCACGTTGATGAGCTGTATCAGCTGCAGGCCCACCGTCACCTCCACGGCCTTGCGGTGGTCTTCCACGGGCCGTACGACGCTGTTGTAGTTTTCAAATAGCTTTGCCACCAGGCGGGTCTCATGTTCGGAGCCCAGGACGAGGCCAGCTGAGACAGCAGACAACACACTCACTGTCAGAGTCTGCTCCCACCCTCGACACACACTGACTAACGTGAGTAACTGAGGTGTGGCCAGCTCGTGGAAGGCACGCAGGCCCCCTTGTTGAAGGGCTCCCTGATGCAGCTATTATTGCCTTGAATTCCTTTCCAAGTGCAGCTGCCAGTGTGGTCCCTTCCCAGTGGGGCATGCCAGATTATCATGCATTTGTACTTTGGACAGATGACATTCCTTCATCCAGCATCTGGCTGCATCAAGTTTGCTAGGAACACGCACACACAAGAAGAAAGGTCCACACAAAGTCGGTGTTGGTATTTCAGAATCTGGTCATGATGCAATGAAATCTCAGATTGGCTGGCCTCAGAGCTCATGATGCTATGAACAGCCCAAAATTGATGCTGATTCGCACCCACTAGGATGTTATTCTATAATTAACAAAATTAAAATTGACAAATATTGGTGAGGTTACAGAGAAACTGGAATCCTCATATGTTGCTGGTGAGAGGTAAATGGTGTAGCTGCTGTGGAAAGCAGTTTGGTGGTTTCTCACACAAGTTATACACAGAGCTACCATATGAACTAGCAATGCCATTCCTGGGTATATCCACAAATGAACTGGTCATACAAAAATTTGTACATGGGGTGGAGGGTGTATAAATTAGGAGGTTGGGATTAACGTATACACACTACCATATATAAAATAGGTAACCAACAAGGACCTACTGGGCATTACACTCAATATTCTATAAAGGAAAAGAATCTGTAAAGGAATATATATACATATATATATGACTGGATCACTGTGCTATACACTTGAAACTAACACAGTATTGTAAATCAACTATACTTCAATTTAAAAAAGAAACCAAAAAAACCCCAAAGCCAACAAAAAATGTGTACATGAATATTCATAGCAATATTTACAATAGCAATATGGTAGAAACAACCCACATGTTCATCAATGGATAAATGGATAAACAAATTGTGGTATATCTATGCAGTAGAATGTTATTCAGCCATGAAAAGGAATGAAGTTCTGATACATGCTACAGCATGAATGACTCCTGAAAACATTATGCTAAGTGATAGAAGTCAGACACAAAAGGGCACATTGTATGATTTCATTTATATGAAATATCCAGAATAGGTCAATCCATAGAACAGAGAGTAGGTTAGTGGTTACTAGGGACTGTGGGGACTGGGGAATTGGAGTAACTGCTAATGGGCCCAGGGTTTCCTTCTAGGGTGATGAAAAAGTTCTGGAATTAGTGGTGATGGTTGCATAACATTGTGAATGTACCTAATGCCACTGGATTGTGTACTTTAAAATGGAAATTTTATGTAATGTGTATTTTACCATGGTAAATCTTACATACTTATGTATTTTTCCATAATTTTTTTTTTTTTTTTTTTTTTTTTTTTTTTTGTGGTACGTGGGCCTCTCACTGTTGTGGCCTCTCCCGTTGCGGAGCACAGGCTCCGGACGCGCAGGCTCAGCGGCCATGGCTCATGGGCCCAACTGCTCCGCAGCATGTGGGATCCTCCCAGACCGGGGCACAAACCCGCGTCCCCTGCATCGGCAGGCAGACTGTCAACCACTGCGCCACCAGGGAAGCCCTCCATAATTTTAAAAATAAAAAAATAATCACTGCTGATGGGCCCATGTCCCAATTAAGTTGCTAAGAGTGAAAACCACATGTTCTGCTGACCTGGGTTTGGGGCTCCTATTTGGAGCATGAATGATTCCAAGGAATCTTTACTACGTTTTCCTTCAGGATGGAGGGCAATATCATCCAGTATTCTCAGAGCCCACAGGCTTTGTGTGTTGAGCGTGATGTGGTCCTCACCAGCAGGCAGGCAGGTAGGCAGACATTCTTGCCTGAGATTCCGAGAAGTGGGCTGACTTGTCTGCAGTTATGCAGCTAGGGCAGAGCTGAAGTTAGAGCCGGTCATTCTGTGCCGTGCTCCTGTGCTCACTTTTAATGTTATGAATGTGCTGGAAACTGTACAGCGACATGTGCCATTATTCCTATGAGAAAATGTGTTCCAAATTCCAACAAGTTCCTTATGAAGGATCTCTGTAACTCAAGCCTGCTGTGGTTTGGGGGTTGCCTGTTCAGGGCTGGGAGAGGAAGTAGACACACGATCCATTTGCCCGGATTCATGTAACCAGATCTCCCCTTTCCGCAGGTTATTGCTGAAACTACACTTTTTCCCTGGGCCAAGACAACTTTAAAAATGAAATGAGTGAGATGCTTTCCCTTTTTTCCCAGTTGTGTTAACTGATCACCGCTAAGGCAGGTGATTGGTTTTTTATTTTTCTCCTTCAATCCTAAGTTTGGAAGTGTTTGTCAACAAAATAATTATTAAGTAAAAAGTAATTCCATTTTCTATCTTTATTGATCAACAAAAATAATAACTAACACACCCAACTTGTTTTGTGCCAGACATTCTTCTATGTGCTTTATATGTACT
This sequence comes from Mesoplodon densirostris, assembly GCF_025265405.1. Lineage (NCBI taxonomy): Eukaryota > Metazoa > Chordata > Mammalia > Artiodactyla > Ziphiidae > Mesoplodon > Mesoplodon densirostris. The sequence goes on from NC_082668.1 coordinate 92,935,505, forward strand.
AAGTCTTTCAATCCTCATAACTGGGTGTGGTATGTACTATCATTGTCCCCACTTTACAGATGAGGAAATTGAGGCCCAGATTTCATAAATGGTGGAGCCAGGATTGACACCCAGAGCCCATGCTCTCAACCACTATTTCTCATCCAGAACTTTATATCAGTTTGAAATAACCAATGCTATGGAATGAATTGAAACATTTTCATGCTCCCAAAAGTATGTGTTTTAATTAGCTTGTAGAGCTTTATTAAAGGTCCTGTATTTGTATTATCTTATTGAATCCTTATAAAAATTCTATGAGGTCAGTCTTTACTCCTACTTCACAGATGGGAAAACTGAGGTCTGGAGAGCTGAGCCATGCATTCATGACTCCCAGCTAGTTAGAGGTAGGATTATAAGTGGAGGCTGTCTGACGAGAGGGCCTGTGCTCTTTACCACCTCCCTAAAGGCAAATGTATCATGTCCATTCGAATTTTTGAAGGTTTCAGTATAGCTCAGATATCTTCATTATGACCTTCCTGGACTCTCTATATTGAATGCCTTACCTAGCCTACCTCTTCATTTCTAGTTTCCCAAATTTTCTGAACCTAAAAGGGTCTGTGCAGAGCTTTCATGTGGCATCTCCCCCAAACTACCTGCATTTGAGGACCCTTAGAGCAGCATGTTGTCCAAAGACCCAGGTCTTGCAGGTGCCCCACTGAGCCCCTGGGATGCAGCTGTCCTCTGTCCTCCACGCCTAGTCTATCCCAGGGCCCACCCAGCCCACAGTGGGAGCAATGGGGGACTGGCGTGGATCACTGAGTGCCTTGGCCACTGCGTTTGAGGTTATCGCTTTGGTGTTACCTTGGGCTGCTTATTTTTAAGTGACCGTTTATTCCAGTTTGACAGGAAGAACATACTAGAAAGCAACAGAGAGAGCAGATGGTCAGCATTCTGTGGCAGGAAAACTATGCAGGCCAACCCTAAGTTCTGCTAGGGAGTAGGGAGCACTGGGGAGCCAGGCACGGTCAGGGTTCCGGGGATACTCACTTCTTCCTCTGCACCCTTGCCAAGGCCAAGGGGCCTTGTGCCTTTCGTAATGAACTTCTAAGGAATTTCCAAGGAGGTCTCCATTTCTTAGACCATATTCGTTGGTATTCTTTTCTTTTTCCTCCCCAAAGCAGGGTAGAGTGATAGAAAACTTATAGGACCTGAACTCAGAATTCTAGGATTCTGTTCCCAACTCCAGTATGGTCTGGAGAATTGGACCATCTCTTCACGGATTCAATAAATCACAGTAAATACTTTCTTTAAAAGGATGTAAATTAATAAACACAGACAAACACATATGTAATGTCAGAGTCTCCCTTTTCAGCCAAATCATGCTGGTCATCCCTATTCAGATGGTGGTAACATTAATTCATTCACATATTCGTTGAACATTTGCTGTGTGCAAAGCATTTTTTGAGTAGTTTTGAGGTTTTCCAACATGAATCGGATACAGATCCTGTCTTCCTACCTTCATGGACATTGGTATTTTCCATTTATATAAATAACTGTAAACAAGCTGGAAAGTAATATGCCATAAGCAAGGTGGTAATGAAGTGCTTGGGATTCCTGAGCTGGGGGAGAGGAAAGGTTGTAATGAATGTGCTATAAAAATAGAACAGAGATCATTATGTGTTACGCTAACACTGGAAAAAGTGTCCCTCACTTTTGCCCCCAAAGGACTGAACCTAAGTAGGGGAACCCAGCCACAATTTTAAAGTGTTCTTTTGTACCATACTAGTCCAATCTGTATTTTTATGTGGGGAATAGCTTGGTGGGTTGGACAAAAGGAATTCTGTCCTGTTAATAGTCACCTTGGGTAATTCTTATCTCAACCTGGTACTGTGTTTCTTCCTACCTTTTCAATTTCAGGCTGTGTTTTCTGACCATGCACATAAAAAATGGAGTCTGATCACATTCCAAAGTTTGTACATGAAGTGACTTTGGGAAGGTCAGTCCATGTCTTTTAGACTCAGTTTCCCTATAATATAAATTTGAAAATGTTGGATTGCCTCATCTTGCTCTAAATTTCTGTTAACTATCCATGTGAATTGACACCAGCAAACTCTAGGTTTGATCTAAATACATATCACATACTTCAAAAAATAGCTAAACTTGCATTTTTGGAGATCCTTGGTGTCCTAAAAGATCTCTTAAGGATTTTTATATATAAACATATCACTTAAGAATTTCCATTGAGTGTGGTGTTTGCAAACACACATACACACACACACACACACATACACACACACACCACCACCACCATCACCACCAAGCCAGCTTTGGTTTGATCGAGTCCAAATCCCAGAGGATATAGTTTATCAGAGTTTAGGCTATTTCCTTCAACTCTGCTACTGAAAACCATTTATAATAAAGCTCTTCACCTCTTTTGCCCAGAAGACCTGTGTTTGTCAGAGCAATATTAGAGAATAGAAATCACAGAATGTCAGTCGCCTTGTTTCTCAGTTGAGGTGATATCACCAGTAAACTTTTATATGAAGCAATCAGCAAACATCTATTTCCCTCGACCGGAAGTTTGGGATTCAGGATAACTTTTCAGCTGCTGTGTTGTGACACATTCCAGAGTTGAACGCAGGTCAAGGGCTGTGCAAGGTTTTATGGTTTCAATTAAACCCAAACCTACATATAGTAGTGTCCTTTAAAAAAAAAAGTAGGCCGTAATGCATTCATATGAATTTTTTTTTTAGCTTCAGAAGTTTAAAAAATTACAAAGTATTTCATCTCTCATGGAGAGCGTTTAGTTACAGTTATAAAAAGGTTTCTCCCTCCAGCACATGGAGCTGTCAATCTATCCTCTTCATTATCAGAATTCTCCTAGAGCCATAAAAAGACTTGTTAACTATATTGCTTGTCATTATAAGTCACCCTTCTAAGTTCCTATAGTTGTTCAACTATGATAGCAGCTCCGGGATGGTAGAAGAGGTGCTGAATCAGATCGTACGGATTTACTAAGATGCAGGCACTGAAGGAAAGAGAGATTGCATGTCTACTTTGTAACTTTTGATCAGGCAGCTCCTATTTTAATTGGATAACCCAACTAAAAATCTTTATCCACAAACCCAATCAAGCCAACATTGGTGAGAAACGGACAGAGCAGCCTGGGGCTGGTGAAGCCCTGCCATTCTGTGTTCCCATCAAAGAAGCAAGACTCTGGTTCGGGGGCTTCTAGTGCTTCAGCCTCAAAGGAGAGCCCCGCAGCCCTGGCACTTACCTGAGCAGAGGCCAAGGAACAGCAGGAGTGGCCGGGGCTCCATGGGCTAGTGGTGGGGTGTTCGCCTGGGCCGCTCTCTGGCTGGACACTCAGCTGCTGGAGGGTTTGGCAAGTGAGTGAGCTGAGCCAAGCTATTGTTTACACCACCTGTTTGTGGCAGTGACAGCTGGGCTGCCCGGAGCCCTGGAGCCCGGGGCTGAGGTCCTTACGTTATTGCAGGGCGGACACTTTACACAACTGCTGGACCTTTGACAAGTTGAGGGTGAACTGCACGGTGTTTTCAATGCACCATGAGTCAGGTCTTCATTAAAAAAAAAAAAAAAAAAAACCACGTTAGAGTAGGGAATGAATACTCCCTCCCTTTTGTATAAACCAGAACCTCATCTGTGTGGATTGATTTGATCAGGGTCACTGGGTCTGAGTAGCTAGTCAGCTGTGTGTGTAAGACACTGATCATCCTAAATCACAAAAGTCCACATTCTACAAAGAGGAAAATTTATTTGCTCTGGTTCCCTCTAGGCTGAGAATGCCTGGGGCTTCTGTGAGGGAATGAATTTGAGAAGAGTGGGGTTGGTGCCGCTGGAGAGCATTCCATGTTTGGTTGGGTTTGGTTTCAAACAACGGTGGCTTCTTCCATAAAACTGGTTTTACGATGGCCCCCGGAGTGGCTGTCCCCAGCCCTGTCTCTGTACCAGGCAATACCTATCCTGCAGTGCGCCATTAGCGACAGCAAACAGCTCACCTCCCATGTCCTGTTATTCAAGTGAGAAGTAATTAATGGGAAACTTGTCCCACTGCATAAGCGCCGTTCCAGGCTCCTACTTCCTGCGGTCATTCCTCTGCCTACTCTCACTCAGGGAAGCAAAGAGCAGAGTGCTTCAGTTTTTCAATTTATTTGTATAAAAAAAAATATCTGGGGCTTCCCTGGTGGCGCAGTGGTTGAGAGTCCGCCTGCCGATGCAGGGGACACGGGTTTGTGCCCCGGTCCGGGAAGATCCCACATGCCGCGGAGCGGCTAAGCCCGTGAGCCATGGCTGCTGGGCCTGCGCGTCCAGAGCCTGTGCTCCACAACGGGAGAGGCCACAGCAGTGAGAAGCCCACGTAATGCAAAAAAAAAAAAAAAAAATCCCGAAAGCCAGTCATTAGTGATTGCTCAGTCAGAGAAGGATTTTTACCAAAATAGAAAAGGGAGCAGTTATTTAAAGACACCCTGCCGGTTCCTTCCTTGCTTCCTTCTCAAATTGAATCAGGTGAAGAAGCTCTCTCACCTCAAGCCCAAGAACAGCATCCTGGCCAATTCCCCCATTCCAGTGAGTCCAAAGAAAGAATTAGGGAAAGGGCTGGGAGTGTAGAGAGCTTAGAGTCTGCATTATTTATATATTTTTTACTTTAAATTGTGGGAGACGTGCTGTCAACAGAAAAATTGATTCCCTCCTTTCACATAGAATAGCACTGTGGCTACAAAGCCAGGAATACATCCCTTCACCCTGCCCCTTACATCTACATGGAGCCATGGGACTGAGTTCTAGAAAATGAAATGGGAGGGGAAATTTTATGAGACTCACCATCCTCCCACTGGAGCTCATCCATGCTCTTCTAGTCTCTGACTGGCTGGAATGGACATGGAATGGACATGACCCCCAGGGTGACCTTGGAAACCACATGTTGAAGGGGACTTTGCTTTTGATATCCTGAATCCTTGAATGACTCCAGGGAGGAGGGCGCCCCATTGACCTGGTTACCACCCAGCTCTATTTCATGAGAGAGAACAAAACTTTGACTGTGTCAAGCCATCAAAATTCTTGGGTTTATTTGTACAGAAGGTAGTTTTATCATTGTTAATACAAAATTTACTCCCTTGCACTGGGGTTCTTAAAACATGTAGCACAGTGGGGAAGGTAAGAAAATTGGTACTGGAGGCAGAAAAGATGAAGATAATAGCAAATTACTTAATAAAACTGTTGTCCTGGATTTCTTTCTGAGCAGAGTATGTACCAAGCCGGTGGCTCTAGAAGAGGTTGGAAAACACAAAGTCAGTGTTACTTGTTTTGTTTTTTGACCACACGGTGTGGCTTGCAGGATCTTAGTTCCCTGACCAGGGATCGAACTCACGGCCCCTGCAGTGGAACGGTAGAGTCCTAACCACTGGACCTCCAGGGAATTCCCAGTTCTTACTGGCTTTGCTTAGGGAGTCTGTACAAGGAAGAGTCAAGCTCAGGCAACATTGGTTGGTTCAAGAACAGAAATGAAAGGGATAGGATGAGTCCAGAAATCTGGAGCCTTCCACTTTGAGCCCTAAGAGTAAGTGATAACATGGAGGAAAAAAAAAAAAAAAAAAAAGGCTCTGAGCAACAAAAGCCCATTAGGACTTCTCAATACCTGGTCTCACCACTGTAGCAAAAATCGCTTAAGGTTGCTCTCTTCACGCTCAGGCCAATTTCTTTCCCAGAGGGCTTCAAGATGGTTTCCATTAAGTTGGAGGAGAGAAGCCTAGGGGTTAGGGTGCAAAGAGGTAAATCAGGCTTGAGAATTGTGTCTGGTAAAGAACCTAGGTGTGCATACTGTCATGCGCAAATGACTGCAAAGAAAGATTTCAGAAGCTTACTAAATATTTGAAGGAATTGTATGGCCAAAGAATTCTGTTTTTTTTAAGAGTTTTTTTTTTAATGTCTTTATTGTAGTATAATTGCTTTACAATGTTGTGTTAGTTTTTGCTGTATAACAAAGTGAATCAGCTATATGTATACACAATCCCCATATCCCCTCCCTTTTTTTTTTTTTTTTTTTTTTTTGCGGTACGCGGGCCTCTCACTGTTGTGGCCTCTCCCGTTGCAGAGCACAGGCTCCGGGCACAGGCTCCGGACGCGCAGGCTCAGCGGCCATGGCTCACGGGCCCAGCCGCTCCGCGGCATGTGGGATCTTCGTGGACCAGGGCACGAACGCGTGTCCCCTGCATCGGCAGGCGGACTCTCAACCACTGCACCTCCAGGGAAGCCCTATCCCCTCCCTCTTGCATCTCCCTTCCACCCTCCCTATCCCACCCCTCTAGGTGGTCACAAAGCACCGAGCTGATCTCCCTGTGCTATGTAGCTGCTTCCCACTAGCTATTTTACATTTGGTAGTGTGTATATGTCCATGCCACTCTCTCACTTTGTCTAGAGTCTGTCATACAGAGTGAAGTAAGTCAGAAAGAGAAAAACAAAAACCGTATGCTAACACATATATATGGAATCTAAAAAAAAAAAAAAAATGGTTCTGATGAACCTAGGGGCAGGGCAGGAATAAAGATGCAGACGTAGAGAATGGACTTGAGGACACGGGGAGGGGGCCGAAGAGTTCCTGAACTCAGACTACAAAAACTTTTGTTGCCCAAGCCTTGAATCAGTCCTTCGGTGCCCAAAGACGCACTGGGGGAAAGCAAGCTACAGTCTCTGCAGGAGGGCACTGTCCACACTGCTCACCTCACATGCGGCCTTGGAGATAACGGACCAGGAAGAACCCCAGCAGAGGGCACATCCAAGAGCCACAGAGGGCAATGGACAAGGGAGCTCCGCCCAGAGAGCAAAATCAGAGACTTAACCAAGGAATTGTTGCAGACCCTCTCAGCGCCCAGCCATGTTCCCTTGGCTTTCACCTCGACTTGGAGAAATCTACTGACTGCCCACACCTGCAACCCTCTACCTGAGATTTTTTTTTTTTTTCCTGGCTGTAGGACAGGGGACACGATGGAAGTGCAAGGGAATTAATGCCCCGCAAAACAGCCCTCAACCACTGTCGGAGGATAAATTCCCGCCTAGGATGGGATAACTGAGGCACTCTCTGCACTGCATCCCAGGGTTCGTCCATGGGATGGAGTCTTGGTTGCCCCTAGTGGACGTGGCCTGACAGCCTTGCCTTTATTCATTTCTGTCTCTTTTCTGTCTCAGTGTCCCCACCCTGCCACCTCTCTGATAACCCCTTGCTGGGTCTGCTTCTGGGGAAATGCAAATCAAGACAGAATTTCTTGCACTGTCTGGGCAGGGGATCTTCACGATGACGTGAGTGGGTGCCTTTCCCACGTTTCCACCATCTTACCTATTCTCTTCTGTGGGTGAACCGCTGGAACTGCAGACTAAAAAAAAAATATTAAGGGGCTTCCCTGGTGGTGCAGTGGTTGAGAGTCTGCCTGTCGATGCAGGGGACGCGGGTTCGTGCCCCGGTCCGGGAAGATCCCACATGCCACGGAGCGGCTGGGCCTGTGATCCATGGCCACTGAGCCTGCGCGTCCAGAGCCTGTGCTCTGTGGCGGGAGAGACCACAAGAGTGAGAAGCTCACGTACCGCAAAAAAAAAAAAAAAAAAATATATATATATATATATATATATATATATATTAAAACTGCTATCATCCACAGGAGTAAGCCTATTTTTTTCATTGAAAAGTTTATTATTAAAGTAATTCAACTTTCTTACAGAAAAATTGGAAAACAGATGAACAAAAAGAAAAACTTTTACCCATAATCCTTCTACCAGAAACATCTATGGTTAATGGGTTATTTTATATACATTCAGACTCTTTCCATGCATTTATGTATGTTTTATGTATTTGTGTATTTATTTTCACTGACCCCAAACCCTGTTTTATGTTACTTGAAGTCAAAAGAGTTCCTTTAAGTTTTAGGTTTTTATGCTAGGGAAATGATATTTTCAGGAAAAGATTAATTTTTTTTGCAGGTTTATTGAGGTATAATTGACAAATAAAATTGTAAGATATTTAATGTGTACAGTGTGATGATTTGACATCCATATACATCGTGAAAGGATTCCGCCCATGCCTTCATTTATTAAAAATTTTTGTCACTGGGCATTGCTATGTGCCAGGCACAGTTCTAGGCATTTGGAATACATCAGTAAATAAAATGAAGATTTCTGTTCCTCGGGAAAAATGCATTCTAGTTGGCGGAGATTATCAATAAAAAAGTATATAGAACTATACTCCAATTAAAAATATATATATACAGATAATAAGTGAATTGTTTAGTATCTTAACAGGTCAAAATGCTATGGAAAAAGTAGAGCAGGGTAAGGGGGATCGGGACAGCTGGAGAGGGCGTCGCAATTGTAAACGTGGTAGGTTGAGGGTACGCTTCGATGAGGACGAGGCATTTGAGCAAACACCTGAAGGAGGCACAGATTTCTGTGGTATGAGCATTCTAGGCAGAGTGAGCAGCAGTAGAGGTCCCCAAGGGGAGTGGGCCTGGAGTGCTGAAGTCGGAGCAAAGAAGCCAGCCCGGCAGGAGCAGAGTGAGTGACGGGGAGACGGCCAGAGGCTGAAGTCAGAGAGTAGCCTGGGGGCAGAGGGGACTCAGCACACCTTGTAGACTTTTACTCTGTGTGAGATGCGGAGCCCCTGCATGGTTTTGAGCAGGAGTGACATGCTCTGACACATGTTGTAAAAGGGCAACTCTGGCTCCTGTGGCGACAAGAGGCTGTAGGGGAGACAAGTTAGGAGCTACACAGTAATCCAGGAGGTGGGTGGTGGTGGGTGGGACCAGAGTGGATGCAGTGAGCGCCATGAGAAGTAGTTGGATCTGGGAACTATATTCTGACACTAGGGCTAATGGGATTTCCTGAAGGATTGGAGCTGGATGCAAAAAAAAAAAAAAAAAAGAGGATGATGATTAAAGATGATTTGCAGGGTTTTGGCCTGAACATTATGAAGGTTTTATGTGCCAACAAGTGAATTAAGGAAGGCTGTGGATGGAGCAGATTAAAAGGGAGGAAAATCATGAGTTCTGTTAGTTTGAGGTGTCTATTAGAAATCTGAGCCGGCAGTTGGATTTAGGAGTCAGGAGTTTAGAGGAGAGGACTAGACTAGCGTAAATGGTGCTTAAAACCACGACTGGATAAGATCAAAGGAATGAGTATAGGCAGAGAAGAGAACTAACATCAAAACCACAATGAGCTATCACCTCACACCTGTCAGAATGGCTATCATCAAAACGACCACAAATAACAAATGTTGGTAAGGTTGTGAAGAAAAGGGAACCCTCGTGCACTGTTGAGGGGAATGTAAATTGGTGTAGCCACTGTGGAAAACAGTATGGAGGTTCCTCAAAAAACTAAAAATAGAGTTACCATATGATTCAGTGATTCCATTCCTGGGTACATATGCAAAGAGAATGAAAACACTAATTTGAAAAGATACATGCACCCCCATGTTCACAGCAGCATTATTTACAACAGCCGAGATATGGAGCAACGTAAGTGACCACCAACAGATGAACGGATAAAGAAGATGTGGTACATGTATATACAATGGAATACTACTCAGCCATAAAAAAGAAGGAAATTTGCCATTTGCAAGCAGCATGGATGGACTTGGAGGATATTATGCTTAGTGAAATAAGTCAGACAGAGAAAGACAAAGACTGTATGAGATCACTTATAGGTGGAATCTAAAAATTACAACAAACTAGTGAATATGACAAAAAAGAAGCAGATACAGAGAACAAACTAGTGGTTACCAGTGGGGCAAGGGAAGGGAGAGGGTAAGATAGGGGTAGGGGATTGAGAGGTACAAACTACTGTGTATAAAAGAAATAAGCTACAGCAAACAGAATATAGCCAGTATTTTATAATAACTATAAATGGAGTATAACTTTTCAAAATGGTGAATCACTATGTTGTACACTTGAAACTTACGTAATGCTATAAATTAACTATACCTCAATTGAAAAAAAAAGTTGGGAAGAAGAGGAGGATGCAGCAAAAACTGAGAAGGAGGAAACACTGAGGCAGGAGGAGATTCAAGAGAGGATGGGGTTCTGAAAGCCAGGTGAAGGGCTCTGCAAGGAGGAAGGTGTGGCCCGCTGTGTTAAATGCTGCTGATGGAGCCCATGAGACGAGGACGGAAATGACCACAGGGCTTAGGAATATGGCGGCCACTGGTGACCTTGACATGTACAAAACCTGACTGGAGTAAGGTTTAAGAGGGGAGAAATTAGAGGGGCTTTACTGCAGGGCATAACAAGGAAATGAGGTTGTAGCTGCTGAGAGAAGTCATCAATAGAAGTTGTTTTGTTTTGTGCCCTTTTTGGGGAAGGGAAAAATAACAGCATATTTACATGATGATTATAATGACCCAACAGTAACAAGAAAAAAAATTGATTGTGTAGTAGGGAGCTGGAAGAAAACACCCATATAAATGTTTTCAAAAATGAGATTTACTATACATACTTTTCCATAACTTACAGAGTATAAAATAGGCTCCCAGTCAAATAATGTCTCTACATTTTCATTTTTAATGGCTGTAGAGTATTCTATTTTTTAAGTGTGTGATAATTTGTTTAACCAACCCCTTATCACTGGACTTTTGGATGATTTCCTTTATTTATTTATTTATTTTGCTGTTACAGGCAGTCATGCAGTGGACATCCTTATAAACCAGGTAATTTTCTGATTGTTGCCTTAGGATAAGCTCCTATAAGTACAAGTACTGGGTCAAAGAATGAAAAGGTTTTAAATGATTTTAATGCATATCAAATAGCCCAAATCCCTGTTTTAGAATTGATCAAAGCCATTCGGGTCTGCCCTTATCACAATTATATTTTTCTGTTATACCTATCACAGTTGTGTACTGTTACATTTATTTGTGTGATTTATGTCTGTCTCTCCCACTAGACTGCCGACCAGTGAGTGCAGAGACAGCCCCTGATTTTGCTCACTGCTGTATCCTCAGCTTTTGGCCCAGATCCTGACCCATGGTAGGCATTCGGTTAATAATTATTGGTGATGGAATGAATAAATGTAAAGCTTAGTTCAATGCATAGGGGAGAAGATCACACTGATCATGTCATTTGGAGGTAGAATGAAGGATGGCAATGAATTGCTCCAGTGCCTCTCAGGGTACCTGGTACATAGCTACAAAAGTGTTTGTAATTGACTAATTAAATAATGCATGAATGAAGGGTACTGCTTTTACAAAAGTCCACCTTCTTGTGTGGCTTAGTGAATGGAATAGTTGTGGATCCTCCCAAGGTCACTTCTTTGGAGAAAACCCTCAGTCTGTGTCTATTTTGGTGCCTCTCCCAGGAGCCTGGCTATCCCTTAGCCAAACCCTCCTGTTCCCAGCGCTGAGCTCCTCCTTCCAGCGGCCAGCAGGTGGCAACAGTGGGTCATTGAAGTGACGGTGGGGCGGCTCTCCTGCCTGGAGCACCGCCCGCGGTCCCCAGGGCCTGTCGGGGTGCAGTCCACCCGGAAACCTGAAGGCAGGAGGCTCAGATGTGTTCCTGGGGACCCCGGAGCGGTGGTCTCCCCTCGGGAGAGTTGGGAAAGAGGGATCAGCTCTCAGCCCAACGACAGAGTCTATTTTATAGTTCACAGTTGAGCCAGGAATCCTTACTGGACAGCTCAAGAGCTAAATGAGACTCATTTGAAAACCTGGACTAGTTCTGGCTCTGAGATTTTATCCAGTTCACACCAACTGACCCGCCTCTGTCATTGTCTCAGTCTGTCTGAAATGGTCAGTTTCTTTTAATTCAGTTTTTTTTTCAGCCAAGCTCAGTGCCCGGCAGTTCAGGCTGACACTTTTGTAGGAATTACTGGATCTGTAATCATTGGGTTACAGAAATGCTTCTTATGACGTACAAGACAGGTTGCTGCCCGCTCACCATGGGTCCACCCTATCTTGGTGCTGTTCTGTTCCAGAGGCTGGGATGGATTTGCCCCCATCCACCTTTGCTCTCTCTCTCTCTCTCTCTGCTTTGTCCCCTTGAGACTAATGATAGGGAGGAAATTACCATTTGCCGAGATCCAGCCGTCTACCATTTCACTCTCACAGCCACCAAGAGGGGTGGGTGTATGTTAATGTGTCCAAGCCCACTTAGGTCGTAAGTACCAGAGATATTTCTAATTCCATATGTGGTGCTCTGGCCACTACACTCATGGTCCAAACTGTGCTCCAAAAGGCCCCTCAGAGGGGAGATGTGGCCTAGCGGTGGTGTTTCTTGCCTCTCACCTTTGCTTCATCTAGAGCAACTGCACTTGGACTTAAAAGAAAAAAATTATATACATATGGGTGTGCGTGGGTGTGTGTATATATTCTCCTTCTAAAAGGAAAGCTTACATAATATTTTATGTATTTATATAAAATATAAGCAGAAGTTCTGAGCCTCACAGGATATGTTGATTCCAGGGTGCATTCTGACACGTGACTCATGACAGAAATGTGCACTGTGGCTATAAGACAAAGCAAAGTTCACGGGAACTGCAGCAAGGCCTTGGCCCTTGCAGCGCCAGGGTCTAACCACTTGATTAATTCAGGAAATGCTTTGATGACAAAATCCTTCTGCATCTGGCTTCTCACGTTCTCTGGAACAAACACAAATCAAGGAAAATGAATCTGACGCAAAATCAAATGTGTCCCGCTCCCACTCTCTGCCTGTAACAAAGGGTGTGTTTTGAACTGTTCTTTGTCACCCAGAGTCTAGGTAATAGCAGTCTGAAGGAAAACTAAAGAAGCCTGTGAGGCCAGGTTGAATGACAAATGAAAAACTGGGGCAGAGAAAGAGGGAGTGGAGAGAGAAAAGCCTCTGGCAGGGTCTCTGGAGCTGGGAAGGGAGAGAGAGAAGGAGAGAGTGCTAGTCAGAGAGGAGTCCAAACAGTATTGTTAAGGAACTTTGCTGGAGATTTAAAGTACACTCCTACCTTTGGTATTTTCTCAAGAGACAGAAAAGATTTGAATTGTTTTAATTATATTTTCCTGCAGGGCTGGGTCCAAGACTGGACCGTGTAGGATTCTGGGTTTGAATCGGTTACATAAGCAAACTTCAGTCTTTGCTGTCATCTGGAAGAGTCAAAACCATGCATGTTTTTCAATTTCCTTTTGTCAGCTGCCTGAGTTTCTATTCTGAGAGGTGCAAACTGTTAAACGTTGTTCACTTGTGTTCCCTAAATAACTTTTAATTAGTTTTAATTTGGACCAAGAATGTTCCACTGTTGACATAGTGACAGGAATTATCAAAAGTAAAATTAATAAGGAGATCCAGAAAAAAACTTGCACTAACATTATAGTATTTTATCATATCTATCTCAGCAGAGACACAGATAATTTTAATTTTGTAATGTTGGTTTTTTAATGATTTTCTTCAAAGTAATGATTGCATTGGAAAGAGGTTACTTAAACCTTATTTTTTACTTCTCAAGCATCTTTCACTTCTCAAGCATCTTTCACAATGGAATTTTTGTGTTGTCTTTCAATGAAATTAACTGCATTAGTGCAAGAAATGCAGTCATATCAGCAACTGTATGTAGCCTTTGAAACCTCATGTCGAGCTGGATAGTTATTGCTTTCATTACACAGTGGAAAACAGTGAGCAATGACACTTTCACCTAAAAAACTGCGAAAGAGAAAAGCTTGTCAGGGCTCTCAGAATATCATAAAGCAGACAACACAAGAAATTTCAAAATGTTGGAGTTTTTAAAATCAGCTCTCTCCTCTCCCCTCCCTTGTCCTTTAGGACAATGGTGTTAGTGGTCCCCTAACCATTAGTGCATAATTCTAACAAAGACTTGCACACCCCTTTGGCTAAAAAGTAGCCAAATATCAAAGAGCTACTAATCTTGGGGTCAGCCCTTTTTCCAAAACGAGTAAGGCCTTCTGAATCCTTTTGGGTAAAAATCTGGCAAAGATCACAGAGAATTTAGTAAAGGTTTCTGATACATCAGTGGAATATCCTATGAGGATTCCGCCCATGAGACTAATCCAAGCATGCTCTAGTTTAGTCCAAAAACCTATAAAGTCATAAATGCATGAGCGGGTTTCTTTAGTGAAAGGCTGTGACCTGCGGGGTAAATTTGCCAAGTGCAGCAATCAGCTGTGATCCTGTCTACACTCTCATCTTCATCATGCTCTTAAGTACTATGTAATTTGGTCCTGGGACCACTTAGCTAATTACAGATTAGAAGGATGGAGCTTGAATGTTACTGAACAACTGACAGAATTATTTAGTATTCTGCAGTTCAGTGAAAAGAGTATAGATGTGCTTGAATACTTATGGAGCTTTACCTTCTCTTTTTGTTATAGAGTTCTTACAACAAATTAAAACGTGTGTCAGCGCCATAACGATCTAGATAGACTTTTAAGGATTGGCTAGCTGAGACTGAATTTTATTCAAGCACTATTTCATTTGTCATGTTGGTGTAACCGAGCAAGGGCTCGTGTGCCCACAGTGCAGAAAGCCAAACTCTGACAATGGGTGTTTGTGGCAAAGTAAGGGTTTATGTCAGGGCTCCAAGCAAGGGAGTGGGTGACAAGCCTCAGATCTACTCCCACTTGGTCTTCGAGCTAGAGGTTTTCTTAAAGGCGAAGAACAAAGAAGCTGGGATTAATCATTGTCTTGTGACATTTCTTATTCATAGTTTCGGGAGTCAGGATGCCTACGTTTTACGTCTCTGGTCTGGTGGTCCATGACGGGAGCAGTGGGGACGGGGTGTGTCTGTTAGCTCATCTTGCCCTGGAGAAACAACCTGAGTGTGTACGTCAATGATGTTACTGACCACAGCAATTTTAGTCCTCTGACTCTGGTGGATTAGTGTGCAGTTAGCAGAGGATTGAGGTCAGAGGGCACAAGAAAGGGAATAAAGTTTTGGATAGAGAGGTTAATCATAAACTCAGCAGGGGAACTTGGTTTTAGGAAACTCGGTTTCACTAATTTTAAGTATTTTAGCCTATTGTATGGCTGTGGTTGGTACTGTTTAAACTGCCAGCGTCTGTGCGTCCCTTCTGTGCGCCCTGACAAGGTATCAGTGGCACTAGCTTGGCTTTGTCACAGCTCTGGGCACAGTGGCAGTCCCTGGGGGTCTCTGGAGCTCCTAGATAGACACGGTGCATCTGCCTGGAGCTTCAGTTTTACATGAAGCCTTGCAAAAAACAAAAGTAATCAATTTAACCATTTATTTAATGTGCTGCCAATTCTTTATTTAATTTGCTGTGCAGCAAGCAGAATTATGCATTAACTATGTTATGATTAAAAACTAAATATTGGCTAATACTTGCAGTGAGAGAATAACAACTTGTAAACCAAGAAGTGTGTCTGTTTAGCTGGCAGAGTTCCAGCCAGAAAAGAACTGGTGACATGGAGAAAAAAAAAATATGATGACAATTGTCCTAGGAGAGTGATGGGCCATAGTCCCACCTGGCCCAAAGGTGAGGCAGCCCAAAGCCTGCTGCTCTCATCTCCTATCAAAGTCCTCTGTCACTGGACAGGAACTCTAAGGACTACTGTTTCCAACCCGAGGAAACAGGACCCATCCTGTTATGTGAAGTCCTGAAAAACCTGGCCGGCTGAGCATGGGCAGAGCCATTAGAGAAGTTCCCTCCCACCTCATCCTGGCCTGCACTGGGCACAAGGACATCCTCCAAGAATTGTCCCCATTACTCTCCCAGACTGGCTATGGCACCTCCCAACTCCTGTGCCTGAGGTGCCATGGATGGCACCTTGAATGGGCACCACCCTATAGCACACCCTCATTGTACCCCTGCCCTCACCCGTCTACCGCACTATGGGCAGCACAGCCCTGCTCACATCCAGTCCTTGTCCCTGGTCCAGGCTTTGAGTTCCTGTCTTTGTGTGGTACATTCCCAGGAATAAGGACTGAATCATTTAAAGCCTGATTTTTCTGTGAAAATAAATATGACTGCAAAATTCATATGACCGTGAAG
Organism: Mesoplodon densirostris; assembly: GCF_025265405.1. Taxonomy (NCBI): domain Eukaryota; kingdom Metazoa; phylum Chordata; class Mammalia; order Artiodactyla; family Ziphiidae; genus Mesoplodon; species Mesoplodon densirostris. Next base: position 92,951,463 of record NC_082668.1, read on the forward strand.
ACCTCAAAGAAGATGGGTGCTGTTTGAGGCCCCTTTGAGCGGTCCCTGGGGGTGCATTCATCCTCCTCCGCTGTTAGAGCGCCACCAGTATGTACACTTGAGAAGCACGACTCCAGGGGACATCACAACAAGGTGAAGGATGCATCTGTGATGTCCTACCCTCCCCACCCCCAAATTGGGGACAGTGCTCTTCAGAGGGTACGTGTCCTGCTGGAATCAGGGAAAATTCCATCCAGTTCCAGATATCTGGCCTCCTAACTGAACACCTGCAATGCCTTTGTCCCCTCCTGCCAATCTGTGCAAAATGTTAGGGAAATAAGCCAGTTTTCCTTCTTCGTGGGCTCACAAGTTGTACCAATTTAGTGCAGACTGGTCCTTTTCTCTCATTTTCTGTAAATTTGTTTTCAGAAGTATTTGAAGTTGTTTTAGTGAAATTCAGCTCTACATTGCTTGTTTTTCGTTTCAAGAAAGACAAAGGCAGCTTTGGCTGGTGCTGGGGAAGCTGAGCTCAGAAAGCTCAGGTAGGATCAGGGGCTGTTGTGGCTTCCTTGTGATGATTTGTGCAACAAAGCACGTGGCCTGGGCTCCATCCTCTTCCCTGCCCCTTAGAAACTTGGGGAGCCCAGGCAGGAATGAGAAGCCTTTCTGAGCATGTGACTGTCTCTGGATGGAGAGGTCCTGGGATGACCTTTTCCTGGACAAATGACTGCTGTCCCTTACCTGGCCTTTCCTCCTTTCTCCTGCCCTGAGGGCTTTCAGGATGCATTTTGGGTGGGAAGAAGTGTACCATGGGGGTCACTCATTGGAGATCTGATTGTGAGAATCTTTGGTTCCAGCCAGGCTGGTTCCAGGCCCAATTCAGTTAATTCTGGGTTAAGATTGAGGGTCTGACCCTTCTCAGAGAGCCCTTCCCTCACAACCTCTTAAAACATAACTTCCCAGAGACTGATCTTTGGTTTGTGTTTCCTAGAGAATAACTGGCAAATTTGGAGGATTGTACTTCCGTATTCATTTCTACGCTGGTGGCTAATTAGCACGTTGGTTAAGAAGGATCTTGCGCATTTATTAGAATGGTCATCTTAGCAGTGTGTCTCCAGGGTCTGGCTCTGGGACAAACATCCCCACCCTCCCAGCTGCACAAGGTTTGTGTGTCCCTTTTTGTCCTAAACCAGAGTTCTCTCTTGTACCATAAGCATGAAGACTTTGCAGATGGAAATTCATCCCTGAGACGGGGGCAGAGCCTCTGCCTGCCCCCAGATGGCTTAGGAAGGGCGAAGAAAGGTTCAGAGGAACGAAGCTAAGAAAGCGAGAACCATAGAACTAGGTCAGCTTAATTCTAGGGAAGAACTGGGAAGCAGGTTTGGGGAACGAGAGGTTACTGTCAGAGACTGAGGGAGACGCACCAGGGAGCTGCCTAGGAATGTGGGAAAGGACCCTGGTATCAGGGTGGAAAGACCCATGACTTCAAGGAAGAGAGGCTGAAGAAAATCCTGGCTGGCTGTGAGCAGGGAGAGGGTGAAGGTGTGGGGTGTGGGGAAATGGAGAAAGAAATTAAGGAGAAATTCAGACAAGCCAGGTAGTGCTGGCCTGTACAGGAACATGTGACTGGCCTGCGTTTATTGGGTCCTAAATTTTCTCACACATCAGTAAAGTAACTCTTCCACCTGCATTAGAATGGGATGCATGTATACCCCTTCTCTCTCCCTGCCACCCCCAAGATGATATAAGGACACTTGTTTGGGGACATAAATTCTAATATGTTTGATTTTTTAAAAATTAGTTTCATCACCCCAAAGTTATGCTTGGTGCATTCATGGTCTGCCTTTATGCTCTCTGAATTTGCCTTTTCAAAGCCAGGCTCTTCTCCAAAAATCCACTCTGGCAGGAGATCAAGGGTGGGCCCAATGTTCTTCAGCTAATGATAAAATTCCACAGTGAAGCTTTCCCAGCATCATCCAGAAAAGACCCAGAACTAGCAATCTGGCTCTGAAAACCGCAGCATATGTCCCTATACAGGCTGTGCATCTCGTCTGAGCAGCATCCCTGTCCCCGGCCAGCAGGAGGATGGCTCGGTCAGGTGGGGGCAGATGGTGCCCAGAACAGCATGCCCCCAGGCTCATCTCTGGTGTCCCTTCCGAGTCTTTCCCGCACCCCATAGCCACGGCCCTGCCCCTTGCCCCAGTGCCAGTGCTGTGGTTTGCTTATTTTGACGTATTCATCCCCGACATGTCCAGATGAAAGGCAGGAAATGGGCAGTTCCAGTTCCCATAGCAGGAGTGGTTAGACCATATTGCATCACATCTCCAGGCCAGTCATGGGATCCTGGAGGCAAACTCAGCGCAGGTTGACCTCAGGCACCCCACACACTGGGCGCCAAACCCCCTGCACGGAACCCCTTCTCACCACGGACTGCCGGCAGCCTCGCTCACTCCCACTACTGCCTGTGGCTGAAGCCACCTTCTCAGAAGGTCACTCGCACTGGGACTCCCCACTGCCCCGAGGGGCGTGCCCCAGAGCCAGCCCACTTCCTGCCAGCCACTCCCAGGCCCGGGTGGCCTGACTGTGTCTGAGCAATTAATGTGGAGCTTTCCCTGCGAACAGGAAGTGCCCCCAGATCTTCAGGGCAGAAGTTTGAAAACCCCCAGGATTCTAAAAAAGTGGCAGAAGTTGACCCACCAAGACTCAAGCAAAGGAAAGAAAAGAAAAAAGAAAAACAAGCCAAGGCTTTGCTGTTTTCCCTGAGTGACTACTGGCTTTTCCTGCAGCCATCCAGTCAGCTAGAAGATTCTTCTGTAAACACGTCATCTTTTCCATGAGACATAAGTAAGCATCGCTTCCACCCACACTCAGGATGTTAAAACATTAGAAAAATGATTTGTTCTGGACCAGAAAAAACCTTACAGGAAGAATTCCATTCCTCTTCCACCAGGTGTGTACCATGTGTCTGGGTTATGGGGACGGTGGGGACTGTAAGTGTACAGTTCCTGGCTTTGGTGCAGTTACACCAAGCCCTCGTCAACAGGCCACACAGAAAGAGCATTTGTGCATTTCATTTCCTCGGGGATGATTCTTGAAAGTGGCTGTAATGCACCTGATCACATTCAGATGTGTTCCGTGGGAAGCGGGTGATTTGAAAGTGCCATAAAGCCAGCTTGCAAGGTGCCCAGATAGAGTGCCACTTCTTGTTCAACAGAAGCCACTAAAGACGAATACTCAGGGATGATAATGTGCTTTTGTGCCTTTGTCTGGGGCAGCCTATTAAGGTAGAGACCCCTCAGCGTTGACAGGACAGCCCCTTCCTGTGTGTTCTAGGAGAACGTAATTGGCTACAAAACCTTCTCTCAGGGCCACCACTGCTACATACAAACCCAGTTAGCAGCAGTGAACTCCGATGACTCCTGGGAACATGGAAATCGCACGTTCTACAGCTAATCAGACCCGTGGAATGGTGGCACATATCCCTGTCCTCAGGAAGGTGGGATCCGGGGACCACAGTGGGGCTGGGTTCTCACAGAGCCCCCATATTCCACTGATTTCAGAGCCCCCCTTTTTGGGTGAATTACACGGTCTTCAGGGATTAACAGTCAGAGACCGGCTTCTGTCTGCTCAAGGCCTCTGGGTCTGGGAGCACCACGGTTTTACTGTGAGGCCAGAGATATTCAAAGGGAGTCGTCTAGGTCTTAATTCAAGCACAGCCCCTCAGTCCTCTCCACAACTCCCTCCCCACAAATCTGGATGGATTTAAGAAACCCTTTGTTTCTTGTGATCTGACTCTCCTCCCAAGGACTAAGGAATCGTACGTTCTGACTCCTGAGAGACGAAACAAATACATAATTTCAAGGCATGGAAGGATGCTCTGGCCCACCCCATCTCAGTTTAAATAAGTAACGTAAATGCCTGCAGGCAGGTGCTAAAAGCATGTGCAGAGAGAAAAATATGAATGCAAAAGGACAAGACCAAAGGAAATACTTGCCTAGTTTTGGAATCGTTATTATGACGGGACTATGGTGATCGTTAATCATTGCCACGTGGGATCATAAGCTGGAACAGGCACACTAGGCTCCGGGCACCTTGCTCCTAGTAATAAAAGTCCCATTTAGAAATAAGCTTCTGGCTAGAGCAGCTGGGCTCAAATCGACTGGCCCAGCAGCCATGCAGGAGGCTGACACAGAGCCTCTCTGGAGGTCATGCTTTACCCTGATTGGTGGTCTGGTTGTTTCAGGCGCTCTCCACTGCCCATGGGACAGGTCACTCCTCTTTTTCCCACCCAGCGATTGATGGGAAGAGCCCACTGGGTGGGGGAAGCCTGGCTATTAGGGTAGGCCTGCAGGGCTGGTGCCAGAGTTGGAGGCTTTCTCTTTTTTATTTGACATGTGCTGTGCTGGGTTCGTCTCCATGGAGTTGGGTCTGCTCTGGCCTCTGGCAGCAGAGAATATTTGGAAAGAAGTAGGGTGGAAGTCTGTGGAATCAGAGACCTGGGGAATCAGCTGGAACTCTCACCTGTAAGCAACGGAAGCCAACTCTTAAATGGCAGAAAAGGACTCTTAAATGGTGATGGGATGGTCCAGGTTTACAGGGGGGCGGGAGAGTGAGCTTGGAAAAACAGAGGCCTGAGGGTTCAGCCACAGTCAGGCCCACAGGCAAAACGACTCCCAACCCCAGTCTTTCCATGACTCTGCGCCCCCTGCTGGGGATCTCGGGGCATCGCAGCCCCCCAGGCACCGCTGGGACTGGACGCGGCCACCGTGGCTGAACGGCTGCCTTCGGGCCGCAGACACAGGACCCCAGAGCGCGGCCACAGGGCTCCTTCCTGGCTCCTGCCACCGTTCTGGCTCCTCATTCAAGTCCAGAGCTGCCCCAAACGGTCAAGACCGGCCACTTGCCTGTGCCTCACAGGTGTTTATCGCGTTGCTTGTACGCCTGAGTTCTGATGCCGGTTCTCCCACTTTTATTGTCAGTGGGCTTTAATGAAGATGAAAGGAGACATCTCCTGAGCTCTGGAGGTTCCTCTCCTGTCCCTACACCCAATCACCTCTGGTCCAAGCCTAGTATTCTACTTGGTGGGTATCCATGCCCTTCCCTTCTCTTTCTCAGGTTGTTGTCATTTTTATTTTTCGCCTTAGAAACTACATCGGGCGAGAGGGTGGGTTGTGGGCCAAGATCAAATGTGCCATTGCTCTGCAGAAAGTTTAGGGGGGCAGGGTGGAACCAGTGGCCAACTAGCGGCCAAGGCAAAGGCGAGACCTGATTAGACAATGCTAAGCATCTGTCAGAATTCCCAGCACCTGGAACAAAGCTTCAGCTGGGGGCTTCAGCCAGGGTCTGCAGCTTCCACGGGGAGTGGGGGAATCTCCGAGAGCAAGGAGACATCTCTAGCTGCAGGATGGAGCCGGAGCCAGGAGAGCTCGTCCCCCAGCCAGGTAGGAAGGAAACGGAGTGGGCTGGAGAACATTGGGAGGTTTTGAAAGAGTACAACAAGACTCTGTTTATCTTCTCCCTGGCTTCTGCAGCCGGTCTGCAGTTGGGATAAATTCAGCACAGGAGGAAGAGGCAGCATTTCCTCCCCCTCTCTCCTCCCATTTTAGGTGAGAGGAGGAGGTGGCATGGGGGATAGAGAAAGATCTGGCGAGCTCACCAGCTGGTGCTGCGGGGCTGAGCACAGCGAGCTTGCTCTGTGCTCCCACAGAGAGGGACCCAGACAGGAAGGAGAGGTGCCCCCTCTCTTTATCCCTTCCTCCATCTCCTTGAAATCAGGATGGAGGGAGTAGGTAGCCCCTGACACGGTGGGATCCAAGGGTCTCCACAGTCAGCACGCCCCAAGCAGAGCCCCACCGACCAAACCGGGCCATGTAGCTTCTGATGGGGGCCGTGATTTTGGAGAACAGCATTGCTTCCCGCAGACCCAGGTGAAATGCAGTCCTGCTGCCTGGGGACGGTAATGACTAGCTCCACCCCCTCTGCAGAGCTGGTTCCTGAGGGGTGGGTGAGAGATTTCGATTCTAGTGAAGGGGAGGGGGGAGGGAGCACAGTGGCAAGTGCTCTAGGCGTAGGGGTCACTGAGGCTCTTGGAAAACAAGGGGCACCAGGGAGACTGGAATGAGTGAGCGACAAGGGATTGGGGACAGGATAATCAACTCGTGGCCTCGTGGCCACTAACATGCAGCCCCACCTCTCTGTAGCTTGAGGAAGAAGCTAGAAAGCTTTGCTCCAGCTTTCCTAAGCCCTGTTGAAGCCTCTCACAAGAGCCTGGGTCCGGACAACATGCCCAGATGCCTCTCGGGCTGCGTGTTGGCTGTGGAGATGGTGGAGGGAGCCCAGAGGCCAGTTCACTTCGCAGGGAGAAGTAACTCTCCCAGCCGGCTCTAGGGACAGTCTTAAGCAGGATTTTATTTATTGTTTCTATTTTCTAAATGGTTCGTTTTAAAATTTGGTTCAAGGCCTTGTAGTTATGGAGACGAGATACTCGGTCTCCACTTAGCTCATCTTGTGCTTTTTCAGGAACCGTACAAGGGCCTGCCACATCTGGTCTTGCTTTGAGCTGCAGTGTCTGTACTCTGAGAGCATTAATGCAGGTTATAAAATTATAATGCTGATGATAAAAGTCTAGCTATAGTGTTAGCTACTATGGAAAAATTCTTGTCATTGGTCTTTTCTGTGGATTGGGCTAAGCACCTCTATCTATATACTGCTTATCACCATAAGTAAGGGTCAGGTTTGGCTTTGTTTTGCTTCATGTGTGTACTGGTGTTTATGGCCAAGCTGAGAAGCAAACTATTGCCACTCACCATTAACAAGTAAGGGCTGATCCTTTGGTTGCCTGGGCTCCTTATTAGGAAGTGTGATATTTGGTTATTACTGAGCTCTGCCTGGGTGGGAGTGTCATTTTGAGTGGGCCCAGCTTGGGACCTGGAAGCCAGCATTGCCAGAGGGTGGTTGGCCACTGGGCAGTCTAAAAACCTAGAAGGGAGCTAAGGGAGGTGGGTGAGAGCCATGCCTTGTTATGCTGTTTTGATAAAGACATCACAAGTAGGCAAATGTTACATCATATGTATGATATAGACACATGTATGCAGATATGTTAAAAAGTAATCTTTTGGTGGTGGAATGCGGGTGAATTTTTTTCTTCATGTTCTGAGATTTCCGGGTGTCTGCTCTGAGAATAGCTTACTATTGTGATTAAATGAAGAAGGCCACAAATATTAGTTTGTAAAGAGAAGGAACAAATTTTTATTTTCAAATAACATGTACAGTAGGATACTTTTTCTAGAATTATATGTATAACTTGTGTCCATCTACCTGTCCATCCACCCATCCATCCATTTATCCACCACCTACCCATCCATCCATCTTTCATTTATTCATCCATCCATCCTTCCATCTGTGTATTTGCACAGAAAGATACCTGGAATTGTGTTGACCAGATGTTTGTGATGGTTATTTCTGGCGAAATTTCAAACGCCTTTGTGTTCTTCATACTTACCTCTGTTACTTGAAATTTGTAATAACGAGGTACATTTTTTAAAAAGAGCGTCTCTGTTCTATTCCTGGGTGAGCCCCGGTCACAGAGCCCAAGTGAACGCTCCCAGCAGGCAAGGCCAAGCAAGACCCTGACCTCAGGCCCCTGCTCCCTAGTGACACTGAGGCTGCCTGCTGAAGCCCTAGTATGGCAGGTGTGCAGCTCAGCAGGGAGGGAGCCAAGAGGGAGATGCAGGTGGCACCTGAGCTCTGTTTAAAACCCACAGCCAGTGGCATCCTGAGCCTTTATGCCCGGCTGGCTGGGTCTGTAGCTGGCTAGGGCTTGGGGTTCACAGCTCCAGGGTGGCAGCTACAAGCCCCCGGGTCCCTCTGCCCCTAAGAGTCTTATTCTTGTGCGGTGTCTCTCTCACCCCAGTTACCCTGAAACTGGCATAGGGGCTCCTGTGGAGGGATCTCCAAGGGTCCCTGGGTTTGGAGGTTGCCAAAGTCAAGGATGTGTCTATTAAATGTTTTTAGCTCAAGTAGAAGAGCCAGGCAGGCGCTCCTTGTATACGGGTTTGCAGAGCATCTTCTGAGTATTGGGGAGCTGGGAAGCAGCAAACACTTTCTTACCTGGGGTGAGAGTGAGAACAACAACCACTTAGGAAAGCAGGCTGGCTTTTATTATCTAGTAGAGGGGAAGAGATACAGACACTGTGACCAGTGAATGCTGTGCTTCTGGAAATGTATAAGGATGATCATTGGAGTGTTTTACATAATATCCCCAAACTGGAAACAACCCACCATCCATCAACATTGATAGCATACATGCCCTAAATAAACCGAGCTATGTCTGTACAATTGAAGGCTATACATCTGTAAAGATCAACTAACTACAAGTAGGTGCAATGACGTGGATGTAACTCACAGACATAAAGTTGAGTGAACGGAGCAAATTCAAGAATGTATACAGCATTAGTCCATTCATGCAGAATTCAAAAACAAGCACAACTAAACCATCTTTTTAGGGATTGCATATAAAAGTGGTGAACATATGAAAAAAAGTCAAGAAAAATTATTATAAAAGTTGGGATAGGGTTACCCCTGGTGGAAGGGAAGTTAGAATCGGCCAGGGTTTCCCAGGGTGGAGGGGGCTCCTGGGGTGCCTGGCAATGTTCTCCTTAACTTCGGTGCTGGTGACAAGGATGTTTGCTTTACAATTATTCATTCAACCCATCAATTACATCTCACCTGCTTCTTTGAATATATGTTATATTTCACAACAAAAATACTAAGAAGAAAAAAAAAAGCAAAATGTAGCAAAGGGATCTTCCAGCCTCCATGTCTGGAAGTGGCCTCTTTTTTTTTTACCTGTAGGCTCCCTTTATTTCAAGGACCTCAAGCAGCATGTTTGTCCAAGTCTCTGACCAGGGTCAGAAATCAGTAGGCTTTTATTCCGCAGGTTCGTCTATGAGCTTAGCCTTGTGCCACATACTGGTGGGAGTCAGAGTGGGGAATGTGCTGCCTCCAAGACGACAACACATTATGAATAACGGTGAAAACACCAGACCAGGCTACAGCGACTTTCAGTGCCAGGGCACTTCGTAGGAGATGGAGCTCTGTGAAGGCTTGACCATCAACTTCTGCTGCTCCCGAGGATGGGTTGGCTGGTGACAGCAGTGGGTGTGGGGAGGGTGGGAAGTAGGAGAGGGTGTTGTGACGAAGGAAAGGATGTCACGAAAGATGTAGGGAGTTGTGGAGTGTCGGGGAGGCCAAAGAGGCCTGCCTGACCAGATGGCCAGGTCCCCATGGGTGTGTAGGGGAGGCCAAGTGTTGCTGGATTGATGGGGTGGCTCAGGAGGGTTTAGAACACCAGGATGATGCATTTCCCCTGCATCCCCACCTTACTGCTAGTCTAGGTCACTCAGTCAATCAATAGATCATCACTCTACTGCCCCCAGGCACATTATAGTCTAAACAATCAATAGAAGAGAATTGAACTGAGAAGACATGTAGAAACCCTCAGAGAAACATAGGTGAGTGAATATGAGAGAATTAAAATATAAATACAATGACGCTCTTTGCCAAACTCCATTAGGAAAAAATTCTCATCTACCCCCGGAAACACATTGATCAAAAGTCCACAGGGACTGGGAAACAGCATGATACTTCTTCAAAAAGTTAAATATAGAGTTACTATATGGTTGAGCTATTTTATTTCTGGGTATATACCCAAAATAATTGAAAACAGAGACTCAAACAGATACTTTGTAAAGCCATGTTCATAGCAGCATTAGTCACAATAGCCAAAATGTGGAAAAAACCCAAGTGTCTATCAGTAGATGACAAAGTGTGGATAGACAAAGTGTGGAATATACATACAATGGAATATAATTCAGCCTTAAAAACGGAATGAAGTACTGATACATGCTATAACATGCATGAACCTTGGTTGCATTAAGTGAAACAAGGCAGACGCAAAAGGACAAATACTGTATGATTCCACTTATATGTCATCGTTTAATGGGTAGAAAATTTCTGTTAGGCATGGTGGAAAATGTTCTCGAAATAGAGAGTGGTGTTGGTTGCACAATCTTGTGAATGTTCTTAATGCCACTGAATTGTACACTTAAAAATGGTTAAAGTGGTAAATCGTGTTATGTATATTTTACCATGCACTTGGAAAAAAAGCCTATAGGGGCTGTTATGAATGGAATGTGTCCCCCTAAATTCATATGTTGATATCCTAACAAACAGTGTGATGGTATTAGTAGGTGGGACCTTTGGGAGGTAATTAGGTCATAAGGATGAAACCTTCATGAATGGGATTCATGCTCTTATAGGATGAGACAAGAGAGCTTCCTCTCTCTGCTGTTAGCTATGTGAGGATACAGGAGGGCAGTCATCTGTCAACCAAGAAGCAGGACTTCACCAGACACTGGATCTACTGGCACCTTGATCTAGGACTTCCAGCCTCTAGAATTGTGCGAAATAAATGTGTGCTGTTTAAGCCACCTCATTTGTGGTAATTTGTATTAGCAACCTCAACCAACTTAGACAGGCTCAAAAAATTGTTCCTGCATGTTGAGATAGAGGAGAGAGACCAGGGCTGTGGAATCATTTCTGAATAGCAGAAAAGACAGAAAACAAGGTAAAGTTTCCTCGTTGAAGACTGAAGAAGGAGAAGAAAACACTGTCCTTGGTGGGTTTCTGGAGCTCCGCCTGTAGCCCCGTCAACATCAGAGATGACCCAAATGACCAGTGACCGGGTAGACTTGGCCATTTCTTGAAAAGTAGACCAGCTCTCTCCTTCCTGCACTCATGCCTAAACAAAGGCCAACCCCAGATACCCTCCAAGGAGCCATTCCTTGAAAAAGTACTTTTTAGAGTTCTTCTTTTAGAAGAACAAAAAAACCCCCAAAGTTAGCAAAAGGAAAGGAATCATAAAGATCAGATCAGAAATAAATGAAAAAGAAATGAAGGAAACAATACCAAAGATCAGTAAAACTAAAAGCTGGTTCTTTGAGAAGAGAAACAAAATTGATAAAACATTAGCCAGACTCAACAAGAAAAAAAGGGAGAAGACTCAAATCAACAGAATTAGAAATGAAAAAGAAGTAACAACTGACACTGCAGAAATACAAAGGATCATGAGAGATTACTACAAGCAACCATATGCCAGTGAAATGGACAACCTGGAAGAAATGGACGAATTCTTAGAAAAGCACAACCTTCCGAGACTGAACCAGGAAGAAATAGAAAATATAAACAGACCAATCACAAGCACTGAAATTGAAACTGTGATTAAAACTCTTCCAACAGGGGGCTTCCCTGGTGGCACAGTGGTTGAGAATCTGCCTGCCAATGCAGGGGACATGGGTTCGAGCCCTGGTCTGGGAAGATCCCACATGCCACGGAGCAACTGGGCCCGTGAGCCACAACTACTGAGCCTGTGCATCTGGAGCCTGTGCTCTGCAACAAGAGAGGCCGCGACAGTGAGTGGCCTGCGCACCGCGATGAGGAGTGGCCCCCGCTTGCCACAACTAGAGAAAGCCCTCGTACAGAAATGAAGACCCAACACAGCCAAAAATAATTAAATAAATTAAATTTTAAAAAAAAATCTTCCAACAAACAAAAGCCCAGGACCAGATGGCTTCACAGGCGAATTCTATCAAGCATTTAGAGAAGAGCTAACACCTATCCTTCTCAAACTCTTCCAAAATATAGCAGAGGGAGGAACACTCCCAAACTCACGAGGCCACCATCACCCTGATACCAAAACCAGACAAAGATGTCCCAAAAAAAGAAAACTACAGGCCAATATCTCTGATGAACATAGATGCAGAAGTCCTCAACAAAATACTAGCAAACAGAATCCAACAGCACATTAAAAGGATCTTACACCATGATCAAGTGGGGTTTATCCCAGGAATGCAAGGATTCTTCAATATACGCGAATCAATCAATGTGACACACCACATTAACAAATTGAAGGGTAAAAACCATATGATAATCTCAACAGATGCAGAAAAAGCTTTGGACAAAATTCAACACCTATTTATGGTAAAAACTCTCCAGAAAGTAGGCATAGAAGGAACTTACCTCAATATAATAAAGGCCATATATGACAAACCCACAGCCAACATTGTTCTCAATGGTGAAAAACTGAAACCGTTTCCACTAAGATCAGGAACAAGACAAGGTTGCCCACTCACACCACTATTATTCAACATAGTTTTGGAAGTTTTAGCCACAGCAATCAGGGAATAAAAAGAAATAAAAGGAATCCAGATCAGAAAAGAAGAAGAAAAACTGTCACTGTTTGCAGATGACATGATACTATACATAGAGAATCCTAAAGATGCTACCAGAAAACTACTAGAGCTAATCAATGAATTTGGTAAAGTAGCAGGATACAAAATTAATGCACAGAAATCTCTTGCATTCCTATACATTAATGATGAAAAATCTGAAAGTGAAATTAAGGAAATACTCCCATTTACCATTGCAACAAAAAGAATAAAATACCTAAGACTAAATCTACCTAAGGAGACAAAAGACCTGTATGCAGAAAACTATAAGACACCAATGAAAGAAATTAAAGATGATACAAACAGATGGAGAGATATACCATGTTCTTGGATTGGAAGAATCAACATTGTGAAAATGACTATACTACCCAAAGCAATCTACAGATTCAATGCAATCCCTATCAAACTACCAATGGCATTTTTCACAGAACTAGAACAAAGAATTTCACAGTTTGTATGGAAACACAAAAGACCCCGAATAGCCAAAGCAATCTTGAGAAAGAAAAATGGAACTGGAGGAATCAGGCTCCCTGACTTGAGACTATACTACAAAGCTAAAGTAATCAAGACAGTATGGTACTGGCACAAAAACAGAAATATAGATCAATGGAATAGGATAGAAAGCCCAGAGATAAACCCATGCACATATGGTCTCCTTATCTTTGATAAAGGAGGCAAGAGTATACAATGGAGAAAAGACAGCCTCTTGAATAAGTGGTGTTGGGAAAACTGGACAGCTACATGTAAAAGAATGAAATTAGAACACTTGTAACACCATACACAAAAATAAACTCAAAATGGATTCAAGACCTAAATGTAAGGCCAGACAATACAAAACTCTTAGAGGAAAACATAGGCAGGACACTCTATGACATAAATCACAGCAAGATCCTTTTTGACCCACCTCCTAGAGAAATGGAAATAAAAACAAAAATAAACAAATGGGACCTGATGAAACTTAAGAGCTTTTGCACAACAAAGGAAACCTTAAACAGGATGAAAAGACAACCCTCAGAATGGTAGAAAAGATTTGCAAACGAAGCAACTGACAAAGGATTAATCTCCAAAATATACAAGCAGCTCATGCAGCTCAATATCAAAAAGACAAACAACCCAATCCAGAAATGGGCAGAAGACCTAAATAGACATTTCTACAAAGAAGATATACAGATTGCCAAGAAGCACATGAAAAGCTGCTCAACATCACTAATCATTAGAGAAATGCAAATCCAAACTACAGTGAGGTGTCACCTCACACTGGTCAGAATGGCCATCATCAAAAAATCTACAAACAATAAATGCTGGAGAGGGTGTGGAGAAAAGGGAACCCTCTTGCACTGTTGGTGGGAATGTAAATTGGTACAGCTACTATGGAGAACAGTATGGAGGTTCCTTAAAAACTAAAAGTAAAACTACCATGTGACCCAGCAATCCCACTACTGGGCATACACCCTGAGAAAACCATAATTCAAAAAGAGTCATGTACCACAATGTTCACTGCAGCTCTATTTACAATAGCCAGGACATGGAAGCAACCTAAGTGTCCATTGACAGATGAATGGATAAAGAAGATGTGGCACATATATACAATGGAATATTACTCAGCCATAAAAAGAAACGAAATTGAGTTATTTGTAGTGAGGTGGATGGACCTAGAATCTGTCATACAGAGTGAAGTAAGGCAGAAAGAGGAAAACAAATACCGTATGCTAACACATATATATGTAATCTAAAAAAAAATGGTTCTGATGAACCTAGGGGCAGGACAGGACTAAAGACACAGACGTAGAGAATGGACTTGAGGACACGGGGAGGGGGAAGGGTAAGCTGGGATGAAGTGAGAGAGTAACATTGACGTGTATATACACTACCAAGTGTAAAATAGATAGCTAGTGGGAAGCAGCTGCACAGCACAGGGAGATCAGCTTGGTGCTTTGTGACCACCTAGAGGGGTGGGATAAGGAGGGTGGGAGGGAGTCGCAAGAGGGAGGGGATATGGGGATATACGTATGCATATAGCTGGTTCACTGTGTTATGCAGCAGAAACTAACAGAACATTGTAAAGCAATTATACTCAAATGAAGATGTTAAAAAAATTCTTCTTTTATTGTGTGAGCCCACCCTGGACGCTATTTGAAAAAGAAAATAAATTTAAAGATGCTGCAATGTGTTTACATATACCCAATGGAAATTTTGCTTCTCAGACTGCTTGAGCAGAAAACCTCACATCCCCATGGCAACCACATTCCACCGTGACCACGCATCTCTGCCAGGTCACCCACCCATTTGTAAGCCTCAGCTCTTCAAGCCCCTCCTGTCAAACACATGGGGCCCAAGTGATACCACCCACTGCGGTAGTTCCACGCCTCCAGGATTGCTGATGAGGGCTTGTTCTAATCTGTAAGGGACATTTCCAGAGACCCATGTAACCTGGGGCAGGGACCAGCTCTTCTTGGAAGTCATTAAGAGACAGAGAACTCTGGGGGAAGCCATCGCCCTGTGGAAATGCAAGGCCCTTGCAGCCTACTCAGGGGTTTGGAGCACGGGGATGAGGGGTGCGCCGCTGACCGGAAAATTAGCCCCTTCGTAATCATAGGAACTGCGAGTCCCACATTCAGTAAAGACTCAGCTGATAATTAGATCCTTAATGCTTTATTCCCTTGAACAGAAATCATGACCCCTTTATAGGGTCTCCATTGCCATCTTCCCTTTGATGTTTCAGAACAAGTACTTCTTTCAAATGTGTGTTCTCAGTACCATTTTCAAATAGCATTTCGGAATGGCTGACCTATGCTAAGGCCACCTTCCCCTTCCTCAGGGGGGTAGCCGGGGGCCTGTCTTCTCCCACAGTCACCCTTCCCTGCTGACACAAGAAAACCTTTGCAGGGGGTTGTGGGTAGGAATGAAAGCCTGCAATTTTGATGTTTCAGGGTCCCCAGCCCCTGACTGGCCAGCATTCCCCTCATCTCTCAGCTTTTATAATCAGCGAGTTTTGAGATTCCAGGCCTGAAGTCTCTTTCCCCACAAAATTGCAGAAAGCCTCAGGCCCTCCGAGAACTAACTTGGTATGTTTGCCCTTTGGATTATATTTGATTGGGTCAGACTTCCAGTATAAGGAAGACATACATGAAAGAAAGCAACTGTTCATGTTGTTGGTGGATCACAGGGTTTTTTTTTTGTTTGTTTGTTTTTCCTTTACTGCTTTCCCTTGCCTTTGAGAAAGTACAAAGTAGGGGAGGGGGAAGTGCTTCCTAACAGGCAGAGTTTCTCTGCATCTTAAGCTAAAGCTGGGCTGGGCTAGTCCTTTGCTGGGCCTTCCCTGAGGCTCCGCAACACCCGCCATTGAGGCGGGCACTTGGCAGGTATTCCTTGCGCAATGTCCCCAGCTCCCAGCTCAGAGTGACCTTCCACCAAACCCTTTGCTTCCCCCACCATAAAGCTGGAAAAAGAAGAAAGAACAGTGGTTTATGGGGTGTAGGCAAGAAAAGAAGTCTTTGATATAACCCATATTCAGCTCAGTAGACATGGAGTGGTATGGACTTTGCAGAATGAGAATCTGAAAAAAAAATGTATAACTGAATCACTTTGCTGTATTAACATAAACACACTGCTATATATAAAATAGATAACGAACCAGACCTGTATAGCACAGGGAGCTATACTCAATATTTTGTAATATAAGGGAAAAGAATCTGATTTTGCAGAATGAAAGGCTCTGGCTTTCCTCTGTAGACAGATAGCTATCAAATGGAAGTGAGCAGCAAGACAAAGAAGAAAGCATGGAGGGGAGAGAGAAGCAGGGAGAAAGCGGGAGAGAGGATCAGTGTCTCCAGGAATCCAGGCCTGATGCCTAGCCCAAGCATTTTTAGGTAACGCCTGGCTTTTCCTCCCCTCCCCTCCCCTCCCCTCCCCTCCCCTCCCTTTCTTTCTTGACAAGATGAAGCTTCTTCCCTTAGGCAGCTCTGTTTTATCTTGCTATACCCAGCCAGAGCTATAAGGATTCAAGCCTGTCTTCACAGATGTTTCCTTTTAATCACCGTAATTAATATTAATGGTGATTAATTTTTAATGAGGACATATCAAGGAACACACTGGCAAAAGTGCCCACTGGTCATTTGAATAACCTTGATTTTGTGAGGCCATCGTCCTTTTGGCTTGGCCACCTGTTTCACAGACAATGCATCGGATCCCAGAATTCTCTGATAATGTGTTAATTTCTCCTCCTAGACCTGGAACAAAACCAGGGTGTTTTCCAGAGCAGAAACAGTGGGGAAGTGAGCTGCCCTGACTGATTTCTCCTCCCACCTCTGAGGAGGCTGTGAAGGGACTCAGTGGGGGGAATCTCCTCTGATCTTTCAGCAGTGCCACCGGGAAGAGGAATTGTTGTTACCTGGTGAGCATTCACTGAGGCTCATTCTGTGCAAAGCACAGTGCAAAGTCAAGTGGCTTTGGGAATCCAAAGCCAGAGGGCATCCTGGTTCCTCCTGCTCTGACAAAGTGGATGGATGCCTTATTCACCGGCCTCAGGGAACAGTCCTCTGTAGATAGGCTGGTGGATGCCAGTGAACCCTCCCTCACTAATCATGTAGAAACCATTCATAATGTGCAAACTACCCTCATCCGGCAGCCAGCCCAGCACCGAGGTGCTGATGGTGGGTGAGGACGCTTCCGGGCAGGGAAGCCTGGTGTCAGCTCCCTCACCAGCAGCTTCAAGACGTCAGAGTTATATATTATTGATACGTGCCTAGTACTTCTTAATTTCTCTCCAATCATTCATGACTTTACCTAAATCAGTGTTTTGAAACAGATGTTAAGGGAGAAAATGTTCTTAAAGAAATTAGTAAGTTTGCAGAAAAACAAGGCTTTCCATGCACAAGTTGCCAGTTCACTTGATCTCAAGGTTTTTTTTTTTAAGGTAAATCTTTTCAGACTCCTTATTATGCTAACATGATTGCAATCTTTATTTATTTATTTATTATTTTATTTATTCATTCTTGGCTGCGTTGGGTCGTCGTTGCTGCGCGTGGGCTTTCTCTAGCTGTGGCAAGCAGGGGCTACTCTTCGTTGTGGTGGCTTCTCATTGCGGTGGCCTCTCCTGTTGTGGAGCGCGGGCTCCAGGCGCGCAGGCCCTGTAGCTGTGGCTCGCGGGCTCTAGAGTGCAGACTCAGTAGTTGTGGCACACAGGCTTAGTTGCTCCATGGCATGTGGGATCTTCCCAGACCAGGGCTGGAACCCGTGTCTCCTGCATTGGCAGGCGGACTCCCGACCACTGCGCCACCAGGGAAATCCCATGATTGCAATCTTAATAAAGGTGGCATTGACGCTTAAACAGCTGACCCTTGAACAATGCGGAGATGGGGGGCACCAACTCTCTGGCACAGTCAAAAATTTGAGCGTAGCTCATAGGTGGCTGTTTCTGCGGTTCCTCCATTTTCATGGTTCTGCTTCTGCTGATTCACCCAACCGCGAATCCTGTAGTAAGTATTTATTGAAGTGGACCTGCGCAGTCCAGATCCCTGTTGTTCAAGGGTCAACCATATAGTGTTTCCCAAACTTATTTGACTCTAGAGCCCTTTACTCTTGAAATAACTGTTGAGCTCCCCAGTGTATTATCAGACTGCCTGCTAATAAAACCAAACTAAGCTAACTGGAATTGAAGGCACTAAGCAGAGAACCACAGCAGCCGAGCAGTGTTGCAGAAGGGGGACGTCAGAGGGGGGCTTTGGGGGCTTCGGGGGTCTGGGCTCAAGTGTTTAAGATGTGTATTTCAAGGTGGGGGAATAGAGTCATTTAAGACTGGTGAACATAGCAAGGGTCTTGAGAGGTAGGCTGTGGTTTGATAAGCAAGCTGTTTGCCCAGGTGAGGAGTCCGTTGTCTCAGGTAAAGGGATCTGCAGGAATTTCCTGAAGCAAAGACTTATCTTCCTCAGGCAAAGGTCTCTTGGAACAGAGAGCTAAGTCATGTTGACACAAGCTCTTAGGCCTTCTACCTGAGTGAGGTTGGTGCAGGTTGTTGTAGTTCTGAGAACAATTTGTATTTCTTACACTTTGTGGAATGTTAGTCCCATCAAATGTGGTCTGAGAAATACGGACTCCTTCTTAAAGTGGTTTAATATGGTTCCTGTTAGAACCCATCTTCTTCTTCTGACTTAATATCTAATTTAGGTTAGGCTATGCGATTTTGAACAAAATTTGAGTAAGAAAAATATTGAGGACAGGATCAGACTTAGGTCAGAAACTAGGAGGTGAGACTGTGAAGGAGAGCACATGAAGCCAACTACATGTTGGACTCTTCTTTTTTATTTTCTGTATTCTTGATGTTCTGGCATTTGAGGCCTTCATCCTGGAGAGACCGGCTGACCCAGGGTTAGCTAAGTCCTAGAGATTGCAAAGGACTCTTAGGAAAGTTGCACGTTTGATGTGCAAACCAACCAATCCAGAGCCCACATCCCCAACTGTCTTCTTTATTAAACTCTCACAGACCAAGCCCATATTTCCCCTGCCTTAAGTCACCCTAGTGTCAGGTCCTGGACAACCAGGGACCACCCCTATAGTCCAGAGCCCATCGAAATTATTCAAATTATCCAACCAAAACCAACTCAGGGAACCCACCCTGCCTTGTTCCCTCCTTCCCAAGAGAACCCCAATAAAGACTCTGGGCCATACTCTGCTCTCTCCCCTACTGCTCCTGACAGACCCTGGTCCATCCCCCTGTGGCCCTGCATGGCTCCTGTTCCTAGGGATCAGCATTTCCATGTCTGTGTGTCTTACCATACCTGATTAAAACAAATCCCAGGCACATTTTAACATACCAACAGGAAATGCAACAGTCTGCACACCAGGGACACATTAGAATCACCCGAGAAGCTGTCTGCCCAGCGCTTGCGCACAGAGGGTTTGATTTAATTGGCCTGTAGTAGGGCCTCAGGTGACTCTAATGTGTAGCCAGGGCTGAGAAACGTTGAGCCAGTGGTTCTCAAAGGGTGATCCTGGGACCAGCAGCATCAGTGTCACCTGGGGCCTTGTTAGAAATGCAAATTTTGGGCCCCCACCCCAGATCTCCTAATTCAGAACCTCTGGCAGTAAGGCCTTTATCACATTCTCCAGGTGACTCTGAAAGACGCTAAAGTTTGAAAACCACTGCACTGGGCTAAAGCAGGGCAGAGTCAGAGAAGCAGGCCACCAGTGGGCTGAGGGCCTGGAGCCCTTACCTTTATGACTACATTTAACGCCATCTCCTCGTGCTGATCAACCACTTCTTCGCTTCCTAGAATCACGGCGCACCCCATGAATTGTGGTATGTTGTATTTCCATTTTTGTTTGCCCCAAGGTATTTTTTAAATTTCACTTTTGATTTCTCCTTTGACCCATTGGTTGTTCAGTAGCATGTTTTTTAGTCTCCCCGTATTTGTGTATTTTCCAGTTTTCTTCTTATAATTGATTTCTATTTTTATACCATTGTGGTCAGAAAAGATGCTTGATATGATTTGTCTTCTTAAATGTATTGACTTGTTTTGCGGCTTAACATATGATCTAATCTGGAGAATGTTCCATGTGTGCTTGAGAAGAATATGTATTCTGTTGCTTTTGGGTGAAATGTTCTATACATGTCTGTTAAGTCTGTCTAGTCTGATGTGTCGTTTAAGGCCCATGTTTCCTTATTGATTTTGTCTGGAATCTATCCACTGATGAATTAATGTCCCCTCCTATTATTGTATTGCTATTCTCCCTTCAGGTCTGTTAAAATTTGCTTTATATATTTAGGTGCTCTTAGATTAGGGGCATAAATATTTATAAATGTTATATCCTCTGGTTAGACTGACCCCTTTACTGTTATGTAATGGCTTTGTCTCTTATTATAGTCTTTGTCTTAAAGTCTATTTTGTCTGATATAACTATAGCTATCCCAGCTTTCTTTTGGTTTCTATTTGCGTGGAATATCTTTTTCCATCCCTTCGGTTTCAGCCTGTGTGTATCCTTACTTCTGAAGTGAGTCACTTGTAGGCAGCATATAGGTGGGTCTTGCATTTTTTTTTATCCATTCAGCCACTTTATGACTGTTGATTGGAGAAGTTAGTCCACATACATTTAAAGTAATTTTTAATAATTGTGTACTTATTGCCATGTTGTCAATTGTTTTCTGGCTGTTTTTTATTTCCTCTTTCCTTTCTTCTACTCCTGCTCTCTTCCTCTGTGACTTGATGATTTTCTGCTGTGGTATGATTCGATTCCTTTATCTTTTGTGTATTTACTATAGGTTTTTGCTTTGTAGTTACCATGAGGCTTACATAAAACAACTTATAACAGTCTATTTTAAGATGGTAACAAGTTTAAGTGCATTCTAAAGCTCTACATTTTTACTCCCTCCCATGTTTTTGATGTCAGGGTTCCTAGAATCTTACGACAAGAGCTGGCGCTGACGTAGTTGAACTTAACCTCTGTTTGCCCCCATCATCTCCTCTCTCATATAGTTTGGATACTATTTTTAAAAAAACTTGAGCAAATTATTCCTCAAAACTATGAGTTTTCTTTGGTAAGAATAAAAACTATCTTAGGAAAATGTTCATTCCTATGGAGAGGCATCCAAATATCAGGCCAGGCCTTGATCTTTTGCACAGACAAGCCCCAGCCTGTGGCCACATTTTACCTATAGACACATCAGAGGAAACTCACTGGTCTGAGATTGGTACAGTGAAAATCAGAAGATTTTTCTGTTTTCAGAACATTCCAAGTTTACAACATTTTACCTCTGGAGGGCCCTTCTTGCTAATATTCTTCATTTTAATCTCTAAACATTACCTCCTCTGCTTTTTGTGTTACCACAGTGACATGGGCAGTTAAGTAGTTATGATTCAGAACTAGAAATGCATCTTGCTTCACATGCTGACGTTACCTGCTACAATTAATCGTGACTGTATCTGAACAATAATAAGCACCCTAACACTTTCAGAGCTCCAAAAACTCGGTCAGCAACATGCTTATACTTCTTGTTTTGTGCTATCCTGTGGAATAAGCAATAATGGAAAAAATTTACATTGTCAAATATGCTATTACTGACTATATTAAAGTAGTCTCTCTTCAGCAAAGAACAAAAAAAACCTCATCAATCAGGAGTTTCCTTACACTGTGTGTTGATGAATGAATCATATTTTTAGCTTAGCTCTTTCTTGAGTTTTGGTTTCAACACATGAAATATCAATTGATGTGAGGTGCCTGTGTGATATGCCAGACTGGTGAAATAATTTTACTTTAAAAGTTATTTAAGCATTTGCTGAGAGGCCCCAATGACTTTGATAAGGTGGAAGAATGTGTTGAAATCAACAAATGTTTGAATCTATAATAACATTATTAATACAACCTTTTCTAGTAAACTTGCTAATTGGTCTTAAATAGGATTTGGTCTACTAGTTATAACCTAAGTCCTTGACTAGACAAAATCTAGAGAAAACAACTTCAGTTTTTTCCCTTCATTACTATTTGGGAAATGCTCGGGCTGTCACAGTCTGTTTTAGATAAATGGTGACTCTGAGCTGTCAGGTTGAGACGGCTTTTCCCAGAAAGACTGCCAACTGTGCGCGGAATTGGCCAAAATGAGCTAAGTGCTCTCAGCTGCAGTAGACTGATACCATCATTGCCGAGCTTCGTGTGATGCCGGGAAATTAGAGGCTGGTGAATCCACAGCAGAGGATGGCATGACAGGGCCCTTTCATGCTCTGTTGTCCCATTCCAGACTGCACACTCTCTTCACAGGGATAGGCAGCTAGTGCCGAGGCCCATAGGAAATAAGACAGTGGGGAAAAGGACAGGATTCAAGTTTCCCTAGGCCAAAATGATCTGGTCAGTTCCTTGAGAACTGGAGCTGACCTTGTTCCCAGGCTAGCACAGTGCCTGGCCCGTGGGGAGGGAGCAGGCAGGAAATGGGTGTGGAATGAGGCGTGCGGATATATCGGGAGGCAGGTCTGGGCTCCACTTGTTGAGAGAATGCAAGTGAGAACTAGATGGCTAAAAATTGGAGACGCTGGCGGATCCCTGACAACGCTATACTCCTCTCAGCCTTCTATATCCTCACACAACGCGTGCCAGTCAAGGGTCAGAGCCGCCCAGTGTCCCGTGGAGGTGTGAGGTGCGGTAATGATGTATGTAAAGAGCACGGCTACTTCCGCTCGTAAGAGTAATGCCTCTCACTTAACACTAGGAGACAAATGTGAATGCTGTACAGTTGCTCCAGGCATATGAAGTTAAGATGCTTAAAGAGTTCCGTAAGAAGTTATCCTCCCAATGACAAAAATATATAGTTGGGAGAAGAGTTTGGAGTATTCTGCTTTTCCAATGTGCATTAAAAACAGAAACACTTCTGGCTTTTTAGGTGGACTCACCAATAATACGTAATCAGGTTTGGGGCTATAAACTCTAAAATAGTTTGTTAAAAATGAATAGTGTTGGAGCCCTGAACCTAATGTATTCAGAGGCCTTCTATTTGAGCTCATTAAGTAACCAGAAACATTTTGATAAATATCCATTCTTCCACTTAGGGACACGTTTTTCATCTCAATTCAGTGAAGAACTACTTCCTCTGGCCAGCTGGTGTCACTGGCATTAAAAGCTAACAAAGACTGTAGAGAAGGGAAAATCTTCCGTTTTTCAATAATTCCCTTAAAACTGTATGGAGAGAGTTGAGAAGAAATGGACTTTACGTTCAGGGCAGAGGATCGGCAGTGCTGCTGAATCTGTGGGTGACGGTGGAGCGGCTCACGGGTCCCTCCTCCCACTCCTGATGGGGTGGAAGCTGAAGCCACTGCCTCGTGTTATAAAAGGTCACGATTTGAGGAATCTCCGAGTAGTCTTAGAAAGATACGTATAAAAGACTCTGGCAAATTATGGAGTCAGAGCCTCCCTTAGCGACTGAAAATTGTTCCTTCATTTCAAGAAATGTCACCCGACAGTCCAAAGGTGCTCACAGATGACGTAGCTGTGATTTGTATCCGCACGTCCTGGGGGAGTGAACCACACATCCATCTGTTTAAAAACATGCCCAGTGCACTTGTTCACAAACCTGGTAAATAGTAACCTTGTCTGAAGACTTACTCAGAATTTTATCTGAACATCTGCTTCTTATGTACTGTGATCAGGCACTGCTCCTGTAATACAGATACACCTGTAATTCCAGTAAGTGCCTGCTCTAAAGTCAACCATATCTGTTACTTTTCAGGGAAAAATTAGGGCGATTATATTCTAATAAGGCAACTGAATTCTCCTTTAAAAGGACCTTGTACAAAATGAACTTCAGTCCTGAGCACGCAGCAGCAGTTCAACAGATGTACCTAACCCAGGGACAGACCCCTGTGATCAGATTTCCCTGACAAATGTGTTTCATGAGTCAAAAGCATCCCCTTAGTGCTTTTCAGTGACCTCCATTTTAAAGAAAATATCTATACGATATAAAACAAATCTCTGTCCTTTATTAATCTCTATATCCCATGTTGCTTCGTGCAGTGACATTTTTCATATAGGCGACTGTGGTTGAGGAGATAGCTGTAATGAACTGCACCACCACCAGTTTTCTGAATATAGACATTAATAAAACGTATGATCAACTTCCTACTATAGCCCCAGAGTAAAAATATGGAAAAACTCCCTATTTCTGTCAGTTTCCGTTATCTTTGAGACAGTCTTGAAAGCACTAAGGATCGAAATGGCAAACATGGAAATGTGTCTTGTATTACTTTTTCAGTTTTTTTCCCCAAATAACTTTACTTATTTTATTTATTTATTTTTGGCTGTGTTGGGTCTTCGTTGCTGCATGCGGGCTTTTCTTTAGTTGCTTCGAGCCGGGGCTATTCTTTGTTGTGGTGCACGGGCTTCTCACTGCAGTGACTTCTCTTGTCGCGGAGCACGGGCTCTAGGCGTGCAGGCTTCAGTAGTTGTGGCGCGTGGGCTCAGTAGTTGTGGCTTGTGGGCTCTAGAGCACAGGCTTAGTTGCTCCACGGCATGTGGGTTCTTCCTGGATCAGGGATCGAACCCATGTCCCCTTCATTGGCAGGCAGACTCTTATCCACTGCGCCACCAGGGAAGTCCCACTTTTTTTTTTTTTTCAGTTTTTAAAGCAGGATAGAACTTTAGTTCTGGGAGGGCGCTCATTTGACAGATAAGGAAACAGACTCTAGATGATCATTAGCTCAAAGCCATGTGGGTGGCTAGTGACAGTATCAGGCCCATTGCCTGGGTTTCCGGGCCTTGTGTTGTGTGTGTTCCCTAGTTGTCAGGTTGCTACCTGAGAGTCCTCTCAGGTAGTGTGGTCAGCTCAACTGCACGTCAACATCATGCATCTCTGACAAACCCCCGAACATTTAGAAAAGTCATTCTTTTTAGTTAGCCCTTTTTCTTTTTCTGATGGCTCTAGAAGGAACTCCTGCCTGTGCTCCCCACTGTCCCAAAAAGTTGAGAAAATATTCTAGATTTTTGCCAGAGTATGCAAGAAGAGAAATACATTCAATGAATGGGTATTCTATTTCTAAGCAGTTTTAAATTATTTTTTTAGGAGCTCAACGTAAAACTTTCAACAGTAAGCAAAAGAGGTGAGAGGGTGTACTCAGTATTAAATAAATGGCCAAACACATTTTTCCAAATACTCTCAGTCATGAGAAAAAAGTGAGCTATCAATATTTTTGATTTCTAAAAGCCAAATTTAATAAATTAATAACTGCATGCCAGATAAAAACACAAAATTACAACTGAAAACCAAGAATAATTTAACAGAAAATGCTCTGCATTGTACTTTTTTATTGGTAGAGATAATTTACTAAAGTAACAAATCTGAAAACACATTTTGCTTTTGCTGGAAAGAAAGTACTATGCTAGAGAAGAACTAAGAGAAACCAGAAATAAAGCATTTGAGAAAAGCAGGCATATGTTATAGTCTATGGTGATGCGGCAGCCAGAGGTGCTGGTTTCTCCATTTGTGTGCACGTTTATGGAAGCATCAGAAACCAGTGACGCAGGACCCAAAAGCAAAGTCACGACAGAGTTACTCTGTGAAACATGCTGGACTACAACCACAGGCGACCCAGGACGAAGGGGTGGCGCAGGCTTGGTGTCTCCTTTGTATGGGGTTCCCTTGCCAAACAGGGGGCTAATCATGCACTAGCTTGAGTTTCTCTTAACGTGATAAACACCCAGGACTACTAGAACTGGAAAGCATGTGTTCACTGTTTTACAAGGACAGCGGAGCAGTGCTATGAAAACAACGGGAAGTTCCTTCATTTTAATCTGGTTATATGCCCAAACTTCTAACCAAGAAATAATTCAGCTATAAGAGCCAATTAAATTACTATAAAACATTCCTTCATCTGTAAAACATTTCTTTTTTCCTTCAAACTAAAAATCTAAAATAAAATGTCTTCGTTTTTGATAAGCAGCTCCACCACCAGTCTCTGATATCGTATATCGTTCAGGGCAGCCATGGCGTCTAGTTCTGGAGATCTCATGAGGGTTGGGCCGAAAACAATCCCAAGGTTCTCTGCATTCATCAGATTCTCCTTTTCGTGGAGGGTCACTCTGAAAAATACGAGGAAGGGAGGGTGACTTCATGTACGCTACGGGGGTCTTTGGCGTGCTGAAGCACTAAAACAAAAGATTCACAGTAAAGGTTTGTGCCCACTGATCAGCTCTTTCGCTAGGTTATTTCTCTGCACTTCTCCTTAACTTCAAAGTACTGACTTTCCTTAACGGAAATGATGTTAGTAAATAATTTAAACTTCTGGTGATCACTGGAGCTGAAGCCTGAGTTGATGTGCTGGCCTGAGTGGAGTCAGTTCTATTTGTGGATCCGCCTGCCACAGCCTAGAGCTGCAGGGGTGTGTTTGTAAACAGGGAAGGGAAGGGATCATCTTGATAATTCCATCAGCTCTCCCTCCACTTTGGCGGGATCTTGTTTCCTATAGAGCATTTTTGCCAAGTTGAATGGTTTATTGAGTAGTTAGGGAGAGAGTGGTAGCCATATTAATAGGAAATGGCTCAAGCTAAGCAACCTCGTCAGGGAGTGTATTTATATTCTTTTTACTGCTACAGCAAAGGCACAGAGACTATAATTTGAGAGTTATTCCTTTGTTTTAGTGTGGAGTTCTTAACTGCATCCACATACACAGCAAACTTGAATTTACAAGTGAAGCATATTAAAAAAAGTTTGAACTCATGGTGCTTTTAAGGAGGGAAACCATGTAAATCCTTAAAAGCACTGTGAGTTAAATATTCACTTCTGGGTAACTTGCACCTAAAGGCATACAAAGTAGATGTCAAGTTCTGCTGGGTTTTTTTGTTTCTGATTGGTACTATATTTGGAAATCCTAAAGCCACTAAAACTTGGTCATATAATTTTAAAAACCTTGCTTCAACTGGGAGAGATGGAGGGTGACCAAGCAGGGAAATAAAGCTATATCACCGTCAATCACTTTAAAACATTCAACCAGAAGTAACTGAAGTATTTTATTTTCCATTCTTCTCTTTACTCCTTACTTTACTCCATCACTTTTTACAGCAGGTTTCAACGTTGGCAACATTAATTCAATAATCTAAAATGCCAAGTCTGAAGTGCCTATTTTGGAGCAAGACATAAGTGAGCTTCCTTGCAAGTTGCTTCGTTCTTTCTTTATTATACTAATGCTAGTGTCTTTACAGCTGCAACCTTTTCCCTTTCCACAAAAACTAATGCATGTCCTCGGCAGAATATTGATATTTCTAACATATTTGGAACATATACTTGAACTGCGAATACATGTATGTCGGAATCAAGTCTGCATTCAGTATTGGAGTGCATTTTTTTTAGCATTCCTTCTCAATGTGTGCGATTTTACACAAGAAGACAAGATACCTATGTATTTATTCATTCATTCAGTAGATCATTTGTCCTTTCTTTCACCTTTGCTTTCATCTGATTCTTAACATTTAGATGTGGTACAAGTATAAGCGTCCGAGTTGGGAACTTGCCTCTTTAGATGCGCCATGAGATACCGGAGGGTTTCGCAGTGAGCGGGCGGCAGCAGTTTCAGTGCTTCATGAAGGGTTTCTAATTGCTCATCAGGATCCATAATTTCTACAGTAGCAAGATGAATACCAAGGAGAGAAACTTTAATCGACACCTGGTACACATGGCCCATTTACTTCTGTTCTTGTGGTGATCTTCTAAAACTGACAAGAAGTGCTTTCTCACAGGTCCTTGCCCACAGCTTTGGAAAGTATTTTTAAGGTTCAAGTCTCAGATTTCCAAAAGTTTAGTGTCAATGTGGCAATATCATTTACTTGGACTTTTGGGGAGAGCACCCCGTGTTTTCACTTGAGGGTCCTAAAGTCTGATAAATATGAAAATTGGATATTGGATATATAGGATGTAACTATAAAAAATTCAGACACATAAACGTATGCAAGGATAAAAACTTATATATTCAAATAAGGTCATCTTAGAACATTACAGACATATTGAAACAATGTTGCACTGTTCAAAATATTTTGAAAATCTCCTTTCAGCAATGGTATACAAGCGATGCCAGCCCAGTGCCCACTGCAACCCCTGCCAAAGTTTTATTAATTGATATTCATGCTTTTTTCTTTGTAGACCAAGAAATGTATCATCCAATATTTACTTCCTTTATTCATTAGACTTAGTTTTAAATTATTTTGTTATATAAAAAAGTCAATTCTACTCTCAAAGCACAATTCTTCTACTTAAGATATTCGGAAGAATGCAGTACAGACTTTGAAGGCAATTCCAAACGTTCTGAGTGACAACAGGATCCCTGAAATAAATGTGACTCTTACAAAGGTGTAAACTTCGAGGGGGACAATCTTCATTTGGATATTTTAGTTCTGTTTTGGCCAAAAAACCACATTCCTTTGAGGTCACAGACTGCGTTTAATTCATCAACCACTTCCATATTCAGAAACAATAGACATCTTCGGAATTTCATGTTCTCAAAAAGAGGACCATAGCACATTCCTGCTTCTACCCAAACGTCAAGAAGATGGGGTGCCTTTAAACGCTGGGCTTCAGGGCAATTGCCTTTAAGTGTTGGTTAGCTGCCTTGAAATGCTGGAAGGCCATATCTGACCAGAATACAACATTTTAGACACAAGACCAAGAATCCTACTCTTTCTAATTTATAAACCAAATCAACTCAACGGCAAAGTACTGGAGTCAGGTAAAAACTGATATAAGATGAAAGTGAAAAGTTCCTAGCATTGGCAGAGCAGATGTGATAAATTTCAGAATGTGGACAGTGACTGAAGCTTTTTAATTCAAAGAAACTTTGGCCATTTTACAGTTTCTGCCCAAAGCTTCCCCAGAGTTCTTGGTTCATTTCTTAGCAATAAAGAATGTATTATTTGCCTTTTGCTATGATAAATAATGCATAGTCTTTGAACCATGGGGCATTAAGGTTCAAAGTGCCAATTCATAACAGCAATAACATCTCAGATACTGAAAGCCAATCATTTTATTTCTAGAACAAACAGAAGAGAATTCCATTTACTATAGAAAACTACTATTTAGTTTTTACTTAGCTATAGTTTTTATGATTGGACTAATTAATTTGAAACGACAGTATTCTGGAAATTGAAAAAAGAGTAACTTAGTTTCCTTTTCACTTCTATAGTTAATCTTTATAAGGAGACTCTTGAGATAGTGTGAAATTAAGGACAGTGTAGGTGGCCTAGCAAAGAAACAAAATTCCCTGTTCACAGAGAGCTTACTTTCTACTGGAGGCAATAGACAATAAATATTCTATCTTACAGTTTATACTAGATTAGAATGAGCGCTATGCAGAAAACAGCAGGATAAGAAACACTGGGAGGGCTGCAAGGGTGCAATATTACATGGGATGATCAGGATAGGCCTTAATGAGAAAGAAAGTCTCGTGTACAGACTTTGAGGGAGGGAGGGAATGAAACCCATGGAGATCTGGGTGGAGATGGTTCCAGGCAGAGGGACATCTGTGCCATGGTTCCGAGGGGAGAATGTGCCTGTAATGTCTGAGGAGAAGCGAGGAGGCAAGTGTGGCTGCAGGAGGCTGAGCAGAGAGGAGCAGACGGGGGTGAGGTCAGAGAGGTAACAGGGCACTTGATCACGGCAGGTGCCGCGGGCGAGTCTAAGAACACGGCACTTACGGAGAGAAATGGGAAGGTTCTGCATGAGGGAGGGTCAGGATCTGACATACACTTTTCACAGTATTGCTCCTCTGGCTGCCACGTGGGAAACAGGCTATGGAAGGGCAAGAGTGAAAACAGAAAGACCACTCTGGTCATGATTACAAAAATCCAGGTGAGGAATGACACTTGTCTAGACCAGGTGGTGGCAGTGAAGGTGGTAAGAAGTTGCTGGATTCTGGGTATATATATATATATATATATATATATATATATATATACATATTTTTTTTTTTTTTTTGCGGAACACGGGCCTCTCACTGTTGTGGCCTCTCCCGTTGCGGAGCACAGGCTCCGGACGCGTAGGCTCAGTGGCCACGGCTCACGGGCCCAGCCGCTCCATGGCATATGGGATCTTCCCGGACCGGGGCACGAACCCACGTCCCCTGCATTGGCAGGTGGACTCTCAACCACTGTGCCACCAGGGAAACCCTCTGGGTATATTTTGAGGGTAGAGTCCAGAGGGTTTCTTGATAAGGGCTGTATGAAAAAGAGTAATCAAGAATAAGCCAAGGTTTGGGCTTAGGCAATTGGAAGGATGGAGCCTCCATCCACTGAGATGGGGAAGATCACGGATGGAGGAGGTCTGGGGGGAAGGTCAAGAGTTCTGTTTGAGATGTCCTTCAGGCGTCCAAGTGAACATACTGACTGTGGATTGATCTGGGGTTTAGGGAGAGGTCCGGACTGGAGATATAAATTTGGGAACATATGACAAAATGCATTTGAATATATGGATGTTAAATTGACAGAAATTCTTCCCTGGAATTCATTTCTCTTTTTTCCCCACTTAGAAGAGTCTTGCCCATGATCAGTTCTTCAGAGAACACACATCTTTAGCTTTAAGAAAACCACAGCATAATTTAAGAGCGAGACAGACACAGTGGAATGTACTCTGAGATGAATGGCCACCGTCAGTTGTTCAAGTGTACGAAAGGCTTGCGTGTGGGAGAGGGTGACACGGCACCACCACCAATGGGAGGAGCTAAAAGCAGGCAGAGTGCCCTGCGCATCCGTCAGTGGACACCTGTCCACCAGCGGACGGGCCGCCTAGAGAAGCAGTGATCTTGCAGTTACCGGGTATTTAAAAAAGAATGTGTTGTAGAAGAAAGTCCAGTTATGTGACCCCTTAGAGTATCTAAAAACTCTAAGATTCTATGGTTCTTAATATAAAAG
Source organism: Mesoplodon densirostris (assembly GCF_025265405.1). Lineage (NCBI taxonomy): Eukaryota > Metazoa > Chordata > Mammalia > Artiodactyla > Ziphiidae > Mesoplodon > Mesoplodon densirostris. Next base: position 92,982,095 of record NC_082668.1, read on the forward strand.
TATGTTTACTCAACAAATATTTTTGAGTACCTATTACGTGACTGGGCACTGCGGGAAAGCAAACAGGAGAGGACCCCTGCCTCTGAGGAAGCTACAGTCTACTAGGGAAGACCAGACATGACTATAACCTCGGCAGGAAGGAACAGGCTGTGAAAGAAGCCCAGCCAAGTGCAATGGGAATCCAGGGGAGAAAGGCGGCCTATGGCTGCGAGGTGCAGGGAAGGTCTGGAGGATGTGGGGATGTGGACATTGTCAGGGCAGGAAATGAGCACTCTGAACCTGCGTCAGATCTAGTTACAAGCTCTTTGAAAGAATGTATTGTCTAATTCTTTACAGAGAAACTCAAATACAAGAAGAATAAAACTTAGGCAAGCAAAAGGGGTGAATCAGTGGCAGAGCTGAGGGGAAACTCGGCAAGCTACCAGGCTTCTCTTCAGGACATTTTAAGTTGCTGAGGACAAAGAACCCTGGGTTTTCTCTCTGAGTTGATCTGACTCGCTCAAGGTTACACACTGACTGAGCCATGTAGCTTTTCTAAGATCTGCTGGGAAGAGCTCTTAGACTCCTTGGCCAGAGGAAGGTTTCTCCATTCAGCCTGACCAGGAGCTCAACTGTGGCAGTGTTGTTTCCACGGTGGTTGGGAAGCCTCCGTGCATGCTGGGTTATTGAGCACAGCCTGTGAGAAGCATCTGTCTTCTGGGCCTTCGTATTGTAGGGCACCAATGTCTTCACTGGGGAGAGGGAATGAGGAGGAAGTGCTGGGTAGACTAAGGCTTCTAGGTGGTTCGTAAGTGAGTTTCCAGGGGATCACGAAGCTCTTCAAGATTCTGGTTGGGATGCCCTGGCCTCCTCCACCCTTGAATCCTTTTCTTCATTTCGTGCCACCACTCCCTTCCAGCTTTCACCCAGCAGTTTCTCCAAGGGAGGCTGCAAGAGCAGAGCCCAAACAGCTTTTGCAGGAGAAAGCTTTAACACAAACTCTGATTTTTTTGTTGGCAAGGGCTGCTAATAAATGCCAGACACCTGAGACCTGAAAAACACGGCCCCAGTTGTTTTAGTGGCTGAGATACAAAAAAGTTCTGAGATACAAAAAGCTCATCGGGAGGGGTGAGCTAGCCCTGTCCTTTGTTTGGAAAGGGTGCGCCCCTCCCCTCCCCTCCTATCTTCCTCCTCCGTTTAAGCCTTTTGTACCCTGTTCCATCAGGCGAGCCAAGCTGTGTGTAGAGTGGAAACAGCACGGCTTTGACAGATGTGGGTTTGAATGCCAGGGCCACCTCCTCTCACCATGTGACCCTGGACAATTTACTTATACCTGTAACATCTCATTTCTTCTAAAACAACATCATGGGTGTAAAGTGCCTAGCACCATTCCTGACACCTGGTATATGCTCTATAAATCTTAGCTTCACTCATCTTCCTTATCTGCTTATACAGATAAGAGGATGGCTATATCTGTGCATCTAAAGAATAAAACAGACTACTACTAGGAAAGACATGTTACAAGGACACAATGTTCCACAAACTTTTTGATATCAGTATCAAACACATACAGTAAACGTTTATATTGTGTGTAACTATTATGCCAGGGTTTTTTATGTCACACATCAAAACAGTTTTATATTAGAAGGAAATGGAATTTCTACCTTGATTTAGGAAAGTTTCTTTCTTACGATGTGCTTTCAAGAGCTCTCTGAGGGGTGACATAAGGGGGCTGGCTGATTTCACACCAGAGGGCTGTTTCAGACACAAACCCAAGAACAGTGACAAATGCTTTGGAAGAATAATAAAGAGGGGAGATTGTCCTCAGCAACTCAGGTGCGTGTGGGGAAAGAAGGTGAGGTAGTTTGGGTGTGTGGGGCAAAAGGCCTTAAAATTCATAAGGAGTGCTTAGATTTTTCTTCTAAGTAGATAAAGGGGTTGTGTAGCGTTCACACCTGGGGTTTGAATCCTGGCTCTGTCCTGTGCTAATCGGATGCCCTTGGGGTAGCCACAGAGCTGAGTTTCAGTTTTACTTGCAAGCAACAGGGGGCAGGAACACCATCCAGTGGAGCCCCCAGAGTTGTGCCGGGGGTCAGAGCAAACGGAGGTCTGAGCAGCCCTTCGCGATACAGGTGTATGTCAAGTGCCTTCCAGGTTAGTGGCGATCTGACTTATCTCTCTGGGGAGGAAACCTCTGCCCCAACAAAGAAGAACCTGTAAGCTCCCTCAGACCATTTTCATGATCTGCCCTGAATCCCCCATTCCCATGGAAGAGATCTAGAGTCTTTTCAGGCTTCTAACATGAAAGTTTGTAAAAACCAGTGTAATTCTCACAGCTGTTCTCTACATGAGAGCTTGAGCTGACCCGCGAGAAATCAGGGCTCCATGGAACTAACCACAAAAATTCTCAACACAAGCTCTGAAGGGGAAACTGAAAGTTAGAACAAAGAAAGTTTGTACTTGTGAAATTTCAAAATCAGAAAGCAAATCAGTGTTACTAAGGAAGTGATGTTATTATTGAAAGATTAACACAGCATATGGTTTTTAAGAGAGAAAAGTAAATGACAGAAATAGCCTATCTTTTCTAAAAAATGGTAATGCTGACACTTAAAATCTGTTAAGAATTCCCTTCTTAAAAAAAAAAAAGTGTAAATTACAGGTATGATTTTTGCACCATAAATAAAATTTGGCAAATGAGCCTTTGCTTTTTCTCATTTTCATCTTAACTAAAACTTAAAAAATAACTTTGTGATCTAAAATAGTGCTCCTTAAAGTATAATCTGCAAACCCGTGCCAGTTTGCAAACTGCTTATTAATGGCCTGTCACAGGATAAGGACAGAAATTGAGAGTAAGAATTTATATATTTTATAGCATTCTGACAGAGTAATCTTCACGCTTGCTGAATCTAATAACAAATAGTTGGTCTTGTTTTTTCAATTTTATTTTTCTAGTTATTTTTATCTTATTTTACAAAAGTACTGGTCCGTATCTAGGAGAACTGGTATAAGCCTTACTTTGGAAAATACATTGCAGAGATGCTTCTGATGGTAGAAGTCATAAACAACCTATGTTAGAGAAGAGTTCAGAATTCTTGTGAGTGTATTAGCCATGGAGAGAGGCCAGGGAGAAATAGTTCATAAAATGCATTCAAGATACTTAGCAGAAAAAACAGGAGATGTGATTACCAAGAAGAGGCGATTTGTCAGGTTACAAATGCACGCCGTCATACTTACTGGCAGACTCTATAAACTTAGGGTAGGCGTCGTATGTGATGAGTGGAATTGGTAAATCTCTGAAGTACAGTTTCAGTGCACCGGTGATAATGTTGATATCTTCATACATGTTCACAGAAATATCTGCTTTCTCACCATCTTTGAAGGATGTTAAAAGAAACAAGTAAATATCTGGATTCATAGCACTTTTAACAAATAACATTTTTGTATGCTGTTTTTAAAGATGAGCAATGCTTCAGTTTTTAACATCAAATTCACTGTGCTGAAATATATATATATTTTTCTGTGAATCTATTTTTTTGAATTTTATATTCTGAAGTTACTTATTTTTCCATGTTTAATGATGGAGGGGAAAAGTAGGAGATGACTGAGGTTAACAGAAATATTTTTAAATTTCATGAGTACTTGAGAATTCCTAGGGGAATAATGTGGGGTTACTTTATTTTCCTTTTTAAAATAAACACAGAGGATGTGAAAAATAACAGCTGAGGTCCTCCCAACTTACAAACGACCCAGCACAAGAGGCCACCTTTGATTCACCTCAGGTTCCCACACCTAACGTTAGATCTTGCCTGAGCCCTGGGGGTAGGAGAGGTAGTGAGAAGTGAAAAAGCAAAACAAAACTTTAGAGTGTTGAGATAACAAGAGAAAAAATTATAAAACAGAGGAAATTTTAGAGTTGCTGGGCCTTATGACTCTCAAGCAAAGCTGGCCTTCTTTCAGGGCGGCCCCTTCTGCCCTCCCCCTGCACTTAGTACTTTGTTAAAACAGCTGAATTTTCATCTACTAAAAACTTAATTAGTGTCTACTCTGAGCTAGATCTTATACTAGATTTCTTTTATTCCATTTAGCTTATGAAAGATTTTTAATGATTAAAAAGCAGCCTCGGGCCTCCCTGGTGGCGCAGTGGTTGAGAGTCCGCCTGCCGATGCAGGGGATACGGGTTCGTGCCCCGGTCTGGGAGGATCCCATATGCCGCGGAGCGGCTGGGCCCGTGAGCCATGGCCTCTGGGCCTGCGCATCCGGAGCCTCTGCTCCGCAACGGGAGAGGCCACAGCAGTGAGAGGCCCGCATACCGCAAAAAGAAAAAAAAAAAAAAAAAAAAAAAGCAGCCTCTTACATTTGGTAGTGTATATATGTCCATGCCACTCTCTCACTTTGTCCCAGCTTACCCTTCCCCCTCCCCGTGTCCTCAAGTCCATTCTCTACGTCTGAGTCTTTATTCCTCTCCTGCCCCTAGGTCCTTCAGAAACTTTTTTTTTTAGATTCCATATATATGCGTTAGCATACAGTATTTGTTTTTCTCTTTCTGACTTACTTCACACTGTATGACCGTATCTGGGTCCATCCACCTCACTACAAATAACTCAATTTCATTTCTTTTTATGGCTGAGTAATATTCCACTGTATATATGTGCCACATCTTCTTTATCCATTTATCTGTCGATGGACACTTAGGTTGCTTCCATGTCCTGGCTATTGTAAACAGAGCTGCAATGACATTGTGGTGCATGACTCTTTTTGAATTATGGTTTTCTCAGGGTCTATGCCCAGAAGTGGGATTACTGGGTCGTATGGTAGTTCTATTTTTAGTTTTTTAAGGAACCTCCATACTGTTCTCCATAGTGGCTGTATCAATATACACTACCAAATGTAAAATAAATAGCTAGTGGGAAGCAGATGCACAGCACAGGGAGATCAGCTTGGTGCTTTGGGTCCATCTAGAGGGATGGGATAGGGAGGGTGGGAGGGAGACGCAAGAGGGAGGGGAGGGCTTCCCTGGTGGCTCAGTGGTTGAGGGTCTGCCTGCCGATGCAGAGGACATGGGTTCGTGCCCCGGTCCAGGAAGATCCCACATGCCGCGGAGCGGCTGGGCCCGTGAGCCATGGCTGCTGAGCCTGCGCATCCGGAGCCTGTGCTCCGCAACGGGAGAGCCCACAACAGTGAGAGGCCCGCATACCGCAAAAAAAAAAAAAAAAGAGGGAGGGTATATGGGGATATATGTATATGTATAGCTGATTCACTTGTTATACAGGTTGCTACCTTTCAGAGAAAAAGAAATGCCTAACATTCAATCTGGCGTAGATTCAGGGTTGTTCCTGATGCCATTACTTCATGTCATTTTCTTCAATCTTATCAAATATGTGGGCTGACCTAGATTTCCTCCTACTGGGTTGGTAATAATATCTCATTTATTTTGTCTTCTGTTTCTGTTGGCTGTAAGAGGTCTGTGATGGGAGGGGAGTGTAATGGAACTAGAAATATGTGCTTGCAAAGGAAAGAGGCTCTTTACGATCACAACTCCTATTCTGTTTCACTTCCTGTATTCAAGTTTACAGTTCCTTGGTACCACCTATTCCAGTGCTCAAAACAAAGACAAATTGGAGAACCATGGCAAGAAACCTTAATTTAAACGTTAGTTAAAAGAAAAGAAGTCCCTTGGGCCTCCCTGGTGGCGCAGTGGTTGAGAGTCCGCCTGCCGATGCAGGGGATACGGGTTCGTGCCCCGGTCCGGGAGGATCCCACGTGCCGCGGAGCGGCTGGGCCCGTGAGCCATGGCCGCTGGGCCTGCGCATCCGGAGCCTGTGCTCCGCAACGGGAGAGGCCACAACAGTGAGAGGCCCGCATACCGCAAAAAAAAAAAAAAAAAAAGAAAAGAAGTCCCATTGAGCTTTTCTTTGGCTGGGTCCTTCCTCCCACAGTGGGAGGTCTGATGCCAGAAGGTCCCCAGTTCCTCTCAGATTCCTGCCCTGACATGAGCTCAGACTTTCATAATGAGATGCTGGGGAGGCATGCATGGCAGGCAGAGTTAGGTGGGCCACCGCAAACCTGGAAATTCTGAGATCTGCAATGACTTAGATTCCCTCCCCTACCATCCACCTCCACTGTTTTCTCCATGGTTCTTGGTAAATTTAACTGCTATGTATACATTTTGGTGAACGTGGACCAGGCTTGGATACTCAAATGTTGGTAATACAGTTAAATTTTATGCTTATTTCTCACCCTGAAATTTAACAGTTTAATACTTACAACTAATACAAAAAATAATAAAAATTATAAGCTAAGTTTTTTCATTTGGCATAATGATCATTAATGATTTAGAAAAATAATGGAAAGAATAACATAAGAAATTGTGCCTTTTTTGGCAGAGAATTATTGTCCTAAGTTAATGAACCTGCTGGAAAACACACCTCTGTCAAAAGCCATCTTGACATCTTCAATTAGGTCACTAAATCCTGAGACTCGGTACAGTCCTTCAGAATTAAGACCTGTAGAAATAAAGCAGGGAAGCTAATTAGTTTCTTTGGAATTATGCCCAAATTTTAACTTCTCATACTTTAGGCTGGGGAAGTAATGTGTCAGGAAGAATGATGAGATATACATGTTTAGAAACCTCTTCGCACTTTTCTCCCAAGATAAAACCATTTCACTCACAGTTCTTTAATCCTGACCTACCGTCACTTGAACATCTGTAACTTGGCTCATCATTTTGTCTAACGAGATCAAATACCTTAGGTCTTAGGGGAAATTATTTCATCACCCCCCTTACACAATAAATTCTTTTACATAACGGAAGACTAAGATAAACTATATTAATAGGCATATAGCAGTTTTTCCCAAGTGGCAAAGAATAATTAGGGTGCATGCAGTTCTGGTTTTTGGTTTTTTGGCCTAGGATAGTTTTAAACAGAGCATTTATACCTTTGCTTTTTGGACCTAAGAAAAAATATAAAAACTGACAAATGAATTGGTACCTACATATCAACTTTTACAGACAGGAAGCATCAACCATCAATATATTTTAAGCATATTTCTTATAACTGGTTAAATGTACCTTGGAATCATGCTGGTTAATTACCTGTTAACTGATTTCAGACTTTCAGATCATTTGTTATCTGAAATCATTCCCCCTAAACTGGCAGAAGAAAACCTAGCTGTGCAGTGAGTTACGACTGCTCTGAACCTTGCTGGAAACGCCTCACCTCGAGATTCAATCTCCCTGATGCACATGTCCACCACCATGGGCCGCTTGGTGATGTGGGCTTTCACGAGTGTTGTCAGGTCACAACTGTACACCTTCTTGACATGTTTCAAGTCTGGCTTACAGTCATTTGGGACCATCTTGGAACACTGCTTATGAACATTCAAACCACAGTCTAAAGAATAAAGAAAGGGAAAATTCATTATTATTTTCAGAATGTTGAGCATTCTGGAGTGTTTATTTTGGCAAGACACTCCAACTTGAATTAGGTTTAAAAGGGGACTAGCTTCCAGCCTGCAGAGTGGGAGAAACATTCTTCTCATTCTTTAGGAAAATTCTGATTTTAAGTTAGAAGACTAGAATTCTCGCTCATGTTCTGTCATTTACTTGCTGTATGATCTCAGGAGAATACCAACCCAGGCCAAACAAAATTAGTAAGTGTTCAATTAAATGTCTACAAAATGTAATATTACACCAACTAGCCAACTAAAAATTTAAAGTTCCGTTTCTTTAAAGTTATATAAAAAACTATTCCATGTGGATATAACTGCATTTTAATAAATCTGATATGAGGTGGAATTGAACCTCCAAAAGTAAGAGTATCCCAGGGCCCTCTTAAATTGATGCTGCTCGTATTTGTGTCTACTCCTAACTCTTTATATATATGTATAAGATAATGAATATAGAATACATCTAGTAGCTAAAAATAGCCACAGTTATTATTTGTTACTACTATTATCAACAGGTTACTAATGCGAAGCACTATTCCAAGTGCTTTACATTATTTACAGAAAACTCTATAAACCAGGTACTTTTATTCTTCTCTTTCATAAACCTGATGAAACCAAGCATGTACGTGTTAAGTAACTTACCCATGGCATTTAGTACATTTGAGCTGAAATTCAAGCCTACAAAGATTGTATAGTCCACGATTTTAACACCTATAACATATTGCCTCTACTGAAGTTGTTCCTTTGCTTTGTCATTTTATTGGGTTATAGCTTCTAAGATGCCAGAACCCAAACATTTTCTAGTTAATATTTTGAGGTATTTTATTTTCAACAAGAAGAGCACAATGGCATTTTAGAAGAAATAGAGAGGAATACAAATCTTTTGCTAAATTGGACCTAAAAGACATGGACCATACCTGAATAATTTAACTAAAAATAAATGTCACCTTTATGTTTGTTTAAAATATTAACCATTTGTTTTTAAGTTCATGAAAACTTGTTGTTGACCTCTCATAAATCCAGTCCAACTGAGGTACACACAATTTATAGCCAGGTCTTAATGGATTTGAAAACCATACAGTCCCACGACCACTGTCTGTGGTCCTTGGGCAAGCTTCAGTTTTGCTTGCTGTTTGGGCAGAAATGGGAGCATAACATTTACCTCACAGAATTGTTATGAGAATTAATAAGCCAATGCATTCAAGGTGATTTGCATATTATAAAATGTTAGACAGGGCTTCCCTGGTGGCGCAGTGGTTGAGAGTCCGCCTGCCGATGCAGGGGACACGGGTTCATGCCCCGATCCCGGAAGATCCCACATGCCGCGGAGCGGCTGGGCCCGCGAGCCATGGCCGCGGAGCCTGTGTGTCCGGAGCCTGTGCTCCACAACGGGAGAGGCCACAGCAGTGAGAGGCCCGCGTACAGCAAAAAAAAAAAAAAAAAAATGTTAGACAAATACTGATGATCATCATCATTATTATGACTTTTGGTAAAGCTGAAATCTAGTTATATATATGGCAGTAACAGTTAACAAAGACAAGGAAAATTAGCCAAAACTTATAAATAGAATTGTTCTTTCATTAAATGTGTAGATATTATCAACTTGAAAAAAGAACTTAAGGCTTGTGGTGACTCTAAGGGAAGAAGTCATGTGTACTGCGCACCTCCCATGTGCAAAAACAGGCTAGCTGTAGAGGGAAGCTGAGTCTTTGAACACGTGTGTGTAAGTGAACAGATGAACGTGTGTGTAAGTGAACAGCACTGGTGATGGCACAGCCCATGCTAATAGTGTCCAAACATCATCATCACTAAAGAACAGGTGCTTCTTTGAATACGTAAAGGCTGCCAGGGCAAGGAGCTCGATCTGTACCATCTGAAGAAATGACCCAACACTGTTCTGTGTAGTTAAATAATGTCCAAATGAATACATAACCCGAACCCCAAATTCCTCTTTTTTTTTTTTTTTTTTTCTCTTTTCTTTTTTTGCGGTATGCGGGCCTCTCACTGTTGTGGCCTCTCCCGTTGCGGAGCACAGGCTCCGGATGCGCAGGCCCAGCGGCCATGGCTCACGGGCCCAGCCGCTCCGCGGCATATGGGATCCTCCCAGACCGGGGCACGAACCCGTATCCCCTGCATCGGCAGGCGGACTCTTAACCACTGCGCCACCAGGGAGGCCCCCCAAATTCCTCTTTATTCTATATTAGATATAAATAAGATTTCTGATTCAATCATAAGGCAACTCAATGGCAATGGCCACTTAAAGGACCTCATTTCCCCTGAAATTTTAATGTTTTGTATAACTTCCGTAATTTAGAGTTAGATCTAGAATCTATTAGCTGTGTGATTTTGAGGGGGTTACTTAAACTTTCTGTGCCTCAGTTATATAAAATGGGAATAATAATAGTATTTATCCATTAATATTAGATTATTAGGTTCTATTATTATGTTAATGTGAGGCTTCAATGTTAATACACATAAAATGCTTACACATAGTAAATTATAATTGTTTACCATGACTCTGTTATTATTTAGAAGAGTGAAACATTTTGAGAGGCCTTTCCTAGGTAGTGCCCCAGGGTTCACTGTAAGGCATTGTCATAATCAGCTTAAGGTCAGGAGCTAAGCTGACTTCTAGGCCAATTCTGTGTTCGTCAGATGTGAATGCCAGGTCCTGAAAAGGACTTGGATGCTGGGGTTATAGCTGCTTCCTCATCTACACTGTTCTTTATACACTTCATTTACATAAACGTACCTCCAAATAGGTACATCATTTTTCTCTGACTGCTTTCACCAAATCTGGGGAGTCTTCAGCCACCAGTTTTTCAAATATCTTCCACCCTCTCACTCTTTATCCTCTCCTGGGACTCCAACAACACAAATGCTAAATCTTCTGTTACTGTTCTACAGGTCTCTGAAGCTCAGTTCACTTCTAAAAATCTATTTTTGCTCTCATTTGAATTGGATAATATCTACTGATCTATCTTCAGCTTCACAGATTCCTTCCTCTGACATATCGTATCTACCACTGAGCCCATCCCGTGGGTTTATTTGTTAATAAAATTTTCAGTTCTAAAATTTACATTTAGTTCTTTCTTATATCTTTATTTCTTTTCTGATATTTCCTATTTTTTTTTCATTTGTTTCAAGAGTGTTTCTAATTGCTTCTTGGAACGTTTTTATGATAGCTGCCTTCCTTGTCTGATAATTCCAACATCTCTGTCATCTCAATATTGGCGACTGTTGATTGTCTTTTTTCATCTGAGTTGAGATTTTCCTGGTACTTGGTATGAAATGTAATTTTGAACTGCATCCTGGATATTTTGAGTGTTATAAGACTCTGGTTCCTACTGAAATTTTCAATTTTAGCAGGTAGTTAACCTGTTTAGATTTAGAATGCACATCCTGGCACACTTTCATAGGCTGTGTTTCAAATGTCAAACTAGTTTACAAAGCCTTTGGAATGCTATTGCAGTGCCATTTTGCCTACCAAACTTGTATGTTACTCAAATGGCAGGACCCTACCCTACATTCTGGGGAGGGAAGAGGGCCATATCCTAGTTATTATTGCAGGGTAGGGATGGAAGTCAGGGTTTGCCCACAGACCTGGTTGGGGAGGAGTGCTGTGCTGCATGGAACTGCAGGGTGGGCACGGAAGAGAGTTCCGACCATGCTCTCAGCTGCCTCATTACTGCAGGTCAGGGATGAAGACAGGGCTCCGCCCGTAGACTTGGGCTGAGTGGGTGCTGCTTCTACTATAGGCGGGGGGATGAAAGTCAGGGTTCCACCCACAGTCTCAGCCAAGGAGGGGTTCCACTTTCTTCCTGCAAGATGGTGATGGAAGACAGGGCTCTGCTCACAGACTCACAGGAGAGAAGTGCAACCTTGTTACTGCAGAGTGGGATGGAAAATAGGGTTCTACCCACAGACTTCTGCTGCAGCATCCAGCAGAAGTCCGTGGGTAGGGGTAGCGATGTGGCTTTATCATGGTGTTCACCTGGAGAATGGTAGATACGGCTAAAAGACTTCTGTCTGGCTTGGGTGCCCTTTTCCCAGGGCTTTGGCTAGGAAGAGCCAGCTTTTCTTGGGATTTGTCTGTGCCTGTTGGCATTTATGGGTTGTGGGTGTCTTTAATGCTCAGGCTGGGACACACAGGAGTTTCAAAAAAACCCCAAATCCAAAATACCACCAGGCAACTCGCTTCTGGGCTCCTTGAGCCCTGAGGTCCCTACTCAGCCCTCCTTCTTTTACCCAACTTTCAGTCTTTTGATAATTGATGTATATATTCTGTCCAGGGTCTTTTGTTATCATTATTGTGAGGAATAAAACATATTTATTCAACTCGTCTAGAACTGGAAGAACTCTTACATAATATTTTAAAAGTATAAAAGTCAGCAGAGCTTCATTATCTAAAAATAATGTTGATGTGGCTCATACTTTGTGTACATAGAAGTCACAGATCCAGCTGGAGATGGCTGTTAGTAACAACCTACCCCAGTGTCTTCTTTTCACAAAGACAATGAAGCTCAGAGAGGCTAAATGACTTGTTCAAGTTGCTCAGCCAGAAACTGGTAGAACTGAGATTTAAACCTTGGCTTCCTAATTCCCACCCTGTGCTCTTCCCACTGAAGGATATATATACCACTTTTCACCAGCAGTACAACATGTACGCTGAGTTACTGTTTTCAGGGTTGAAGATGAATTTGCTATTTTCAACCTCTTATTCAATAATGTATGTTGTACCTATTATTTGTTGTATATGCTTGAGCTTAAAAGGCTCTGCTATATTTTACTGTTACAGAAATCTATATGTGATTTGGCAAGGACTTTTAAAAAGCAGTGATAAAACCTACGCATTATATTCTTGTTTTGTCACATTCTTTCCTAAGTAAGTGGAAATCCACTAGAAGGTAAAACAGTAAAATTTGGATGCATCCACAGAATATCAAAACATCTGAATGGCCCTAATGGTCTGATACTAATATTAACGTTTTTCCTTTGAATGTTTGCAGTTATCTCCCATTTTACACATCAGCAAATGCCTAATTTATTTGTGACTCAGTGAAAACTGGATAAAGAGATGACTGAGCTCAGATTTAGGTATTTAACAAGAAGGGAAATGTTTCCTAAACTGATATTCTTTCTTACATTTGGATAAGATTAAACTATGGGACAATATATTATGCTCAATTTTAGAAATAAATTTCAAAGCCCAAATTTTTTGGCAGGATTGGATATGAAGTCCTTCAAAAGACCAAAGGATAGGGTAAAGTCATTAAAATGAAGTATCGTTATACCCTTAAGTTCACAGTGCAATATACCAGCTCTGCGCTTGCTCTGAAAATTGCTGCTTCAGGGACTAGCAATATATCAATATTTCAGGTTGCCATTAAGACTTTATTTGGTTTTCATACTTATTTATTAAAGTCATATAACTCCTATATAGTTCAATTTCTCCCAGGGAAGCTCTACAGTATGAGTGGAAAAAAAAAGTCCATAAAAGATTATTTCATTTGTTGCATCTCTTGGTTTGGTAGGTTATTTTTATGTTACAATTAAATCACATTGCCCCCTCCCAATTCTTCAAGTTAATAAGCACAGAATAAACACATAAAAGGAGGAATGAGAAATTCAAATCATATTTCATTCTGTCCTTATTAATCAAGTATTTCTATTAGAATACTAACTTCAGGTTACTTTCGGATTTTCTGGGCTTGATTTCTCTAAAAAACATGTGTGCTTTATATCTAAAAAGCACAGAAACCTATTTTTTGAAATAAATAGCTGATATTATTTATATTCTATTGATAGGATTAAGGGGTAATGTTAATGTGTGTTTTGAAAGGAAAGGTAATCATTCATTCTTTTCTATGAGTGTTCCTATTTTAAATTCATTGCAAATAGAAGTTTTATTTTAAAACATGTCTCTTAGCTGTCCCTACCTCCACCTCCACGCCCACCCAGGAAAAGTGGGACTAGCCCATTTCTAACATGCATCAGAAGTCATTATTTTCACAAGCAAAATTAAGAAGAATACTTTGTTCTTTGGGATATTTATGAAAACACTGCTTTCAATTAAAAGGAGCTACATGAAAGTCGTAAGCAAGTCTAACCAATTTCTCATTGGGTTACAAGGGCAAACATAACTTTTTAGGTACAATAAATCAGTAATTAAAATAGAAGAAATTACTTCCCCTTCTCCAACCTAAAAGTTAAGCGCTTGTATACGCAAAGCAATAAATACATTTTATTATTAGGAAAAAAACTGCCATTTCCTTTTGGGGGCCGGCAGCAATGATAATGATACACTGGAAGAATGAAGTCACTTTCATAAATAACCAACACTAAGTTGATGTGTCTGATTTACAATTATTATCCGGCTTAACTGCTTAGAATATTTTGGGAAGGCTAAAATGAAAACAATTCAGGAATGCTGGTGGAATAATGGTCTTTTTCATGAGAGAAATGTTTGGTGATCTTATAATAGATTACTTTAACCTATAAGCTTAAATTTCATAAAGAAAGGAAAAATGGTCTGGGAAAATTATTCCATCTGAACAACAATGATCCTTTGCACTTAACTTTTGAAGGCCACTTACTTTGATGGTAAATATTTTAGTAGGAGGAGCACCACTCCCAAGCTGCAGTTAGATGGTCTCTTGCAACGTCATTTTACTCACTTTAAAGAAGCCTAAAGTAAGGGAGACTGTGGTAGGTGAGATGTTTAACGCCGACTGTGGACCCTCATGTTGTGGAGTTTTGGAAAGATCATGTCTGCAATGACTGCATCCCCATGACTGTCCCTGCTGCTCCCTCAGTTGTCCTCGTCAGCTGTGGGTGTTGAGCGAGCCTAGAGCTTTCAGTACTGAAGGGACAGCTTGCTTGCTATTAGCTGGATTCAGTCTGATTCCTTCAGCTACTCTGCCACCAGCCTGGTGACTGGAACACCACCCAACACTTTGCATAATGTTAAAAAAAAAAAAAAGTGGGTGGTGGTGGGATACAAAACTGCTGCTTTTGGCAAACATTCCTTTAAAAATTCCTGACAACCTCTCTTCTGCCTTGGTGGATTTTGAAAAAAGAAACCAGAACAAAGCAAGCTGTCTTAGTGATCAAAAGCAGATAAATACATCTCTTTTCTGACAGGCAGTATTACTTCCATTTTTCTTTGGAAGTAAAAGCTTTAATGCTTAGTGGCTAATGTATTAGTCTCCTGTTGCCGCTGTAACAAATAACCATAAACTCAGTGGTTTAAAACAATATGAGTGTATCATCTAACAGTTCTGGAGGTCAGAAGCCCAAAATCAGTTTCACTGGACTGAAATCAAGGCCTTAGCAAGCCTAAGACCTCCTTCGGGAGGTTCCAGGGGAGAATCTGTTTCTTGCCTTGCCTTTTCCAGCTTCCAGAGGCTGCCTGCATTCATCGGCTCATGGCCCCCTTCCCCCATCTTCAAAGCTAGCAGCATAGCATCTTTGCTCTTTTCTGACCTCTGCTTCTGTTCTTATACCTTTTATCTGACTCAGCCTCTTTTGCCTCCCGCTTACAGGGACGCTTTGATTGTGATTACACTGGGCCCCTCTGACAGTCCACAGTAATCTCCCCGTCTCGACTTCATTAACTTAATCACAGAGTCTCCTTTGCCATGAGAGGAAACAGTCACAGGTTCTAGGCATTAGGAAGTAGACATCTCTGGGGAGCCAACGTTCACCCTACCACAGTTAGTTCTCTCTCTCTTGAAGTTCTTAATTCTTTGCATTCTGTTTTATATAAAGTAGATGGCTCAAAGGTCAGGATGAGCCACTTCCGATGAAAGAATCCCACCGTCAATCTAAATGTAATTAGTTGTCATAGAAAACAGAAGTTAATTCAAATCCCAACCTTCCATACTTTAAAAAAATGGGTTGAATTCTTCTTATATTGCTCAGTAATAGGGTTCCAATCACACAGAATATAATGCTTTTGAAGACAAGATATAACATAAAATGAAAAGGCTTTTCTTTACATGGTTGACCTTTACTCAAAATAAAAAGTGGAGGCTATCAAGTGGGTGGCTATGGGATGGGGTGAATCATTTTCTTTCTTCTTTTCCTTCACATTATTACTATCATAAACATTCCAAAACATTTCTTCTAAACATGATTTGGGGTTGTAGCGTATGGCCAAAGATTATTCACATGTGTTGTGCTAATTCTCTGCTAATAGCTGACTCAGAATTTCCATGTAGATGGCCTTCACTCTTTCAAAATGTAAATGATAAACATCATCACTCTAGTAAAAGAAAAGCTTTTGAATTAGTGACAGTCTTAAAATGTGTAAGAAATGGTTGCAGTCTCAGCTGGTCAAGGCTATGTCATAAAGGCAAACCAGGCTTCTTAAGACGACCATTCTTCGAGCAGGTGATTTGTGCTTTGGAAAGGGTACTCCATTTGCCTTTGAAACACCACAACGACGTGGATGTTCTTAACTACACGACTATGTTCCGTTCAAAGGCTTAACCACAACCTTCCTAGTGATGGGTCCTCATCCTGACTCTGGGTAACCACCAGCCAGAAGGATAATGTTGTCCTCATTTATTCTCTGGGCAGAGAACTGCAAATGGGGCTGTCAGCCCTCTAGGATGTTGGAGGAATTAGACTGGCTCTGAGCTGAGGCTCTCCTTGATGGACACCTCTGCACAGTTCAAAGTTAAGACGTGAGGAATTCATCCCCCTCCTCATGGCAGCGAGGTCCCTGAATGGATCTGGCTAGTGATACATGCCTGGAACCTTATCATGCCTTAGTGGTGCTAAGGGAGTTATAACCGAAGGAAGGGTGACTTGGAACGTGCACATACAATGCATACCACACCTTGCTATTCAAAGAAAAGGCAATTTAGAAATAAGAAAAATCAAACCCCAGAAGTTTCTGCACATAATGGACAACAAAAATATTCCATTAGGAATCATGCCACAAAATAAATGTGGATTTTTACAGTGCTAAATTTGACAGAATTACTTCAGTTACCATTTTGAAATACTTTACTCTTCACATACATTTTTAGAGTTAAGCTTCAGGCAAAAGACATGTAAGAAGATACTTTTTAGTTTTACAATTTAAATAGCAGAAAGAAACTTCTATGACCTAACATTACACATCTGAAATTTAAATAATTATTTTTAAGCCTATACCAGAATTTAGAGCAGTTTGAATAAATGGCCAGTACTCAGTATAGTTGTTCTATACAAATGAATTTCACATTATGTGAATAACTACTTATTTCATAAAGCATTTCAGTAAATCCCTGAGTTGGTTATTTCTTCATGTGGAAACCTTCAAGTTTCTAAATTTAAATCTAAAATACTATGGTCATATTTTATAAAGAAGATAGGGCATATTCAAGATTTTAAAATGTCACAAACAAAACATTAGTGACTAAGTGGTTTTTCAGAATTTGGTAATCATCTTTTGAGATAAATTCACAGATTTTTAAAGCTTCAATTTGATTTCACAAAATTTAGTAAGGACAATTCAGCTTAACAAGTTATCTTTAAAATTCAGTTTCTAAGGCAACAATCATAGGTCCCTGTACACTGCTTTAAAAAAATCATTCTTATAAATTTAGTTGCTGCAACATCAAAGGCAAGGCAAATATAACTGCCTTACTTTTGTCTCCTTTTATCAGACTTTCTGAACAAGACAATTTCTCTCTTTTTAATGGACCAGACTGCTGCCCATTAAGTACAAGAAGGTGAAGGGCAGATAAAATATCAATAGTCAGATTGGCTGCCTGAGAATCCAGCCTGTTGCATGTTAAGAGCAAACGGGGGTCCAGCCCATTATATGTGCAGAATAGCAAAGCTCCTCATGAGTTACTCCTTATAGCTTCATAACTTACACAATCAGGCGAAAAGGGAAGAGCTCTTACCTGCACATCTCACTCCCTGAGCAATGAGTCCCCACATGAAGTTGGCACAGTATTCACACCAGTGCGGCCCCCTGAATGTGTGGACCTGAAAAAGAGTAGTGAAAAAGTGGCCCGAGGGGAGATTACAGATGAGGAGATTATTTCCCTTCCAGGCAGTCATACACAAGCCGTAGTCAGTATCAAGAGGCACAATATGGTTACAGTTAGAAAAACCCTGGTTGAGTGGAACTGCCAAGCAGTTACAATTTCCTTCAGAGCTTGATTTCCTCTTTGTTTTAGAAATGGTGATAAATCAAACCAATATTCTGCTATTTATTTTTGAAAACAATTTCTACAGTGGAATTTTCCAACTGGTCCCCTCCAGCTGGAAGCAGTCTCATCTGTGCGCTATACAAGTACGGACATATTCTGAGCGCTACGGCGTGAAGCGGGGTGAGGAGTGATGGAGACAGAATCTGTCTGTAAGGATTTTGTCAGATGATCCATCTCCTGTCCTCTGTGACCACAGTTAGGGCCACGGGTGGTGAAGGTGGTATTTAGTGGCTGGTTACAACAGAATCATCAAAAAGGGCTAATATCTGTTCAGAACCATTTGATACTATGTTAGCAAAAGAAAATGAACATATTTTAGAAACTGCAGAAGCTACAGTTGATCAGAAACCCTGTTTGAATACAGTAATTATTCAGTCATCTTTCCAGCTCATAAAGGTTTTACTGCATTTGATTCTTTTATCTCTAAGAAAGGAACCTCCAAAGAAAAAGGATTCAAATGCCAAGATACCTATAGACTTTATGGATAGGAAAGAAAAGCCATTCTAGCTTAACCTAAATGAAAAAATATTGGTAGAATAGAGAAGCAATAAATCCAAACCCCAAACATTAAAGAATAAAAGAAAAAATATCTTGAATATTATCAGTAACACTTTAAGACTTCTGAGCAAATACTGGCTAAAAATGTACTCAAGAAATAAGTCAAAAGAAAAGGGACAGGGAACAAGGAAGTTACTGATCTGTATCAAATTGCATTTACTTGAGATAATTTCTTACATATATATGATTTCCTCCAGCAGAAAACAGTAATACAAGAGAGTGAAAATCACAAAGTGTGACGATTTGATTTCAACATAAATATCTGCCAAAACAGCTAGGGCAAATAATGAAATTCACAGCTAAGACTGTCATTTTTACTACTGTTCTATTTATATAAGTGATTTTTTGTTTGTTGGTTGGTTATCTATTTTATACACAGTAGTGTGTATATGTTAATCCCAGCCTCCTAATTTATCCCTCCCCCTTTCCCCTTTCCTCTTTGGTAAACATTCTGTTTTGGAAATAAGTTCATCTGTGTCTTTTCCTTCCTTTTAGATTCCACATATAAACGATATCATATGGTATTTGTGTTTCTCTGTCTGGCTTACTTCACTCAGTATGATAATCTCTAGGTTCATCCATGTTACTGCAAGTGGCATTATTTCATTCTTCTTTATGGCTTAGTAGTATTCCGTCGTGTGTGTGTGTGTGTGTATGTGTATGTCTTCTTTATCCATTCATCTGCTGATGGACATTTAGGTTGCTTCCATGTTTTGGCTATTGTAAATAGTGCTGCAGTGAACTTTGGGGTTCTTGTATCTTTCCAAATTATGGTTTTCTTCAGATATATGCCAAGGAGTGGGATTGCTGGATCATATGGTAGCTCTATTTTTAGATTTTTAGGGAACCACCATACTGTTCTCTATAGTGGCTGCACCAATTTACACTCCCACCAACAGTATAGGAGGGTTCCCTTTTCTCCACACCCTCTCCAGCATTTATTGTTTGTGGACTTTTTAAAGATGCCCATTCTGACCGGTGTGAGGTGATATACCTCACTGTAGTTTTGATTTGCATTTCTCTAATAATTAGCAATGTTGAGCATCTTTTCATATGCCTTTTGGCTATCTGTATGTCTTCTTTGGAGAAATGTCTATTTAGGTCTTCTGCCCATTTTCTGATTGGATAGTTTGTTTGATATTGAGCTATACGAGCTGTTTGTATATTTTGTCGGTCACATAGTTGGCAAATATTTTCTCCCATTCTGTAGGTTGTCTTTTCATTTTGTTTATGGTTTCCTTTGCTGTGCAGAAACTTTTAAGTTTAATTAGGTCTTATTTGTATAACAGTAAGTGATTTTAAACAAACAAACAAATAAACAAACAAACTTACTTCAAACTTAAGAGGCTACTGAACATAAGACTTACCCTGAATGTAAGATACATATATTCCATTTAGAAAAACCATGCCAATTAATTTATGACACGCCACTGATTATAAGCTTAATCCCAATTTCAGAGATGTTAAAATGAAAAAAAAAAGCATATAGTAGAATCAATGAAATATGGTATATCAGAATTCGAAATACTACTACTGGCCAAAATATCCATATATGGTAGCAGTGAATAACCCAGGGTTCATTCCAAGCAGGTATGTGCTTGTGACTCTGATCACTGCCAAGTAAACTCAAGTACAAAATGTTGTGTTGATTTTGAAAAGGCGGCCATAATCCCTTCTATGTCTTTTATGGAAAAGGGTCAGGAATGCAGATACAGTTGCTTCTGGATTGTTAATGATGTTCACAGCCTGTAAATTGAAAGCATTTCCTGGAGTTCCTGAAGCCGAGCTCAAGATCAACTTTCAGATAGTCTGTGATGTCTTTATTTTCTTCTGTGTTCCTCTGAGTGAATAAAACTGGATAAAGTATGTAATCTTGCTTTTAATCTGAGGTGAATGAATGAAACAGATAGCACTGACTCATATTTTAAAAGTTATATAATCATGAAATAGCTAGAGAATTGTGAAGTTATTTTTAGGGGAAGTCTCAGGATAATCCAGTTTTACTTAACTTGGTAAGGTTAATAAACTAGATAAGAAGTGTGGAGGAAGTCCGGTTTTGTACCTGCCAGTTACTCATGATAAAGGGTGTTAAAGTTCTACTGGTATGTAAACCACTGAAACAGAGAAGAGCTCTTGGCAAACACAACTGGGTATTGAGATGTTGTGATAGAACCAATTCCCTTCCTCACCTTCACAAAGCAGTAATGAATGTGGCCTTTTGAAAACCTTGGGGCATTTCTTCATATTATATATGCTGAAGGAAGGGTTTCACTGTATGAGCGGTCCAATGTTCTCTAATCAGAGGATCACACATGTATCTCAGAAAGTAATCTTCAGGAAATTGTTCTTTATAC
This sequence comes from Mesoplodon densirostris, assembly GCF_025265405.1. Lineage (NCBI taxonomy): Eukaryota > Metazoa > Chordata > Mammalia > Artiodactyla > Ziphiidae > Mesoplodon > Mesoplodon densirostris. Next base: position 93,002,646 of record NC_082668.1, read on the forward strand.
ATTTCCTTCTTGGACAGGTTTTTATAAAGGCATCTTGCCACTTGGGGCTGGTTTTAGTGGTGGTGGTGTTTTTACTTTCGTTTTTTTTTTTTTTGCAGTACGTGGGCCTCTCACTGTTGTGGCCTCTCCCGTTGCGGAGCACAGGCTCCGGACGCGCAGGCCCAGCGGCCATGGCTCACGGGCCCAGCCGCTCCGCGACATGTGGGATCTTCCCGGACCAGGGCACGAACCCATGTCCCCTGCATCGGCAGGCGGACTCTCAACCACTGCGCCACCAGGGAAGCCCTACTTTCGTTTTTTTAAACTGTTTGTAAGGCAGGTTATGTAGCTCTCCAGGAAATGGTTCTAGAAGTAAGCCTTGAAGCACTGGAAGCTTACTAAACTTGTATTTGTATAACAGGATTTAACTGGATTCCCTTTTGAGTTTTTGTATCTAAAATTTTTTTTTTTTTTTTTTTTTTTTTGGTAGTACGCGGGCCTCTCACTGTTGTGGCCTCTCCCGTTGCGGAGCACAGGCTCCGGATGCGTAGGCCCAGCAGCCATGGCCCACGGGCCCAGCTGCTCCGCGGCAAGTGGGATCCTCCCAGACCGGGGCACGAACCCTCGTCCCCTGCATCGGCAGGCGGACTCTCAACCACTGCGCCACCAGGGAAGCCCTAAAATTTGTTATTTCTTAAATTTTGTTTTGTGACTTTCATGACGCTGGATTGTATTTGTAAAAATGGAGTATTGTAGTCTTTTTTTATCTTTTTTATTCCCCTAGAGGTCATCAAAACAAATAGACGTCACTCATTAATTATTTTTATTCATTCATAAACAGTTATTAGGTGATGACATATACAAAGATTAAACCAAATATTGGCTCAAGGAATTCACCATAGGTTTCTCCTGTTAAATATAATGTGAAAAGCCTCTTCTGAAAGTGTCTGCAAAGTGTGAGGGTAGCTGGGGTGGGCACTGCTCAGGTATTATGTGTGAGCTGCGGTTTCCGGGATGAGCAGGGTCAGCCAGGTGAGCAGATCAGGCCTGAATGGGGGTAGGCGTGTTGGAGCGGGGTGCATTAGGTGACCCTAATGACCGGCGTGGCAGGAGTTGAGAGGCAGACGGGACCTCTTCCACGCCTACAAATGTATACTGTGTTCAGTCAGCAATGCAGAGCCACTCAAGATTTTTAAGGAAAGTGACACAGTCGAGGGGACAAGGCTGGAGGAAGACAGACAAGGGTGCTACAGCAGTAGTCCAGGTAACAGATGACACGGATCTGAACTCAGACAGTACTGATGGAGAACATGGGGCAGAATCAACAGCGCTTGGTGACTAACTGAATCGGAGGCAAAGGAGAGAGGAAGAACGAGGGCTAACTCTTAGGGGGAAGATGGCATTAACGGGGAAGAGAAGTAGAACAGGTTTGGAAGTGAGGTGGGAGGGAAACAGTGGAAGAGGTGGAAATGGCTGATTGAAGATTGCTGAGAAAGAGGAGGTAACCCATGGCGTAAGGTTCCTGAGGGCATCCAGTGGAGATGGGAGCCAGGGCAGAGGGATTAGTTTTGAATAAGAGAAAATTCAACTCTTCCCCTTCCCTGTGTTGGCAGGGCCAAGGGTAAGGGGGAGAGGATGGCTGTGCAGTGCAGGAGTGCGGGGGGCCTGGAGGCAGAAGGCTAAGGGAGTTATACCCAATGGTCTAGTTTCTGTGTGTTAGGAAGTAAGTTCAGTCATGGAGCCAATGAAGAGTTTAGAAAAAGTGGGGAATAGGAACTGGAACTGGCCAGAAATTCAGAGAAGGGCTGTTGGACTTGAAAGCAAGCTTCCTTCCTGGATGTCATTACAGTCAAACTATAATAGTGTCAAGTGCATTAAGGAAAAAGTGACAAATACTTTCTTTTAAAAAGGGTGATTGTGTTATATCTGAGCTTTATCTAAATGTTTTATTTTATATGCAGTTTTACGTTATCAGTGATGTTTTTATCACATATTTTACCAATTCAGAAAAAGATATCTTTAACAAGTCAGTTGCACAAATTGTACAAACTTAGAATAGCTCTGCAGTTGTTCTCCTCTACCTAGCACGACGGAAACAGGGCGCTGTTCCTGCAGCTGAGGCTCTAGGGCGCTGACACCTGCAGATAATTCTGCTTCCTAGATATGGTCGTATTTTGATTACCCGTCTCAGAATGATCAAATCAGAATGTAACAGGCATTCAAAACGCAATAATTAAAAGGTCAAAAGTTGCATCTTGGGGGTTCTTTCTGCTTAGGAGAATGCTAAGAAAGAGCTAGGGTGGGATCTGGTAGAAAGGAGGCCTGAGTGGTTCAAAAGGAGTGCAGGAGCTCGGGCCAAGCCCTGGTTTATAAGACAGAGTGACTTGTGCCTGTGATTCCCTGTATTGTAGCAGACGCCCTTAGACATCTGCACAGGTCAACACTCAGGGAATCAAGATTACTGATGTCTTCATAACAGAACACAACGAACACTCATTAAGTGACATTTTCCATTTTTAGGGGATTTCAATTCTAAATTGCCCCAGATTTTTATGTTTTCATAAGTTTGTGTTTTAGTTTTCCTGTCTCTTCTTATTCTCTAAAGTTGTTGGCTCTTTTTCTTTCCTCCTAACCCTTCTTCCTTTTCCATCCACCAGTTCTTAGTTATGGACCAGGAAATCTGATAACTTTGCTAGCACTGGATATAAATCAAGAAAATGTGTCATCTGTCTTCCTCTTGAAGGTGTTAAGAAACCAAACCAAACGAAACCCACCAAATTTCTGGCTCCTTGTCTGTGTTTCTTGTAGCTGAGGCTGAGGGACAGTGGTCTTGTGAGAAAGGAGGTGTTAGCATCTTGCTTTTTATTCTGTGACATTCTTTAGTCTCTAGTTACTGTTTCATATAAGCAGAAGCCACCTCTGTTTCTGCTGTTTACTGTATGACCATAATGACATACACTGCCTTTATAAGGTGGGAAAATAACCAATTCCTTTATAAACAGGACTGTTTCTCCCTTAGAGTTATTTAAACAAATCACTTGATCATTTTATAAAAAAGGGATTCCTTTGGGGGATGTTTTGGTAACAATCAGCATCATCATATAACAGTATTAGTGAGGTCAGAGATGGTCCTGAGAACAGTAACCTCGTAAGTTGGCCACAAGTATTGTTTTTCTAGGCCACCTCCAAAGCTTTTGGTATATCTCGACAAATGAAAGTGACAGAGTACACGGCTTGAATTATACCTTCATGAACAGAGGGCATAGCAACTTGTTTTAAAGACCTCTTCTCTTTTGCAACTGGAAAAAGGACAACATGGCATCTGAGATTGCTCTCACCTGTGAATACCTCCTGTCACATCAATCACCTTAAAACTGGAGATGAAAGACTGGATTAACTAATGGACCCAAAAGAATCTGTCACAGGGAGGGCACTGGTCAGAAGCAGGCTGAAAAGGACAGACAGCAAGGGAGATGGGTGGGCTACTGAGAGGCCCACGTGGCACAGGCCAAGGGTCCTGTGTCTCCTGTGTACTGACCTAGGTAAAAACTGAAGCCATTCTCACTGGGCCTACCGTTATACTGACCCAAACCCTGGCTTCTATAAGAAAACCAGCAGGTCTGCTTCTCATGTTTCTGACGTTCACATCTCCAGTTTGAATGTCAGTAGCAGAAACAGTGGAAAAGAATTCCATGCTATTAGAAGAGAAAGAAAAATTCAGCACAACTTCATTATCCCTTCCAAGCCATAACACTACCTCTAGAAATAAGCATGAATGCAAACAGCCAAGGAGCATGCCTGCAAAGCCTGCTGCAAATGTAAACTGTGTTGGAGGCAGTAAGAACGTTGGGGGAAATGAAATTGTGCTTGAGAAGGTGGGGATGACATTTCAGCTGCTGCTCTTAATTTGGGAGGCCCTGATGAGTCAGTTCTCCAGCGCGGTACTGGGCAATGAAGGGAGAGAACAGATGATCAAAATCGAAAGGAAAGGAACATAGGTAGGCAGGCAGCTGGGCAGGAAAGGCTTTCTCTCTCTCTTATTTTTTCTTTTCCATTTTTATCTTTAGGGCAACCAGAATGTACTCTTTTAAGTAACCAATTTTAGCCTCACCAAGATGGCTTGTTTTTGATCCAAAAGATTTGGAATTTAGAATTTGGGTCCTAATTTGACCTCTTCAGTTAAAGTATATGTTGATTTATACTACGCGATGAGAAGAGAATGTAGAACATTGGCTATGATCATTAACAACAAATACATAAAATTGTATAGAGGTTCCCTACAGGAAAAAAAGGTAGGGAGGGGGAACTTAGAAACAGGAGTATCTGTAGTATCAAAGCAATACCTTCTTGCCTTGTTATTTAAACTATTAGTGGTCTTAACATTCTTCAGGAAAAATCTATAACAAACAGTAAGGTTTGGGTACGGTTAAGCCAGCAGCACTGATACCACGCTGACTATGCCTCCCCCTCTTGTCCTGATGGAACGGACATGAAAGGTGGTGCCCACAGCAGGAAAGGCAGAAGGAATGCCCGGAGCGCTTGCTGAAACATGGCTTCGAGCAGTACTTGGGGCTGGTGAGTGCCTGGTCTAGGAGGAGGGGCACACCCTCTGGCCAGCGGCAGACAGAATCTAGGAGGTTCTGTGTGCCTGGGGTTACTGGACAGCTGGTGAAGGGGCACAGGTGCTAATAACGGCTTCTACAACTGGCTGCTACACATGGTTGTGCAGGGACTCTGTGAGGCACACACTTCACCTCACAAGTAGTTAATACCATCAGAAGTATTACTGTGAAAAGCATGACAAATGACAGAAAACTCCGTGACCTAATGTTTCAAGAGTGAGGAAACTGTTCAAAATTGAGGGAGATAACTCTAAAAGCCTGCTGGACATACCATGGTCATATCACAAATAAGAGGTATCCCCTTAAATATGAGAACTAACTACAGGAAAAAGCTGATATAACATGGTCAGGCTATGACAACACGAGTTGTACTTCACTAGTGGGGCAATTACTAGGACACTGTTAATAGTTTAGCTCTGCTTCCACATGAAAAACATAAAAATGGTTTTTATTAATCGGTATAGAAAACAATACTTTAAACATGCACAGATAAAATAATGAACTATTATCAATTCTACTCACACAGTCCATTCACCATAATCCTATACAGGGCCTTATTAACAAAGTTGAAATTTCTTTATGGCTTCCTTCATGATCTACATTTCCCTATCAACACTAGCCCAATGAAGGAGAAATATCTCTAAAATTACAGCTGAGGGACTTCCCCTGGAGGTCCAGTGGTTAAGACTGCGCTTCCACCGCAGGGGGGCACAAGTTCGATCCCTGGTCGGGATCCCGTGCTGCGTGGTGTGGCCAAAAGTAAATAAATAAATAAAGTTACAGCAAATGAACTTGCTTAGAACCGTACACAACCACATTAATGCTGGAACACGAACGCAGTTTCTGGTGTCAAGGTTCTGTTCTAAGCTGCAAGAGTGGCCCCTTGCACAAAGCCATCGACTTGAAATCCAGAAATCAGGCAGTGGAAACACCAAAGTAATCAAGGCATTTATTTTATTTATTTATCAGGTTACAAGGTACAGTTTGTATAATAGATGATATAACAATAAATATCACCCAGTAATTAAAAAACACTTTCCATTTCAAAATATGGGTGTTTAAAGTATTAAAAAACGTGTAATTTAACGTTTAGCCATTTTCCAGGTTTCAGAAGCAAATTTCTTTTTAATTTCTTTTCATAGGAGCTCTAATGAGAGCTTTACCTCTAAACTGAATAACAGTTAAAGTTTAAACATGTCACATGCCATACCTAAAACACTTCTACTTTGACAGTTTAGTTTCATTACTTGGAATAATGTTTGCATTCAAATACCAGTAGTAAAAAATATCGACACAGTGAATCAATACTTCAAAATACCAATCTCCTAAAGTTGTATTATGAAGGTATTGATATAACGGGAAAATAAAATCAATGAATCAACTTGGTTGTGCAATAAAATCCACTGTATAATACACAGCTGAGTGACAGATAATTTCTATACCGCATTGCAGTATGTAAACTGAACACTGAGAGACTAAAAAAGCCTCAGACTAATCCACGTTATCTTATGATCCATAATTCCACAAAGCCTCAAAGTCTGTACTAATATTAACATTTCCACAAAACCAGATTTCAATTTCTCTTTGGTTTGGTTGTAAAAATGTCATCTAAAGCAGTTTGCTGTTAAAACATATTATATTATGAATAAAGTATTCCTCTAATACACCTGGAAAAAGGTTTGACTAAAATGTGCAAAAAAATTATTAAACTATGTAGTTCAAACCCTTTTTAAAGCTCTAGTAAAAAGAGATCCAGATTTTCTCTATTTTTCTATTGGTTTAATTGGGTCTTTTTCTAGTTTCCTAAGGTGGAAGCTAATTGATTTGACCTTTTTTTTCTTTCCCCAAATAAGCACTTAATGGTATAAATTTCACTTTAAGCACTACTTCAGCCACATTCCACAAATTTTGATGTGTTGTATTTTTCTTTTTATTCAGTTCAAAATATTTTCCAATGTCCCTGTGATTACTTCTTTAATTCATGAGTTATTTAACAGTAAGTTGTTTAATTTCCAAATATGTGGGAACATTTTCAGATATCTGTTATTGATTTTGAATTTAATTCTGTCATGATAAGAGGATAAACTTTGTGTGATTTCAATCCTTTTACATTTATTGACACTTGTTTTATGGCCCAGAATATTGTCTATCTTGGTGAATCTTTCATGTTCACTTGAATAGTATGTGTATTCTGCTGTTGCCAAGTAGAATACAAATATCAGCTAAGTCAAATTGGTTGATACTGTTGTTCAAGTCTTCTAAGTCCTTACTAATTTTCCATTTGTTCTATTTCTCTGTTTGTCTATTTGTCCTATCTCTGAGAGAGAAGTGTAGAGATCTCCATCTATAATTGTGGATTTGTCCATTTCACTTTTCAGTTCAGTTGTTGCTTTACATATTTTGAACCTCTGTTTTTAGGTGCATATAAAATTTAAATTATGTCCTCTGAATGAATTTTATTTTATTTTTTTATTAATTTATTTTTGGCTGTGTTGGGTCTTCGTTGCTGCATGTGGGCTTTCTCTAGCTGCGGCAAGCGGGGGCTACTCTTTGTTGCGGTGTGAGGGTGTCTCGTTGCGGTGGCTTCTCTTGTTGTGGAGCACGGGTTCTAGGTGCACGGGCTTCAGTAGTTGTGGCATGCGGGCTCAGTAGTTGTGGCACACAGGCTTAGTCGCTCTGCGGCATGTGGGATCTTCCCGGACCAGGTATTGAACCTGTGTCCCTTGCATCGGCAGGCGGATTCTTAACCACTGTGCCACCAGGCAAGTCCCCTCTTAATGAATTTTAATGTTTTTACTGCCAATAATATTTATTCTGAAAACTATGTTTAGTATAAATATAGCTATTCTAATTTTCTTTGAATTATTGTCTACATGGTATATCTTTTTCTTTTTACCTCTCTGTGTCGTTAAAGTGGGTTTCTTGTGGATAGAATATAGTTGGGTCTTGGTTTTTAAATCCAATCTGACAACAACCTCTATCTTTTTTTTTTTAAATTAATTAATTTATTTATTTTTGGCTGTGTTGGGTCTTCGTTTCTGTGCGAGGGCTTTCTCTAGTTGTGGCGAGCGGGGGCCACTCTTCATCGCGGTGCGCGGGCCTCTCACTGTCGCGGCCTCTCTTGTTGTGGAGCACAGGCTCCAGACGCACAGGCTCAGTAGTTGTGACTCACGGGCACAGTTGCTCCGTGGCATGTGGGATCTTCCCAGACCAGGGCTCGAACACGTGTCCCCTGCATTGGCAGGCAGATTCTCAACCACTGCGCCACCAGGGAAGCCAACCGCTATCTTTTAATGGAGTGTTTAGTCTAGTTCCATTTAATGTAACTATCAGTATAATTGGGTTTAAATCTGTTATCTTGCTTTTTCTTTATATTCCATTTGTTCTTTTTTCTCTTTTCTTGCGTAATTTTGGATAAATTACATACTTTTTATGAATCCATTTTGCCTCCTCTATTAGCTTATAACTATTTTATTCTTTAGAGTTCTAAGGTTTACAGTACACATTTTAATAATATTATAGTCTACCCTCAATATTATACCACTTCATGTATACTGTATCTTACAACAGTACATTTCCACTCCTCCCACCCTGTACTTTATGATATTGTTATTTGTTTTACTTGTACAAACTACATAATATATTACTATTTTTGCTTTAAACAAATTTATGTTTTAAAAAACACTAAAATGAAGGAAAAGAAACATTTTACACTTACCTATATGTTTACCATTTCTGGCATTCTTTATTGTTTTGTACAGATCTAAATTTTCATCGGATATTATTTTCCTTCTTTCTGAAGAACTTCCTTTAATATTCTTATAGCATAGGTCTGTTGGTGATGGATTCACTCAATTTTTCTTTGTTTAAAAAACAAATATTTTATTTTGTCTTCATTTTTGAAAGATAGTTTTGCTGGATATAGAATTCTAGGTTACAGTTTTTGTTGTTGTCGTTGCGTACTTTGAAAATATTATTCCATTGTCTTGCATAGTTGCTGATGAGAATTTTGCTGTCATTCTTTATTCAGTAAGAAGTATTCTTCCCACTTCCCCTGCTGCTTTTTAAAGAACTTTGTAAAATATGTAAGAATACCAGTGACAAAGGAAAATAATCCATGTTTCTTCTGTTGACATATTTTTCCTACATTGAAATAATCTTTATTTAAAGATGTTAATAAAAAAAAACAGTAGTGTAATTTTCTTCTTTTAAAAAAATGTACTTCTGACTCCAAGTACACTGAAGTTAGATTGATTGGCATTGTCCCACTGGTCACTGATGCTGTGCCCCCACCCCCACCCCGCAAACTTTTGATTCTTTCTGTCTTCCATTTTGGTTATTTTTTTATTGCTATGTCTTCTGGTTCACTAATCTTGTCTTCTGTGGTACCTAATATGCCATTAATACCATCCAATGTATTTTAAATTTCAGGTATATTTTTCATCTCTAGAGATTCCATTTGGATTGTTTTAAATAGTTTCCAATTCTTTCCTCACTGCAGCCTTTAGTATACTGCTAATTCAGTCATGTTACTAAGATGATACCATTTTGAGGACTTTTAAACAATGCCTTATGTTTTATGATGTCTTTCTATTCCGACTGGTGGGCAAAACTATATGCAGCCCAGGGACAATTTCAGTAATTATTCAGCCTATTGCTTTCTAGTGGTTTTCTGATAGTTTTTTCTCATGCAGGTGTAGATAAGTACCAAAGACTCATGAAGACTCCTATGCAGATCTCCAGAGCTCTTTCTGTGTACAGCTCTGTCCCCCAGGTACCCTGCCCTAGAAATTTTAGCTGCTTTGTCTTGCCAAACTCCAGTCTCTGTGTCCTCAACTTGGTTAGACCAGCAGGTCCTCTTTGGATTCCCGCTCCATGTGCTGTGGCCTAGAAACTGACTCCAGGAAGTGAGAGCAATCTTAAGACTCATCTTGTTTGTGTTCCTTCTTTAGGTATCACAGAACTGTAACACCTGTGGTTCAATGTCTGACTGTTGTTTTATATACTTTTTATGGTTTGCTAGTTGTGTAAGATGGGAAGGTATATCTATTTCTTCCATCATGGCTGAAAGTGGGAGTTCAGATTGTATTCTTGTTTCTAAAACTGATCTTTCATGTGAGCTTGAACCTGACATTAACCTAATCAGCAATTCTCAATGCCCTTTATATAGGCTGAACAGCTTCAGGATTCTTTTACCCTCATGCTCTACAAGCATACTTCTCTCAGCAAAGTGTTACATTAACATTGTTGTATTCAGTAGGCTGTATAGTAGGGTCTTGTAACTGGTGATTTCATTTGTCATTTAATGTTGTAGTGGGCATTTCTTTTTTTTTTTCTTTTTTTTTTTTTTTTTTTGCAGTGCGCGGGCCTCTCACCGCCGTGGCCTCTCCCGTTGCGGAGCACAGGCTCCGGACACGCAGGCTCGGCGGCCATGGCTCATGGGCCCAGGCGCTCCGTGGTATGTGGGATCTTCCCAGACCGGGGCACGAACCCACGTCCCCTGCATCGGCAGGCGGACTCCCAACCACTGCGCCACCAGGGAAGCCCAGCATTTCTTATTTTTTAGCCATGCAGAATAGATGTCTTGTCTTTGGATAACGGTCCTCAATCCATGTGAACTGTATGGAGCTGATCCTATTCCAAGCTCCAGGGGAAGGTATGCGACGTAGATCTAAGCCAATAAGCACATTCCATTCTCCTAAACCAGAGCTAATGGTTCACAGATGGGCATACAAGATAACTGTGTGAATGCCTACCAGGCCTAGACCTTTTTTGCTCAAATAGTCTCTTTTTTGGAGCTGACTAGAATCTGAGAATATACACAGCTGGAGCCTTTGCCAGCCATCTTGTCACCAGAGGGAGCCTAAAAAATGAAGATAGAGCTGGGAGACAGGATTCTGGTAGCACTTTAAGCCCCTGTGCTAAGGGATACCTTCAACTAACACTGAACTTTTCCTACTATGTGAGTTAATAACTTCCCATTTTGCCTCCATGAGCATGGGTTGGGCTTTCTGACACTTGCAATGTAAAGTCTCCCATCTGTTCCATCAAATGGTAAATATCAGTTATGGGTTCCAAGTGGATTTTTTAAAAAGACACACTGAAGCAATGTCATACAATTGTGGAATAATGAGCTGTAATAGCAAACCATCAAAGCAAAATCACATACCTCCAAGAGATGGACCTTCTCTTTATGAATGCACTGTGCAAGCTTGTAAGGCAGAGCCACAAGCAGCCATCAGGGTGTGGAACATGTAAGGGCTAGAACTCCAAGAAAAGGGAGTTCTACGAAAGAGAAAGAACGAGCCTGACATTTCAGGCCTGATCTGGGCAAATCCATTCACATAGCCAAAAACGTCATCTCTACTACAACAGTCTGGAGGATATCATCTACTATGTCAAGAATCCTCTGGCTCCCATGACCTAAAAATGAATATATTCTTTTCTTTTTAATTTTTGTCTGGACAACACTTTAAAAAACACACCCAGTTCTACTTTTGCTCCCCCCAAAATATAAACATGTAGAAAATAAGCAGTTGACAATGTTCTTCAGAAGTGTAACACCACTGGGCTATTTCCCCTTTTCTTTTTAGCTTTCCTATTTTGCAGCCAGAAGAACAGTAAGATAATTTAATATGAGAAGTTAGTAAACCTGAAAAAAAGCTATTGGTATAGTATTTATCAGGAAAATAATCTGTAGTGGTTTTCAGATACCAGCAGTGCTGTGGTAAAATATCTAAGAAAAATCAGTATCTGCATGTGTTCTCTTCACTTAAAAAATTCTTTCCTAGATTTATATTCCACTTCCTTTGCTGTTTATGCATGTCTCTCTTTTTTTCTCTGCCCTTTGGGCAATGATATTTTTGTGTCAGATACTATTACATACGAATACTGAATGCTAATAATGATAATAATTGTACTGAGATATAGGGAAGTAAGATGTTATGAAATGTACATAGTCAAAGCATGTGCTTGAGGAATATTTTATTAAAGTCACAATAGGCTTCACTATTAAGTAAGACTCTTTGTCCTCCGAGGAATGTTGATATAGTGTGTCATGAAGATGAAGTATAAAAGTATAATTTGTCAAACAAGGTTTTGGAAAACAGAAATGAAATATTATACATATATCTCTCCTATTAACTTACAAAATAAGCAGAATAGAATTAAGACTTAATCCTCAGTTAAATCTGGGGGTGGGGAATGGATATATGATACAAATGACTATAAAAAGTTGCCTTTAAAGTACTAACATGTCCCAAATCCTTGAAGGTTAGATTACTGTGTGGACAAAAACTAAAGTATTAAGAGAACAGAATTCTGGAGGAGGTGACTTTTTAAAATTGTGTGTTCTTCCTAAGGATTTATGTACATCCTTAGCTTGTTATTGTGTCAGGAGTCACATGCCAGGCCAATTCTCTACTTTGGGATAAATTTTAGAGAAACCAAACATTAAATCAGCAGGATATACATACATGATGGAAATCATCAATACCACATTAGATGCAGTTGTCTACCAGAGGGTCTCAAATTAGGATACTGGTTGAAAATAAGAACTAGGATAGGTGCTGGTGAGAGAGAATGCCAGGCTCCTCCTTAAGGTGTTTAAAAGTGGCAACCCTAACATCTTAAAGGCTGGCCTCAGATTTTATTTTTAAAATTGTTTGGTTTTTAATTTCATAAAAGACATGGTACACCTAGTATGTTCCACTAACAGTCTCCTAGTGGAAACAAACTTGCAAATCTCTCCCCAAATGTTAAATTACTAATATTTTTTGTTTCTTAATTCTATAAAAGAAATAGGACACCTAATAAGTTCCACTAACAGTCGCCAAGTAAGAAAAACTTCCAAATCTCTCTCCAAATTTGAAAGCAACAAAAGCAAAAATAGGCAAGTGAGACTACATCTAACAATAAATCTTCTGCACAGCAAAGGAAATAACCAACAGAGTGAAAAGGCAACCCATTGCTGGATCATAATAAAGTTTTAACTTTTTGAGGAGCCTCCATAATGTTTTCCATAATGGCTGTACCAATTTACATTCCCATCAACAGTGTACAAGAATTCCCTTTTCTCCACATCCTCGCCTACACCAGTTATCTTTTGTCTTTTTGACAAACAGCCATTCTAACGTGTGAGATGATATCTCACTGTGGTTTGATTTGCATTCCCCTGATGATCAGTGATGCTGAACACCTCTTCATACAGCTGTTGGCCATTTGTATATCTTCGTTTGAGAAAGGTCTATTCAGGTCCTTTGCTCATTTTTAAATCAAGTTTTTTGTTTTTGGTTTTTTTGCTATTGAGTTGTATGACTTCCCTATATATTTTGGATATTAACCCCTTATCATTTGCAAATATTTTCTCTTATTCCATAGGTTGCTTGTTCACTCTGCTGACTGTTTCCTTTACTGTGCAGAAGTTTTTAGCTTGATGTAATCCCACCTGTCTATTTTTTCTTTTGCTGCCTATGCTTTGGTGCCATATCTAAATAATCATTGCCCAGACCACAGTCAAGAACGTTTTCTTCCCTTATGCTTTCATCTACTAGTTTTTTGGTTTCAGGGCTTATATTTAAGTCTTTAATCTGTTTTGAGCTGGTTTTTATAAATGCTGTGACACAGGGGCCAATTTCATTCTTTTGCATGTGGATATTCTGTTTTGTGTTGGTTTTTATAAATGCTGTGAGATAGGGGCCAATTTCATTCTTTTGCATGTGGATATTCAGTTTTCCTAACATCATTTATTGAACAGACTATCCTTTCCCTATTTAGTGTTCTTGGAACCCTTGTTGAAGTTCAGTTGACCGCAGATGTATAGATTTATTTCTGGGGTTTCTAGTTCATTCCATTGGTCTACAAGTCTGTTTTTATGCCAGTACCATACTGTTTTGATTATTGGAGCTTTGCAATATATTTTGAAATCATTAAGTGTGGTGCCTTCAGTTTTGTTGTTCTTGCTCAAGATTGCTTTGGTTATTTAGGATATTTTGTGGTTCCACATGAATTTTAGGATGTCTTTTTCTATTTCTGTAAAGAATGTCATTGGGATTTTGATAGGCATTGCATTGACTATGTAGATCACTTTGGGTAGTATGGACATTTTAGCAGTATTCTTCTAGTCCATGAAATGATGAGTTTCTCTTGAGTTAAGTACAATATTTAAAGTTCTCTAGCTCCATAAAGTGGTTATGAAGAAGTATAAGCAACTATGTGCAAACCAACAAAAACCTTGTAAAATGTTTCATTTTGGAGTATTAATGTTAGGCAGTAACCCAATGACCTTAATGATCTAAATCTACACTCAAGGTGTCATAACCAGTTCCCCAGCCAGCATTACAAAACACAAGAAGGATAGACAGGACTGAGGTCGAGAGGGCCACAGTGCTGGGGTGCAGTGTACAGGCCTGGGTGGAAGTGCATGATGAGTCTCTGTGGTCCTACTCACCACGAGCAGCAGCAGAAGTAAAAAGTGGAGCAATATGTGTTCATTTTTGGCTTCCATATCATCTGGTAAGTACTGTACTGGATAGCAACAGAAACACAGTGCCTACAGGGACTTTACAGATGATCTTGTCTAATCTCTTAGTTTCTCTCCATCACCCTCTACAAGTTTGACTGCCCTAGACAGAGAGAACCGCCCCCACTATGCTCTGATCTTTATTTTTATCTTCCCTTGCAATGGACCCACATTAAGAATCAGGAACTCTCTGTGTGTGTATACATATTCATATCCATGTATAATACAGAAATTTATAATATAATTCAGTTTAACCTCCTACTTGGAGAAAAACATTATGTATTCTTTTATTTTTTTTTTTATTTTATTTTTTTTTTCTTTTTGCGGTATGTGGGCCTCTCACTGTTGTGGCCTCTCCCGTTGCGGAGCACAGGCTCTGGATGCGCAGGCCCAGCGGCCATGGCTCACGGGCCCAGCCGCTCCGCGGCATATGGGATCCTCCCAGACCGGGGCACGAACCCGTATCCCCTGCATCGGCAGGCGGACTCCCAACCACTTGCGCCACCAGGGAGGCCCTATGTATTCTTTTAAAATGTTTGTTGGACACTCCATGTTCACATCCACGGGAGAAGCAACGGTGAGTGACATTATTGCTGAAGGCTAATTATGAGACATTTCAGGTTTACCATTTCCATTTTGTCATGCTGCATTTAACTTCTTTTAAATTACTATTAATTCAAAACAATATTCAAATTTCTGAGAACTTAAAATATGAACACAGATTCTCCAGTCAAATATAACATGATATTTTGGGTTTTATTTTCATTTGAAAAACTCACGTGAATTTGAGTTTAAAAATTTAAAAATGTTTGTAACAATATAGGTTTTAAGGTCATTAGAAAAATCTATTGTTGTGTCAAAATTTCCTGCTGCATGAAAGTAGTTTCAAAATAACAACTACTACCACCACCACAACAAAGGTCCCCCATCTCACACTGTGTGCTCATTTATTTAATGATTCAATGGATGCTTCTTGAGCATCTACAAGTCATTTTACTAGATATGGGGACAAGGGAAGGAAGAACAAAGGGAGAAAAGATGGCAGGAGGTGGTGTTATGATGGTTGGTGAAAACAATACAAAGGACATGGTAGATAATGGTCCTGGAATATGACATTTCACTGACTGTTAATATAACTAGTTAAACTATATATGAAAGAATATTTTTTTAACAATGGAAAAGAATAATTACATTAACAAATCTAATACTTCTCAATATAATTTAATCAGAGAATTTAAGAGCTGTTAGAGAACTTATAGATCATGTAGTTTTAACTCCACATTTTATACTAAATCTATTTTTGTTGTTTCATCTTGTATTTTTTTCTCAAATGTGAATCAAATGAAGACCATAGGGCTCAGATTTGTCTGTGTCCTTCGAAAGAAAGGAAGGACCACTTTCCACAGGAGTGCTTGCCATTTCTAACCTTCAGTTTATCAAATAGTAGAACATCTGGTCTGGTGGCCAGGATTGACAGGTTAACTATTACCACTATATCCCAAGTCCTGAATCAGTAATTTTTAAAATAATATAAGGTTCGTGTTATAGAGTTAATTTAATTACATTATCAATTAATATTTCAGGATTCATTGCTTACCTATTATCTCGGCAACATTAAATCTATTAATATGTCACATCTTTCATTTCTGTATAGAATGCAAGTGTCTGAAACTCTAAATTCAACCAGTCACCACTTGAAGACTACCTTAGAAAAGAACTAAACTCATACTTTAAAGTATCTATAATTCTTCAGCAGCCTTTTTGCCCGAGGAACTCTGGTCTGAAGTGAAGCATGCAAAGCCTCTGCATGCCACCCCCAATGAGCAAGGGACACTAGACTCAGCATGAAGGAAAAGAAAAAAAAAGAGGAGACAAGATGGCTGAGTAGAAGGACATGAGCTCACCCCTTCTTATGTAAACACCAAAATCACAACTAACTGCTGAATAACCACTGACCAAAAAATGCTGGAACCTATCAGAAAAGATACTCTACATTCAAAGACAAAGAAGAAGCCACAAGGAGAAGGTAGGAGGGGCACACCATGATAAAAACAAATCTCATACAGGCTGGGTGGGCGAACCACAAACTGGAAAATAATTATACCACATAAGTTCTCCCACAGGAGTGAAAGTTCTGAGGCCTGTATCAGGCTCCCCAGCCTGGGGGTCTGGCAATGGGAGGAGGAGACCCCAGAGAATCTGGCATTGAAGGCCAGCAGTGTGTGATGCCACAGGACTGGGGTACACAGAAACTCCAGTCTTGGAGGGTATACACAGGGTCTCGTGCACACCAGGACCCAGGAGAAAAAGCAGTAACCTCATAAGAGACTGGGCCAGACTTACCTGCTAGTATTGGAGGGTCTCCTGCAGAGGCGGGGTGCTGACTGTGGCTCACTGAAGGGACAAGGACACTGATGGTGGCAGTTCTGGGGAGTACTCATTGGTGTGAGCCTTCTTGGAGGCTGCCATTTTCTCACCAAGACCTGGCCCCCACGCAACAGCCTGTAAGCTCCAGTGCTGGGATGCCTCAGGCCAAATAACCAACAAACAGGGCAGGAACACAGCCCCACCCATAAGCAGACAGGCTGAAGTCTGCTGAGTAAACAGCTGCCTGATAAACACACCCCCTGACCCAGCCCTGCTCACCAAAGGGACAAGACCCAGCTCCACCCACTAGTGGGCAGGTACCAGTCCCTCCCACCAGGAAGCCTGCACAAGCCTCTTAGCCTCATCCACCAGGGGGCAGACAGCAGAGCAAGAGAACTACGACACTGCAGCCTGTGGAACAGAAACCACAATCACAGAAAGTTAGACAAAATGAGATGGTAAGGGAATATGTCCCAGATGAAGGAACAAGATAAAACCCCAGAACACCAACTAAATGAAGTAGAGATAGGCAATCTACCTGAAAAAGAATTCAGAGTAATGATAGTAAAGATGATCCAAGGTCTCAGCAAAAGAATGGAGGCACAGATCAAGAAGATATAAGAAAAGTTTAACAAAGATCCAGAAGAAATAAAGAACAGAGATGAACAATACAGTAACTGAAATGAAAAATACACTAGAAGAAATCAATAGCAGAATAACTGAGGGAGAAGAACAGATAAGTGAGCTGGAAGACAGAATGGTGGAAATCACTGCCACTGAACAGAAAAGAAAAAAAGAATGAAAAGAAATGAGGACAGTCTAAGAGACCTCTGAGACAACATTAAATGCACCAACATTTGCAGTATAGGGGTCCCAGAAGGAGAAGAGAGAGAGAGATGACCTGAGAAAAATTTTGAAGAGATAATAGCTGAAAACTTCCCTATCATGGGAAAGGAAACAGTCACCCAAGTCCAGAAACCGCAAAGAGTCCCAGGCAGAATAAACCCAAGGAGGAACACACAGATACACACAGTAATCAAACTGACAAAAATTAAAGACAATGAAAAAATATTAAAAGAAACAAGGGAAAAACAACAAATCATGTACAAGGGAACTCCCATAAGGTTATCAGCTGATTTTTCAGTAGAAACTCTGCAGGCCAGAAGGGAGTGGCACAATATATTTAAAGTGATGAAAGAGAAGAATCTACAACCAAGAATAATCTAGCAAGCAAGTCTCTCATTCAGATTCGACAGAGAAATCTTTACAGACAAGCCAAAGCTAACAGAATTCAGCATGACCAGACCAGCTTTGCAAGAAACGCTAAAGGAACTTACTTCTCTAGGCAGAAAAGAAAAGGCCACAACTAGAAACAAAAAATTAAAATGGAAAAGCTCACAGGTAAAGGCAAACATATAGTAATGGCAGAAAATCATCTGTACACAGATGTGACATCAAAATGACCAACTGAGAGAAGAGGAGAGCACAAATGCAGTATATTGGAAATGCATTTGAAATTAAAAGACCAACAACTTAAAACAATCTTGTTTTTATACTGTATCAAAATCTCATGGTAACCGCAAACCAAAAATCTACAATAGATACACAAAAAAGAAAAAGGAATACAAACACAACACTAAAGTTAGTCATCAAATCACAAAAGAAGAGAACAAAAGAGTAAGGGAAGAAAAACAAAACAAATCCCAAACGATTAAGAAAACGGCACGAGGAACACACATATCAATAATTACCTTAAACGTAAATGTATTAAATGCTCCAACCAAAAGACATAGATTGGCTGAATGGATACAGAAACAAGACCCGTATATATGCTGTCTATAAGAGAACCATTTCAGATCTAGGGACACATACAGACTGAAAGTAAGGGGATGGAAAAAGCTATTCCATGCAAATGGAAATCAAAAGAAAGCTGGAGTAGCAATTCTCATATCAGACAAAATCGACTTTAAAATAAAGAATGTTACAAGAGACAAGGACGCTACATAAAGATCAAGGGGCCAATCCAAGAAGACATAACAATTGTAAATATATATGCACCAACATAGGAGCACCTCAATATATAAGGTAAATACTAACAACCATAAAAGGAGAAATCAACAGTAACACAATAATAGTGGGGGACTTCAACACCCCACTTTCATCAATGGACAGATCATCCAGACAGAATATCAATAAGGAAACACAGGCCTTAAATGACACATTAGACCAGATGGACTTAATTGATATTTATAATGCATTCTATCCAAAAGCAGCAGAATACACATTCTTCTCAAGTGCACATGGAACATTCTCCAGGACTGATTACATACTGGGCCACAAAGCGAACCTTGGTAAATTTAAGAAAATTGAAATCATATCAAGTAGCTTTTCTGATCACAACACTATGAGATTAGAAATCAACTACAAGAAAAAAATTGTAAAAAACACAAACATGTGCAGGCTAAACAATGTGCTACTAAACAACCAATGGATCACTGAAGAAATCAAAGAGGAAATCAAAAAATACCTAGAGACAAATGAAAACGAAAGCACGACAATACAAAACCTATGGGATGCAGCAAAAGCAGTTCTAAGAGGGAAGTTTATATATGTAATATTTTTATATAAATAGTTTATATAAGTAATATTATAGCAATACAATCTCACCTCAGGAAACAAGAAAAATCTCAAATAAACAATCTAACCTTACACCTAAAGCAACCAGAGAAAGAAGAACAAACAAAACCTAAAGTTAGTAGAAGAAAGGAAATCATAAATAAATGAAATAGAAATGAACTAAACAACAGAAAAGGTCAATGAAACTCCTTTGGTTCCTTGAAAAGATAAACAAAATTGATAAACCTTTAGCCAGACTCATCAAGAAAAAAAAGGGAGAGGGATCAAATCAATAAAATTAGAAATGCAAAAGGAGGAGTTACAACAGCCACCACAGAAATACAAAGGATCATAAGAGACTACTATGAGCAACTATATGCAAATAAAATGGACAACCTGAAAGAAATGAACAAATTCTTAGAAAGGTACAATCTCCCAAGACTGAACCAGGAAGAAATAGAAAATATGAATAGACTAATTGCAAGTACTGAAATTGCAACCGTGATTTAAAAACTCCCAACAAACAAAAGTTCAGGACCAGATAGCTTCACAGGTGAATTCTATCAAACATTTAGAGAACAGTTAACACCTATACTGCTCAAACTCTTCCCAAAAAATTGCAGAGGAAGGAATACTCACAAACTCATTCTATGATATGAGGCTACCATCACCCTGATACCAAAACCAGACAAAGATACCACAAAAAAAAGAAAATTACAGGCCACTAACTGATGAAGATAGACATAAAAATCCTCAACAAAATACTAGCAAACTGAATCCAACAACACATTAGAAGGATCATACACCATGATCAACTGGGATTTATCCTAGGGATGCAAGGATTTTCAATATCTGCAAATCAATCAGTGTGATACACCACATCAACAAATTGCAGAATAAAAACCATATGATCACCTCAATAGATGCAGAAATAGCTTTTGACAAAATTCAACACATATTTGTGATAAAAACTCTCCAGAAAATGGGCAGAGAGGGAACATACCTCAACATAATAAAGGCCATATATGACAAACCTACAGCTAACATCATTCTCAATGGTGAAAAACTGAAAGCATTTCCTCTAAGATCAGGAACAAAACAAGGATGTCCACTCTCGCCACTATTATTCAACATAGTTTTGGAAGTCCTAGCCACAGCAATCAGAGAAGAAAAAGAAAGGGAATCCAAATTGGAAAACTGTCACTGTTTGCAGACGACATGATACTATACATAGAAAATCCTAAAGATGCTACCAGAAAGCTACTTAGGCTCATCAATGAATTCACTAAAGTTGCAGGATACAAAATAAATACACAGAAATCTATTTCACTTCTATACACTAACAACAAAAGATCAAAAGAGAAATAAACAATCCCATTTACCATCGCATCACAAAGAATATCAAGGAATAAATCTACCTTGGGAGGCAAAAGATCTGTAACTCCAAAAACTGTAAGACATTGATGAAAGAAATTGAAGATGACACAAACAGATGGAAAGATATACCATGTTCTTGGATTGGAAGAATCAACATTATCAAAATAAGTATATTACCCAAGGCAATCTACAGATTCAATGCAATCCCTATCAAATTACCAATGGCATTTTTCACAGATCTAGACCAAAAAACTTTTAAATTTGTATGGAAACACAGAAGACCCCGAATAGCCAAAGCAATCTTGAGAAAGAAAAACAAAGCTGGAGGAATCAGGCTCCCTGACTTCAGACTATACTTCAAAGCTACAGTCATCAAAAGAGTATGGTACTGGCACAAAAACAGAAATATAGCTCAATGGAACAGGACAGAAAGCCCGAACATAAACCCATGCCCCTATAGGTAATTAATCTTCAACAAAGGCGGCAAGATTATACAATGGAGAAAAGACAGTCTCTCAATAAATGGTGCTGGGATAACTGGACAACTACATGTGAGAAAATGGAGAAAAGACAGTCTCTCAATAAATGGTGCTGGGATAACTGGACAGCTACATGTGAGAAAATGAAATTAGAACATTCTTCAACACCATACACATACACAAAAATAAACTCAAAATGGATTAAAGACGTAAATTTAAGACCAGATACTATAAAACACTTAGAGGAAAATACAGGCAGAACAGTCCCTGACATAAATTGCAGCAATATCTTTTTTGATCTGTCTCATAGAGTAATGGAAATAAAAACAAAAATAAACAAATGGGACCTAATGAAACTCAAAAGATTTTGCACAGTAAAGGAAGCCATAAAACAAAAAGACAACCTACAGAATGGGAGAAAATATTTGCAAATGATGTGACCGACAAGGGATTAATCTCCAAAATTCAAAAACAGCTCATGCAGCTCAATATCAAAAAAACAAACAACCGGGCCTCCCTGGTGGCGCAAGTGGTTGAGAGTCTGCCTGCCGATGCAGGGGATACGGGTTCGTGCCCCGGTCTGGGAGGATCCCATATGCCGCGGAGCGGCTGGGCCCGTGA
The DNA here is from genome assembly GCF_025265405.1 of Mesoplodon densirostris. NCBI lineage: Eukaryota > Metazoa > Chordata > Mammalia > Artiodactyla > Ziphiidae > Mesoplodon > Mesoplodon densirostris. The sequence goes on from NC_082668.1 coordinate 93,024,227, forward strand.
GCCATGGCCGCTGAGCCTGCGCGTCCGGAGCCTGTGCTCCACAACGGGGGAGGCCACAACAGTGAGAGGCCCGCATACCGCAAAAAAAAAAACAAAAAAACAAACAACCCAATCAAAAAAATGGGCAGAAGACCTAAATAGACATTTCTCCAGTGAAGACATACAGATGGGGCCTCCCTGGTGGCGCAGTGGTTGGGAGTCCGCCTGCCGATGCGGGGGATACGGGTTCGTGCCCCGGTCTGGGGGGATCCCATGTGCCGCGGAGCGGCTGGGCCCATGAGCCATGGCCGCTGGGCCTGCGCATCCGGAGCCTGCGCATCCGGAGCCTGCGCTCCGCAGCGGGGGAGGCCACAACAGTGAGAGGCCCGCATACCACAAAAAAAAAAAAAAAAAAAAAAAGACATACAGATGGCCAAGAGACACATGAAGAGATGCTCAACATCACTAATTATTAGAGAAATGCAAATCAAACCTACAGTGAGATACCACCTCACACCATTCAGATTGGCCATCATCAAAAAGTCTAACAATAAGTGCTGGATAGGGTGTGGAGAAAAGGGAACCCTCCTACACTGTTGATGGGAATTTACATTGGTATAGCCACTATGGAGACCAGTATGGAGGTTCCTTAAAAAACTGAAAATAGGGCTTCCCTGGTGGCGCAGTGGTTGAGAGTCCGCCTGCCGATGCAGGGGACACGGGTTCGTGCCCCGATCCCGGAAGATCCCACATGCCGCGGAGCGGCTGGGCCCGCGAGCCATGGCCGCGGAGCCTGTGTGTCCGGAGCCTGTGCTCCGCAACGGGAGAGGCCACAGCAGTGAGAGGCCCGCATACAGCAAAAAAAAAAAAAAAAAACACAAAAACTGAAAATAGAACTACCATATAATCCTACAACCCTACTCTCCTGGGCATATATCTGGAGAAAAATGTGGTTTGAAAGGATACATGCACCCCAATGCTCACTGCAGCACTGTTTACAATAGCCAAGACATGGAAGCAACCTAAATGTCCATCAACAGATGAATGGATAAAGAAGATGTGGTACATATATACAATGGAATATTACTCAGCCATTAAAAAGAATGAAATAATGCCATTTGCAGCAGCATGGATGGACCTGGAGATTATCATACTAAGTGAAGTAAGTCAGACAGAAAAAGACAAATATCATGTGATATTAATATGTGGAATCTAAAAAAATGATACAAATGAACTTATTTGCAAGACAGAAACAGACTCACAGACTTCGAGAACGAACTTATGTTTACGGGTGTGGGGTGTTGGGGAGGGACAGATTGGCAGTTTGGGATTGACATGTACACTGCTGCATTTAAAACAGATAACCAACAAGGACCGACTGTATAGCACAGGGAACTCTGCTCAATACTCTGTAATAACCTAAATGGGAAAAGAATTTGAAAAAGAATAGAAACATGTAAAATATATGTATGCAATATAACTGAATCACTTTGCTGTACACCTGAAACTAATACAACGTTGTTGTTAATCAACTATACTCCAATATAAAATAAAAAAGAAAAAAATAAAGTGTCTATAATTCATGTCTTCTTTTAATTATTTAATTTGCCTAAGTAGCCAGGTTTCTGTTATTATTATATTATATGTAATCTTGATTTTGTTTTATAGAGCTGTTGGAATTAAACATACCAAATGGAACACTGAATGATTTGAAGGGAGTAAAAGAAATACAGAGGATTTCACTGTATTCTGTGGTGCGTGAAAATGCACTGCTCTTACATAACATCTAACTGTGCCTGGGAGCTAAGAAAGAAGCAAGAGCTTTCTTTAGCACCACAGTCACGCCAGGGTTCTCAACTGCATCATGCTCTCTGCTACTGGGCAAGAAACAGTCTTGACGTGGATTCAGAAAAAATGCCCACCTAGGGGTAATTTGTAATAACAAGAACAGTGGGTACCAAGTACCTACACATACCAGGAATTCAATTTTTCTGATGCAGAACCAGAGGTTCAGAGAGATGAAGCAGTCTGCCCAAGGTCATACAAATAGCAAGCAAGTTCCTCAGGGCAAGGGCTGGGTCTTAGTTATCATCCTATCTGGAGAGTCTCAGATGTAGGATGCAATCACTGTTGGTGGGGTGCCTGTGTCTGACTTTTAATGGCAGAGGTGGTCTTGTTTTGCTTAGTTTTTAAGTTGGTTTAAGAAATTAGCACTTGAGTGCTCACTCACTCTCTCTGTTGTGTTAGGATGGGGCAGTTCTTAAAATGAGAGGTTGATCCAGGAGACAGTTGAAATTACTTTCACTCTAAGTTACATTGACAACTTATAGGGTAATCATTTTTAAGGGATGTGGTACATTTATTTTTAAAATGATGACCTCCCTGAGAGAAACAACTATCTTTTTTGTGATAGATGCTTTATCAAATCCTTGTAAGTAACAATTGGGGGAAAAAAAGACTGTGTTATATAACACAGCAAAATGGGAAGACTTCCTGGGTTTTTTTCCTCCTTCTATTAAAAACAAACAAAAACAACAAAAAACAAACACCTGCCTGGAGTCTGCAGTAAGGCCCAGTTGATTCTTTTGGGGGGGCGGATTTCACCTTGGTGAATGCTTTCACCTTCTGAAATGAGACTTGACAGCTGTTCGACACCACAGAGCAACGTTATATAACAAGGCAGTTCAAGAGGCAAAAAAGAAAACCACATTGAAATGAGTTTGGTGAGTGGCTTGGTGGTTAGGCAGAGTACACTTTCACCAACATAGAAAATAGTCAATGGCAAGGCCACGTGAACAATTATCATTTTGTAAATGCTCCAGATTTTTCCTACAATAAATCTCTGAACTGGACATACTCACATATCACAGGCAGTGACCTTCTAAGTGAGCATTTGTGTGGGAGAGCACTGCTCCTGCCACAGAGTCTGGATTCTTTTAGGGATGTGCCCGGAAGTCAAGTATGACCCCTCCTTCTCTTTTTTATAATGGCACCCCATAGAAACAGTTTTTAAGAAACAGAGAGTAATTTCAATGGAAGGAGTCAAATCCTTTTGAGAGTCAAAGACTTTTGACCTTATTAGCAACTCTAAAAAAAATATGTAATGCAATTCACTGTCCAACATGAGCTCTTCCTGAGCATAAATATTTTACTTTTTTTTAAAACAGTGAGCCCAAGCTCGTTTTAATTTTTTAGCTCCAGAGAAGGAAGCAGGCTTCTACTGTTTAACATGCCTCTTTAAAAAATATAAAACAAGTATCTTTAAAACAGCGTGGGTACCAAGCTATGAGTCACAATTGGTCCCATAGTCAGTACTTTCTGGTTATACAAAAATTTGCTCATGAAAGCCATGTGTTAAATTAAAATTGAGAAATTACTGGAAGACACAACCAAAAAAAATTAGAGAATGTGTTTGTTTATGCAAATCCTTGAACAGCTCTACCCTTTGCTTTTTATCAATATTGACAGAAAGCACGTACAATGAACTTAGCACTAAAATGGCATCCCTAATAGGTCAATCTGTTCCTGCTTAACATACCAGAGGGATATATCTTAAAATCTCAGCCATTTCTAAAAAGTTTGCATAGTTTCCTGCTTAGGAACCTAAATGGCTATTTTTGAGACCGAACATGCACATAACTTGGTATTTGCAAAAGGATGTATTTGGGGTCATTTTCCTGATAAAAATCCTGTTAGACCAGGTTGTATATCATGCAAGAAGACACTGAGGACTAGTACCTGCATGGACTGTTTAGGTTCATAAATGGAAGAGGTGGTTGAGACTGGATGCACACACTGAATGGTCTCAATTTCATTTTACATCAAAGATACTGGTTGAAAGATCAGGTCTTTAATAATATGTTTAGAGAGGAAAAAGAAAACTCTATTTGGTTTACCTTGAAATATTAGCAGTCTTTACACAGCCCATACATTTTGGAATGTATCCTTTATCCTCAAATAAACTGAAGTTCATAAAAATCTTTTTCACTATGGAAAAAGCAGAGCATATTGGGGGCTGGGTATTTAGCATTTGAGTAAAATTAATGCTAGTGTTAAAAATCAGGATAAATTGCAAATTTGGAATGAAATGTCTTACTACAGAGCCTGGTGCACTCTATCTGCTGAATAAATGTTGAATAAATTAATAAATAAAAGGAAGATCAGGGTTTCCAGCTTTATCATCTTTTGAAAACAGATACCCGCTAACATCAAAACTAATGCCATTTTGTCTACACTAACAATATTCATGTCTCAGGAACTTCATCATAAAGTTGTATAACTATTGGGAAGTTACTATAGAAATGCTAGTGCATCTACCCATGAAGTGTAACTGGGTCTCCTTATGCACAACCTCACATTGTATGTTCTCTGAATTAGGTTGCAAAGGACTGAACTTCAGGGTCTTATATCATGCTATAAATACAGGCAAGATCTACACACAGCTTGAATCAACACACACACACATCTTGATGAAAAATGATTAAAGTATAGTTGGTAAAACACAGTAACACAATAATTAAAAACTACACACACACACACACAGAGAGTGAAAGAAAATACTCAAAAAGTGAAGAGAAGCTGCTAATGTCAGCAGCATAACGGTCCCATGGTAGCCATCCTCCTTTCATCATGGTCAATTCATTACAAGAGGAGAAAAGACAGAAACTATGGGAAATGCACACCATCTGCTCAATCCAGATGCAACAGCACATGCCTCTTACAGCCAAAGCTTTTTACCAGAAACGGAAGGAGATGAGATCTAATCCTCTCATAAAATATCCCACGAAGGTAGTTAGACGTATTTGCATCACAAATAAATATAACACCAAAGTCATTATTAGATGAGATCTTTTAAATATCAGTCAAGACTTTTACCACTCAGTACACACTGATCAAACAGAATACTAAATCAGCATCAGAGAAAATGGGGTTGGATTCTATCACCTTTATTAAGCTACTCCTTAAAAAAAATCTTGCTTAAAACATCTTCATTCCCTGAATAGCAAGAACATTTTAGTCCAGTCTTCCTAGTTTTAAAAAGACACACTTTAATATTGTATATTTCAAGTAATGTGCATTTCCTTTCTTATAACAAAAGGTTAAAAATAAATATTCTTACCTTGAAATTGTGAACCTTTTCATATTTTGGAATTTGCTCGTTTTCTTTCAGAGTTGCTCTTCTAACAAGTGATGTCAACTGCGAATAAGCAAAGAGTTTCAGAGGTTGCCAGATTGTCACAGACGACTTTTGAGAACCCAGTTTCATTCCCAAGGCTGCTATCAATAAATCTTGCTGACGGCCCTCTTGTTTTGATTTGTGAACTGTAGCTCTATTAGTTTTCCTACCCGACCAAGACTCTTTGGATGGCATTTTGAAATTCACAGGAAATAAGAAAACCTATATTGATCTATGTCTGTCGATGAACTCTATTCAGCTAACAAATGAGCATTCTGCCAGCCAGCACAGAACCCTACCCTACAGAGAGCTGCAGAGAAACATCACGGAGAGGTGGAGGAGGATGATGAAGCACTTCTTAAAAAGAGGTCGACTAACCAGAAAAATTCTTCTTTCTTCCTTTTTTTTTTTTTTTAAAGGGCTCTATATTTAAGCTTCTGAAAACTTAAGAGTCTGAACAGAAATAGAGTCGATGCTGACATACAAAACATTCAGCATTTCTCTATCCTTTTTAAAAAGCCATGCAATTTTGACAAATGACACATTTCTAAAAGCTTTCTTTTCTAGTCAATATATTAATGTCCATTCTGAATGAAAGATGCCTACATACTGCCTGCAGTCAGTTTCTAGCAACTGACACCCTGTGAAGCCCCTGGCAGACTATGGGGGAGGGGAGGGATTTGACAAGGAAGGCTGGATTAGACTGGTCACCGTTAAGAAAGGAGATAACCAATGAAAATCAAGCAACAGTATTTAAGTACTGTATTCCTCAACTCACTGTCTGTTTCTCCCTCCTCTCATGTAAGATTTCTTGCTGGCTCAAGGCAAAAAAAAAAAAAAAAAAATTAGTGGGAAGACAATGAACACTGAATGAGTCATGCATCGTTACAAAATGGATTTTTTTAACCTATTAAAAGTAAAGGAAAATTAACACATACAACAAGTAGGTTTTAAAAAGAATGCACCACTGCCAGGTAAATTATGAAAGGCTGATCTGTAATTCACCTTTGTGCATATGGACTGAGGTGAGTTAACTAAAACCCCATTTTATTAAAGATGAGCAAAAGCTGATAAGTATTTTGATGAAAAAGAAAAGGAGTTTAACTAGTTATCATTCTATTTTCATGGAGAGCAAGAAGCATGCACATAATGCTGCCAACACCCTGGGGTGGTCAGTTCTGACTTCCTACCGTGAGTTGTTTTGTTGTGGATCTATGCTTAAATAGGTCCAACCACTAGTTTCATTCTTAGTCTCAACATTCTTCATTCAAAGAGCTTCAGGCCAGGTCACAGTGCAAGCCGGTTGGGAATAATTCCTCATGTTCACAGGTCCCAGATGTAGTGTAACTGTGCTTGTTGGACCTTAGGTGTTTTTGCTGATGTAGAAAGGCGGGTGCAGGGCAAGAGACTCAAATCCAGCTCCATTTAAGAGCAATACCTATACAATACTTTTTTACTAAGGTGCTATATAAGCTTAAGTTTTCTCATATTGGTTCCTTAAACACCTCCCATCTGTTTCCTCATGCTATAGTAATTAAGTTTAACCCATTATGATTCTAAGGTTACACTGTATTTAAAGAATCTAAAACTATATATTGAAATGAATTCAGTCTATTTGCTTAGATAATTGCAAAGATTTTATCTCAGATTTTAATCTACAGGGGTTATGGGCCCAATGCAGATTCTAATTTAATCAGGGCATGAAGTGGTCCTTAAACCATGCTAGATATTGATGATACTGAATGACTGATTTTCTAAACACCCCCAAATATTTTGAGTATATAGTTCCAACTTTTAAAACGGTTTATTCTTTTAAAAACATTTCTAAGAAAATAGAAGGCAAAAGTTAATATTTACATCTACAGATGTTTCATTTCCACAAATTTATATCCTAAAGTGATTAGCATGAGAAAAAAAAATTTTTTTCCCCAGAAGAAATAGGATGGAAAGAACTTTCCTTGCCTAACCTAAATTACTCTTCAGCTTAGACTTAGTTTGTCACATGATGACTAAAAATATAAAGGCCAGCCAACTCTTTAGTCACAAATAACCTAAAGTGAAGTTTATCCGATTCTCAGTGGGCCCAGAAAAAAACAGATTCTGAAGGCAAATTTAACAGTAATTTTTTTCTCCACAACATTTAACACTGAATGTTAAAGTTACTAAGTTAAAGAAAACAATCACCCATGTAACCCAACTAACTTTTTTTTCCTGAGTATTTCCGATCAAGGTCCTTTATTATAGATCACCCCAGTCCTTCAGCTGTAGTAACTAAAATTCAACCAAAGCATAAAAATATTCAAGGTAGATTTATCCAGAAAATTCGTGGCTGAGTAAAAATGAACATTTTGTCACTGAGAGGCCAGGTCTACTGCAGACTCTGCAGAGTCATACTGTCTTTCCTGAGTAATTTTTCTACCTAAGCAAGAAATACTGGAATAATTACAACTTGGGCAACTATCTAGGGCACTAAGGAGACCGGAAACAATGGTTTAGGATGAAGAACTTCTTAGCTCCCCTCAGGTGGCTGGGGGTTTGCTCACTATTACGCCTTCCATAACTGCAGCTGCATTTCTGCATTAATTCTGAGGAGCTCTCAAGTCAGAACTGCTAACTCTCAAATTCAGAACCAGTATCAAAGTTCTGACATTCCAGACAAATGTATACCACAATTCCTTATATTTTTTCTGGCCATATCTGTCTACTTAGATAGATACAGCATCTGTTAATTATGCCTATCGTTCATTGATTATTAGGCACTTATGCTCTAAGCACCCAGCTAAGCACTTTACATACAGAATCCCATTAATTCCACAGAAAAATGTCTATGAGGCATATACTATCCTCATTTTATAGCTGGAAGAACTGAGTAGAAGGATGGAAACACCAAACACTTCTTATGGAAACACCAAAATCACAACTAACTGCTGAAGAACCTCAGGCAAACATCCACCTCCTTTGTAACATCATGATGACATCACAGACTCATGATCTCAAGCCCCAGTTAACTAAGCTAAATCAACATTCCATCCAAAAAGCACCATAAAGGATTGTTAGAGCTGGCCTGGCCCTGATGCTCCGGGAGAAGAGTAGCTGGATTGACTTACTACTGGGTGATCTGAGTCACTGGTTCAGGTTTAGCAAATCCTGCAATTTCTATAAAATGTTAAAATTGAGATATAAACACAGCTCTTCCACTATCAAAATTTGTAGATCCAAGCAAATTCAGCTCACTCTAGATACACAGATTATTCATACATTTGTCCCCTGAATTATCATTTGTAACCTAGTTTCTCACCATTAGAGCCAAAAGTAGAATATATTCAAGGTACTTAACAACAATATGTCAGCTTACATTTATTAACTGACAACTACATGGCACTATACTAGTAAATGCTATACATGTATGATGTAGTTTAGTTGTTAAAACAATAGGGCAGGGCTTCCCTGGTGGCGCAGTGGTTGAGAGTCTGCCTGCCGATGCAGGGGTCATGGGTTCATGCCCTGGTCCGGGAAGATCCCACATGCCACGGAGCGGCTGGGCCCGTGAGCCATGGCTGCTGAGCCTGTGCTCCGCAACGGGAGAGGCCACAGCACTGAGAGGCCCGCGTACCGCAAAAATCAAAACAACAACAACAACAAAACCAGTAGGGCAGGTGTCACTTTATAGATAAAAGAAACAGAAGCTCAGAGAGATTAAGGTCACCTAAGTAATACGTGGTGAGAATAGGAGTTGAACCCAGGTCTACGTGACTTCAAATTCTGTGTCTTTCCTCTAGACTCTCCTGCCCCTCATATTACCTATAGTTATCATGCAATTTTGAAAGGCTATCATTTGAATAAGTTTCTGGATCATTTATATTCTAATACCTCTCAGATCACTAGCCAATTCAGTACTGCTTATATTTAATTTATAGCATCTTCCAGATTCATCACCTCCTCAAAATGTTCAAATGCATTTTAAGTCAAACATTAGAGATTTCTATACAGAACTCTATCAATTCCTTAAGTTAACATTGGGATAAATAACTTTATGTTGCATAGGAAACTCTTAAATCCGGCTAGGGCTCTAAGTTTTTATGCTCCTGGCATCAGTCACATCATAATTCCTAACTCAGTCTTCATTACATAGCTGCCCTAGCCTTAACGTAATGTCTCTCTAAAGAGATAACAATAAGGCACATCAATGCATTCACTTCAGTGCATAATAAATTTAAATTACTCTATATTAACAGTCACACTACCAAACTCTGTACACTCTAACATGTTCCCTGACTTACATGCAATAATTATGAACAGAAAACATTTGAAAACACAATGCGAACAAAAAGGCACAGCCCCGCATTCCTTACCCTTTCAAGAAACGAGAAACGACCAACTTCTCCAAGCACCAGTTTGAGGAAGTGTTCTGCACACCAGGCCCAGAAAGGAGGCGGCAGAGTGGCACACAGCCCGGTTACCAAGCCTGGTTCTGACAGATACCAACGACGTCACTGAACTTTTTGTAAGGCCCAGCTGGACTAAATGAACTCCATGGTCTTCTTTATATTTTTAACAGAAATTCAAAACGAAAAAGGAAGGTTCACACTCATTTAGCACATAGGAATGTGAAGATGTGAGTGTGTCTAAGTAGGAAAGGCCAGCTTGGCTATGAGTGAGTCCCTTCAAGGTAGCCCTGGCTAATTGACTACAGGCTTTTGTGTGGGACTCAGTTTTGCAGGCTCAGAAACTTAATTTGTCAGCAAGGAGATCATGTCTGTTTCTCAAGGGGAGAGAATGACATTATAATACCAAGCTCATGAAACTGGTAAGTAAAAGCAGAATGATGGCTGTCTAGTTTATACTAAGATATGAGATATAATTATCATAAAGTGGGTGACCAACATGCCCTTTTTTGGGCAGCATATCTACACTGGAAACAAAAAATAATTAGGAAGCAGATGAGAATGGAATCAGACAAGTGGAGTGTGTTAGATGAACTGAATATTTAATGCATAGAATTAAGACATCCTTTGAGTCCTCTACAGTTAGGATGGCCCTGCCACAGGACTAGAATGCTCAGTGCCCATTTAGTGAGAGGCACCTTCATTTTCAGTCAGTGCTTAGATGGGCATAAGCAGCTCTGAGCTCTTTGAGTCTCCTTTTTCCAGGTGTCTCTTTATGATGATTTTGCATATCTCTGTCCAAATATCTCAGGTGGTGATCTTAAGGTTAACTCATAGGACACAGTCTTATTTTTTCATTTACAAGTTCTTAATGGATGCTAGATTGTAGCCCTGGTGTATTGATAACAATTTATATAATAGGTGCTTTGGGAAGATAAAATAAAATAAATGGCAGATGTTTTCCTGCCCTGAATCATCTAACAAGTTAATATATACATGTAATTATATATAAAATTACATAAGAGTAAAGTATTCTAGTCTAACACACTCCAGTATTTGGCCATTCGCAGTGATGGTTGTATGATGATGATCATAATGTTCTTTCCCAGTTCTTCCAAATGAAAAGCTGAAACTGGCCCCCACAGGAACTTTTTCTCAATTTTCCCCCCTAAGTGAAGTTGAGGGCTCATTAGGGAAATATGTCATTACCTTTTGGTTTTTGTTTTACCCCAAATTTTGATACCAATTGCATGACTTAAAGAAACACTTTTATTGTTCTGTAACAATAGAGGAGATGAAATTAGAGAAGCTCTAACACTATATCAACAATTAGAGACTTTAAATCCAGTGCCAAACTCTGAGATCATAGATGTTTTCACTTCTTCAGAGAGCTTTTCATTGTAATATACATATGTAGGTATATGTATACACATATACATACATATACATATTAAAAAGCAGACTCAGATTGACATTAGGAGTATTTTCAGATTTTAAACTGCCATTAGAGGTTATTTCAAGTTATTGCAGTTCAGTGAACATTTCACAATCACCAATTTAACAAAAGCAAGCCAGTGAATCAGAATAAAAGCCAGGCACTGTATTTTCAGTTTTCTCATTCCACCACTGACTTCAACTGATTAGGATAAGATGAAGTCTATGTGATATGGTTATTTTAAAAAGGACCTGTTACCGAATTTCTTAAAACTTAAGTTATAAAAGCTGTTTCCTGTATGTGTAATTTGATAAGAATATTCCAAATGTAATTTATTTTAATATTCATTTTAAGCCTCAATAAAAATAAACGTGGGCTCATGGTATAAAGTGTATTTGTGAAGTTCAACCATACATTTGAAAGCCTATTTTTAATATTTGAAAATGGCAACGTGGGCTCATGGTATAAAGTGTACTTGTGAAATTCAAACATACTTTTGAAAGCCTATTTTTAATGTTTGAAAATGGCAACAGTGGCCTGAAGGTAACAGATTTAACTTTCATAAATAATCTCCCTGAGAAGAAGTATAAGCATGAGAATTATTCATAGATGTGTTAACTGTTCACCTCACTGCCAAATATTGTCTTTTCTTTGTAATGACACTACCACATGGCATGTTTTACATTAAGATAATGATGTTGAAAAAGTAAAAATAGCTTGCATCTCGGCATTTTTCTAATATAAACTTTATATCATGTCCATAGTATTTCATCTTATGAAATTCCTGTTAGTTCAAAGGTTCCTAATGAAATTGAAATTCCCCTAACTTGAATGTTATTTTTCGTAGAAGAGATAACTAGATTCTTTCATATATATATATCATACATACATATGATATATATGAAATCTATATATAATTAGATTCTTCCATATATGTGTGTATGTATGTGTATGTGTGTGTATATATATATATATATATATATATATATATATATATACTGTGCTCCATTTGAACCTTGACATCTCATGAGTGATTTGAGGCATCTAGACCAGGCCCACAAATGATTAGCACATTAGAAAGTAAGACACAGAAAGTCAGACTGCAATCAACTTCCTGTGAGAAGGAAGAAGGAAAGATTAAAGGATGATTTAACATCTATCTTTCAGTGACATTTTAATGTATTGAGAGGGATCTACCTTGCCATTTTCCTCCTCCACAAAGGACAGGTTAATGGGAGATAATTTAAGGAGCAATTGAAGATCTTCGGTTGATAAGGTCAAAAGTTATTTAAGGGGGCTTCCCTGGTGGCACAGTGGTTGAGAGTCCGCCTGCTGATGCAGGGGACGTGGGTTTGTGCCCCGGTCTGGGAGGATCCCACATGCCGCGGAGCGGCTAGGCCCGTGAGCCATGGCCGCTGGGCCTGCGCATCCGGAGCCTGTGCTCCGCAACGGGAGAGGCCACAACAGTGAGAGGCCCGCGCACCGCAAAAAAAAAAAAAAAAAAAAAAAAAGTTATTTAAAGGCTATCTGGCCAGCTTCAGCTAGTGCTTTACTACCCTTTCTACCAAAATGTCCCCAATAGCAACCAACAGTGAACAGGGGTGTGCAGGGATCCAGGGGTGGCTCTTCAAGCTCCCCTAAATGTGCCCATATAAAATGTTTAAAATAAAAATGTTTTCGATCAATGACTACTGAGTAAAATCGATGCTCTGGGAAGATGGGTCACAGTTAATCTTTAGGTTTAGCATGTCCCTGCCTAGTAGCAGGAAATTATCATCTAGTTTCAGGAAAGCAGGTTTGGGTGACTGGGGGAGTCTTACAAAATCCATTCCAGCAGCAGGCCTGGTTCTGTCACCATGGTGCACAGCAAGAAGTAATCTGTGAGGTAAATGGCTTCATAATCCTGTTCCAGTCTTACTTTACAATAGCTTTAATTACTGTATTCTTCTGCTTGTTTTGTTTAAAAAAAAAAAAAAAAAAAACACCCAGGCCCAACTCTTTCACTGCCTCCAAATCAGGAGCACTTATTTAGTCAGAGTTTTAGATTCTACAAACTGCTTTGTCACATACACAATTTCACTGTATCCTCACATTCCTGTTTTTCAGAATGACAGTGCAAAGGTGTTAAGGTACTTGATCAGGGGCAGAAATCATTAAGCAAAGGAGCAGTGGTGGGAACCCAGGCCTCCAGACTTCACACCTACTCCTCTGTCACTCCACCTGCTTTCCTGGGACCTGGAGATAAGATTACTCGAAGTGTGAGGAAACTGACTCTTACTTTAGTAAGGCCCCGGGCTGCAAACACCCAGGACCATAAGCAAGCAGAAATATTCACAGCTGAAAATGACCTTCCCCAATTCAGTGCTAAGCCTGACAAATGGTTTACAACATTCAGAGAAGTGAGGTCAGCCTTGGTGATTAATTTCTGGCATTTTAAAAGCCTTTTTAATTATTTTGAGGGTAGTGGGTAAAATGATATGATGCTCTTCCTTAGATACATGCAGCTCCTTCATCAAATGCCTACTAGGGCTTCAAGGAAAGTTACTGAGCAGCATGCCTGGTTTTGTTTTTGCATTGACTTTTCCTTTTATTATTTTTTAAAATTAAAAACAAATCAACAAAACTATCCTCCAAACGTGAATTGAGAGAGGGGTCTCTTGAGCAGCTAATTAAGCTGTCTTTAGAAACAGGTAATTAAACTTTCCATTAAAATTCACCAGACAAACATAATTTACAAGGTGGAAAGCCATTCCAATCTCATGGGTAAACAATCAACTAAGGCTTGTATTTATAACAGAGATTCCAGAATGGCCAATGCAGTGAGTAACTACATAATTAAGATGCATTTTATCTTTAAAAGAATTTGAGGTTCTGGACATGTGGTCTGAAAAAGTGTAAATACTTCATATAGCCCACAAATTCATTAAAAGAAGTACAGAGGGCTTCCCTGGTGGTACAGTGGTTGAGAGCCCACCTGCCGATGCAGGGGACACGAGTTCGTGCACCGGTCCGGGAAGATCCCACATGCCGCGGAGCGGCTAGGCCCGTGAGCCATGGCCACTGAGCCTGTGCGTCCGGAGCCTGTGCTCCGCAATGGGAGAGGCCACAACAGTGAGAGGCCTGTGTACCGCAAAAAAAAAAAAAAAAAAAAAGAAAGAAAGTACAGAAATGGTCAATGCATACGTGTACATTACAGACTCTCAAATAATTTTCATTCAATACATATTTTATTGAGTATCTACTATGTTCCAGACATTAGTGAAACTGGTGAACACCAGAGAATAGGGCACTATGCTATTTTCAACAGGACCAGTTATTAAAAAAATAGATATATATTATTGAATTAATAATAATTAAGTGGTGGATGGGTGATGTATTTTTAATCCTAACAATCACATTTTCTTACAAAGGTGGAATTAATTCATGAAATTTACGTCTATGCCCTCTTTCCAAGCTATTTCCTGCTCTCATGGTCCTTCTGAGACTCTAACCGGTGACTTCTACACTCTCCATCCCAGCTCTCTCTTGCTCTCCTTCCCCTATGGATGTGCCTTCCTAAGCCTCCTAATGCCCAAACCACAGGGAATTTTGCTGAACACCTCATATAGTCTTTTTATCAGAAATAATGCACACAGAGAGCTGCTGTTCTATTTACAATAGCCAAAACATGGAAGCAACCTAAATGTCCACTGACAGATGAATGGATCAAGAAGCTGTGGTATATACACACAATGGAATATTACTCAGCCATAAAAAAGAATGAAATAATGCCATTTGCTGCAACATGGATGAAACTGGAGATCATCATATTAAGTGAAGTCAGAAAGAGAAAAACAAATACCATATCATATCACTTATATGTGAAATCTAAAATATGATGCAAATGAACTTATCTATGAAACAGAAACAGACTCACAGACATAGAAAACAAACTTATCGTTCCCAAAGGGGAGAGTGGTGGGGGAGGGATAAATTAGGAGGTTGGGATGAACATACGCACACTACTATATATAAAATAGATAACCAACAAGGACCTACTATGTAGCACAAGGATCTCAAGGAACTATACTCAATATTTTATAATAACATATAAAAGAATCTGAAAAAATATATATATGTATATGTATAACTGAATCACTATGCTGTACACCTGAAACTAACACAACATTGTAAATCAACTATGCTTCAATAAAAAAAATAAATTAAAAAAAGAGAGAGCTGTTGTTTATAAACTCTCCTCCTCAATCTGCCTAATCACCCTTGCCATAAAGATTTAAAACAATTTTTAAAAATTTAAAGTTCAGTGTTATCTATAGTTAAGTGGTTAAGAGCTTGTCTCCTCTGTAAAAGAATCTCAGCTTCACTTACTAGTTACAGGATCTAAGGAGAAGTCTCAGTTTCTTCATCTGTAAAACTGGAATGATGACAGAAACTACCTCATAGGGATGAGATAATGAATGGAATATATGTAAACCTGTATCTTTAGTACCCAGAATACAGAGAGTTCTCAAAGCTCTCAAAGCCCAGGTGGTGGTAGTGATGTTGACACTGCTCACATCATTAGCATCAGTCTTATCACCTAACACAATGCTTGGAACAAAGGAGGTGCTAAATGTTGAAGCAACGAGCTCACAAAGTCATGGCACATTTGCAAGCCTTGCTGAATTCTTCAGACTCATAGACAAATGCCTGTCTGAACGGCTCCAGCTTCCTGCTCTTATGATATGGTCAGAATAGATTTAATATCAATACAAAGAAAATGGCCACTTTTAAAAATGTCTTAATGGTTTTTAAAAAAGTATCAGCTGGCCAGAGGTGCAAGGAAGCAGTGCATCTTAAATATTGTTTCCTCATTTGATGGCCAAAATGTATGCAAATATGAACTGAAAACATGTTAAACAGAAAATGTGTGACAACGAAGGCATCTTAGCAACATAGCTGACTAAAGGATGAGACTGAATTGAAAGCATTTGTTGTGTGAAGAGAACAGGTGCCACCTGAAATACAAAGGATGCTTGGGATTCATGAATTGCAGTTTCCAATTCTAAAGATTGTTGAATCGAGGTTTAACTTAATATGCAGGACCAAAACAACTATTATGGGAGGAATAGTGCAAAGTGCCATGAAAATTTATGGATGAATAAAAACTCTCTGTATTGATGAGTTTCAAGAAAATGTTAGAAGGAAAAGGGAATTTGGTTATATCTAGCATTTGTAAGCCTAAAGTTTGATTATTTTTCTTCCCATAAACTCAAACCATAACTTGCTGGAAAATTCCAAGATGAAACTATTTTCAAATGCATGAATTAATAAGGAAGACATTAAAATAAGAAGTATGATGTTAAAAAAATAACTTGCCTAAAATATCTCCTCCTGCAGGATCAGCTGTAGATTTTTTAAAGTGGATGCTCTGGTTGCATTTTTCAGTGTCAGAAATATTAAATCACATCATCAGTTGAACAGTGTTTCTCTGTTGTTTTCAGTTTCAAAAGAGCCTGGTCTTTCAGATACTAAGTATAGAATTTAATGCATTATTTTATACCAGTGGTACTGCTTTTAATGAACAACAGCATATTAAATTAGCTACTGTGGGTCACATATTTAGACAGTTTTTTCCTAACTCTGTTTCCTCTGTTGTTTCTAATCTGGATTACATTTAGAGATGTGCACCTCCACATTTGAAAAACTCTCCAAAAGAGGAAGAGTTAGCCCAGATGATGTAAAAGACATTTGGGATCCTTGTGGGGATCGTTTTCTTTAGGAGAAGTATTGTTTGAGGTGAAAGCTGAGCTGGCGTTTTTTTCCATGGAATACCATTTTTTTTTCTTGGAAGAACAACTAACATAAATTCTGGTTATTGAGACTGGGCATTTTCTCAAAAATGAACAAACTGAGCCTGTCACCTCAAGGAAAATAACTGACAGTGAGTGATAAAATCTAAACTTTCAAGTGAAAATAAGAATTTTGGGGCTTCCCTGGTGGCGCAGTGGTTGAGAGTCCGCCTGCCAATGCAGGGGACACGGGTTCATGCCCCGGTCTGGGAGGATCCCACATGCCACGGAGTGGCTGGGTCCGTGAGCCATGGCCGCTGAGCCTGCGCGTCCGGGGCCTGTGCTCCACAACGGGAGAGGCCACAGCAGTGAGAGGCCCACGTACCGCAAAAAAAAAAAAAAAAAAAAAAAAAGAATTTTGGAAATTCTGTATCTGCCACCCTGAACGCGACAGCTTCCCACTACTTAGATGAGTTTTCTGATGAAATTAATGATGATACTAACAAATGTGATTTTTTCATCATTTACAGAAATGTTTCAATGTTTGAAAGACCTAAATAACTCACTGAACCAGTATTTTCCAAAGGACCAATGCATGATGTTACAGAATAATGCATAGTTGAAAGATCCATTCAGAGTCCAACACAGACCAATGGATTTTAGTGTAACAGAATAAGAAATGCTTATTTATAGCATTTCAGATTCTACATTGCAAGTAGTACTTAAGAAACTACCACTTACCCAGTTTTGGTGTGATAGCAAAGAGAAATATCCAAATTACCTGAAAAGTCTCTTAAGATACTCTTTACCAAGTGTGTATTTGTATGAGGTCAGCTTTTCTTCATATACTTCAACCAAAATAAGATACTACCAGAGATTGAATGCACAAGCATTTACAAGAATCCAGTTTTCTTAATATTAAGACATACATTAAAGAGATTTACAGAAATGTATAAATGCCACCCTTCTACGTATGTTTCATAAAATATGGTTATCTTAATAATAATGCTATTATGTTAACATGTAATGGGTTTATTATTGTTCTTTTTTGTTTTGTTGTTGTTTTTTTTTGTTTTTTTTTTGTTTTTTGTTTTTTTGCGGTACGCAGGCCTCTCACTGCTGTGGCCTCTCCCATTGCGGAGCACAGGCTCCGGATGTGCAGGCTCAGCGGCCATGGCTCATGGGCCCAGCCGCTCCGCGGCATGTGGGATCTTCCCAGACCAGGGCACGAACCCGTGTCCCCTGCATCGGCAGGCAGACTCTCAACCACTGTGCCACCAGGGAAGCCCCTATTATTGTTTTTAAAATGAATTAATAGGTATTTTAAAAAATCTGTTTTAATTTCCAAGATAGTAAATATCACAGATATAACCCACATAAATAAAAGTTCTTTTGAGATCTTCAACAATTTTTAAAGTGTAAAGGGATCCTAAGTCCAAAAAGTTTGAGAATCATGGATCTAATCCATTAGTTGTAACCTTTACAACAGGATCTCACACATACACACAGAAAGACAATTATAGTAATAGATGTCTGGGCCCTGTGATGATTCTACTGAATCAAAATTTCTGCAGGTATCTCTATTGTATATAAAGCTTAATTGGTGAGTGCACTGATCTGACTTGGCCCTTTAATAAAAAAACTATTCTTGACTGTATATTTTATTTATTTATTTATTTATTTTTAAAACATCTTTATTGGAGTATAATTGCTTTACAATGGTGTGTTAGTTTCTGCTTTATAACAAAGTGAATCAGTTATACATATACATATGTTCCCATATCTCCTCCCTCTTGTGTCTCCCTCCCTTCCACCCTCCCTATCCCACCCCTCTAGGTGGTCACAAAGCATGGAGCTGATCTCCCTGTGCTATGCGGCTGCTTCCCACTAGCTATCTATTTTATGTTTGGTAGTGTATATACATCCATGCCACTATGACTGCATATTTTAGAACTTTCCCAAAAGTTTATTTTAAAGTTATTTTTAAAAATTTTCTTCATTATTTTATTTCTCAAAAGTACTAATATTAGTAATAGTATCTTTTTTTTCTTTTATAGTTCTGAAGCAAATCTTTATTCATTGTTATTGGTTTCCCTGCTTCTGAGAGATACCATGAAAAGTGGTAAACTTGAATTGTGTTAAAAAGCTGAGAGTGTTTTTTGTTTGTTTTTCTTTTTGCCTCTAAATCATAATAAACTCTCTTCAGTAAGTTTTACATATAGTCTCTGGAGTACTGATTTGAAAGACACTTCAACTGCCTTCAAAATCTTGTTTATTTAGGAGATGACTGTCAACTCAGAGGTCTTTTGTCAGTTTCAAAGAGCTAAGTAAGCTTCAACTTTGACAATAAAATGCTAATAAGCACTCTGAAGACTGAAATGATGAAAACCTGAAGATGTCAACCTAAATTTAAGTCAACTATTGAAAATGTATGTGTGCTGACATCTTAAATATAATAAATTTATATTATTATAAATATGCTTTATATTATATATATATAAGCATATACATGCTTTATTATATTATAAATCTTAGTTACCATTATATATTATTAATACTCAGATAAATTATGTTAATCATTTAATATGGTTCCATTGTAAAAACTTTAAAAAAATTAATCCAGATCTCATTCTATTAAGTATACTGCAATTTAAAATACACATGCTCGGGCCTCCCTGGTGGCGCAAGTGGTTGAGAGTCCGCCTGCCGATGCAGGGGATACGGGTTCGTGCCCCGGTCTGGGAGGATCCCATATGCCGCGGAGCGGCTGGGCCCGTGAGCCATGGCCGCTGAGCCTGCGCGTCCGGAGCCTGCGCGTCCGGAGCCTGTGCTCCGCGACGGGGGAGGCCACAACAGTGAGAGGCCCGCATACCGCAAAAAAAAAAAAAATAAAATAAAATAAAATAAAATAAAATACACATGCTCAAGTCCATTCTCTACGTCTGCGTCTTTATTCCTGTCCTGCCCCTAGGCATGGGGACATGAGGACATGGTGGGGGGAAGGGTAAAATGGGACGAAGTGAGAGAGTGGCATGGACATATATACACTACCAAATGTAAAATAGATAGCTAGTGGGAAGCAGCTGCATAGCACAGGGAGATCAGCTCTGTGCTTTGTGACCACCTAGAGGGGTGGGATAGGGAGAGTGGGAGGGAGATGCAAGAGGGAGGGGATATGGGGATATATGTATAGGTATAGCTGATTCACTTTGTGATACAGTAGAAACTAACACACCATTGTAAAGCAATTATACTCCAATAAAAATGTTAAAAAAATAAAGTAAAATAAAATAATTATTCACCCACATAAAAAAATAAATAAAATACAATACACATGCTGTGGGGCTGTCTGGTGGTGCAGTGGTTAAGCATCCGCCTGCCAGTGCAGGGGACACGGGTTCGAGCCCTGGTCTGGGAAGATCCCACATGCCGCGGAGCAACTAAACCCGTGCGCCACAACTACTGAGCCCACATGCCACAACTACCAAACTCCACGCGCCTAGAGCCTGTGCTCAGCAACAAGAGAGGCCATTGCAGTAAGAAGCCCGTGCACCGCGACAAAGAGTAGCCCTTACTTGCTGCAACTAAAGAAAGCCCGTGCGCGGCAAGGAAGACCCAATGGACCCAATGCAGCCAAAAATAAATAGACACATAAATTTTTATAAAGAAGCCTATAGATTAAAAAAAAAGAAATAAAGTATACATGCTGAATTATTGGCAGCTTTGCACACTTATGTATAATTTACACCATCACATAAGTATAAATCCTTTCTTATTTATTTGTGTTGCTGTTGTCCCTATGAAAGGAACAAAACTATTTGGATTTGTACACTTCTGTGGTACTTAAAGAAGGGAGGCAACCATTTGATACAAGCCACCATTAGAGAACTAAGCTACATTATAGGGAAAGAGAGTTTGTTTTAGTTTTTTATATTTAAAATTTGAACATAGGCTTTCTTATTCTATAATCTAGAATCTTCTTCTTTTAATATTTGATAAGGGTGTATTTTAAACACTGAACCTAAGAGTTGCAGTTCTAGAGTGGCATGCCTCAATGGGTGAAGGGCCCATCGGAACTATGCTTCAACTTCCTTTGGACAGATTCCAGGATGTTTTAACTTCTCTCTTGAGTAACCCAATGACTCAAAATACAGTGATCCACTTAGTCTAAATACTAACACAGTCCAGTGTTCAGTCTCCATGATGACACCAAAGGGCATCTTGTGGAAGGGTCTGGTTGTTCTCCGTGATTTCATATTTAAAAATAAAGGATGCACTATTAAAACACACCCATAGAATCCCTTGATAACTCACCATAAACCTATCATCCCCAAAGATACCCATGTTATTATAATACCTACTCTCAAAAGGATTGTTACAAAGATTAAAGGAGATAATCCGGTGAAGTACTTAGACTTTCTCACATAAAGAGGCTCAATAAATGTTAGTTACTACTGTTATTATTCTTAGTTTTACAACTTTTAGAGGATCTATACTGAGGAGCAAGAGGAGACCTTCAATTTCCTGAGGCCCAAAAAAATTATATGACCAGCTCAAAGACTTAAAATCCTAGTCAGCAGCAGAGTCAAGCCTATACTTCAATGTGCATGTTTAAACTTAAAAGCTTTTGCACAGCAAAGGAAACCATAAACAAAATGAAAAGAAAACCCACAGAATGGGATAAAATATTTGCAAACGAGGCGACCAACAAGGGATTAAATCTGAAATACACAAACAGCTCATGCAGAGAAAAAACAAAGAACCCAGGCCTTCCCCCGCCATCGCCATTGTGAGCTGCAGTGTCGGGGCAGCCCTCCTGCGGGGCTCAGCCCACCGAGCTGAGGTGACAGTGCAGCCATTTCTCGCTAGGCACTCTAATCTGAAGTGCTGCATGAGGTACCCTGTGAACAAGTGAAACTAGACAAAGCACAAAGGAAAGGAAAAAAAAAACAAGTTGTGAACCCTCTGAAAAAATGCCTCTGTACCTCTAGTTCTTGAGGGGGTTGGCATCTTCAGTGGAGTTTCCTATTGCAGGGGCACCTTCAAGATGGCGGAGGGGTAAGACAGAGAGATCACCTTCCTCCCCATAAATACATCAAAAACACATCTACATGTGGAACAACTCCTGCAGAACACCTACTGAATGCTGGCAGAAGACCTCAGACTTCCCAAAAGGCAAGAAAATCCCCACGGACCTGGCCGTGTGGCTGACAGGGTCTTGGTGCTCCAGCCTAGTGTCAGGCCTGAGCCTCCAAGGTGGAAGAGCCTAGTTCAGGACACTGAACTACCAGAGACCTCCTAGCCCCACGTAATATCAATAGGCGAGAGCTCTCCCAGAGATCTCCGTCCCCACACTAAGACCCAGCTCCACCCAACGGCCAACAAGCTCCAGTGCTGGACGCGCCATGCCAAATAACTAGCAAGACAGGAACACAACCCCACCTATTAGCAGACGGGCTGCCTAAAATCAGACTAAGTTCATAGACATCCCAAAACACACCACTGGACATGGCCCTGCCCACCAGAAAGACAAAATCAAGCTCCAACTACCAGAACACAGGCACCAGTCCCCTCCACCAGGAAGGCTACACTAGCCACTGAACCAACCTCATCCACTGGGGGCAGACACCAAAAACAATGGGAATTACGAACCTGTGAAAAAGAGACCCCAAACACAGTAAGTTAAACAAAATGAGAAGACAGAGAAATATGTGGCAGACGAAGGAGCAAGGTAAAAACCCACCAGATCAAACAAACGGAGAGGAAATAGTCAGTCTACCTGGAAAAGAATTCAGGGTAATGATAGTAAAGATGATCCAAAATCTTGGAAATAGAATGGAGAAAACACAAGAAACAATTAACAAGGACCTAGAAGAACTAAAGAGTGAACAAACAATGATGAACAATACAATGAATGAAATTTAAAATTCTCTAGAAGGAATCAATAGCAGAATAACTGAGGCAGAAGAACGGAAAAGTGACCTGGAAGACAAAATAGTGGAAATAACTACCGCAGAGCAAAATAAAGAAAAAAGAATGAAAAGAACAGAGGACAGTCTCAGAGACCTCTGGGACAACATTAAACACACCAACATTCAAATTATAGGGGTCCCAGAAGAAGAGGAAAAGAAAGGGACTGAAAAACTATTTGAAGAGATTATAGTTGAAAACTTCCCTAATATGGGAAAGGAAATAGTCAATCAAGTCCAGGAAGCACAGAGAGTCCCATACAGGATAAATCCAAGGAGAAACACGCAAAGACACATATTAATCAAATGATCAAAAATTAAATACAAAGAAAAAATATTAAAAGCAGCAAGGGAAAAGCAACAAATAACATACAAGGGAATCCCCAAAATGTTAACAGCTGATGTTTCAGCAGAAACTCTGCAAGCCAGAAGGGATTGGCAGGACATATTTTAAGTGATGAAAGGGAAAAACCTACAACCAAGATTACTCTACCCAGCAAGGACCTCATTCAGAATCGACAGAGAAATTAAAACGTTTACAGACAAGCAAAAGCTAAGAGAATTCAGCACCACCAGACCAGCTTTACAACAAATGCTAAAGGAACTTCTCTAACTGGGAAAAACAAGAGAAGAAAAGGGCCTACAGCAAACCCAAAACAATTTAAAAAATGGTAATAGGAACATACATATGAATAATTGCCTTAAATGTAAATGGATTAAATGCTCCAACCAAAGGACACAGACTGGCTGAACGAACACAAAAACAAGACCCGTATGTATGCTGTCTACAAAAGACCCACTTCAGATCTAGGGACACATACAGACTGAAAGGGAGGGGATGGAAAAAGATATTCCATGCAAGTGGAAATCAAAAGAAAGCTGGAGTAGCAATTCTCACATTAGACAAAATAGACTTTAAAATAAAGACTATTACAAGAGACAAAAAAGGACACTACATAATGATCAAGGGATCAATCCACGAAGAAGATATAACAATTGTAAATATTTATGCACCCAACACAGGAGCACCTCAATACATAAGGCAAATGCTAACAGCCTTAAAAGGGGAAATTGACAGTAACACAATAATAGTAAGGGACTTTAACAATCCACTTACACCAATGGACAGATCATCCAAAATGAAAATAAAAAAGGAAACACAAGCATTAAATGATATATTAAACAAGATGGACTTAATTGATATTTATAGCACATTCCATCCAAAAACAACAGAATACACTTTCTTCTCAAGTGCTCATGGATATTCTCGGGGATAGATCATATCTTGGGTCACAAATCAAGCCTTGGTAAATGTAAGACAACTAAAATCATATCAAGTATCTTTTCCAACCACAATGCTATGACACTAGATATCAATTACAGGAAAAAAACTGTAAAAAATACAAACACATGGAGGCTAAACAACACACTACTAAATAACCAAGAGATCACTGAAGAAATCAAAGAGGAAATCAAAAAATACCTAGAAACAAATGACAATGAAAACACAACAACCCAAAACCTATGGGATGCAGCAAAAGCAGTTCTAAGAGGGAAGTTTATAGCAATACAATCCTACCTCAAGAAACAAGAAACACCTCAAATAAACAACCTAACCTTACACCTAAAGCAATTAGAGAAAGAAGAAAAAAACCCCAAAGTTCACAGAAGGAAGGAAATCATAAAGATCAGATCAGAAATAAATGAAAAAGAAATGAAGGAAACAACAGCAAAGATCAATAAAACTAAAAGCTGGTTCTTCGAGAAGAGAAACAAAATTGATAAACCATTAGCCAGACTCATCAAGAAAAAAAGGGAGAAGATTCAAATCAATAGAATAAGAAATGAAAAAGGAGAACAACTGACACTGCAGAAATACAAAGTATCATGAGAGATTACTACAAGCAACTATATACTAATAAAATGGACAACCTGGAAGAAATGGACAAATTCTTAGAAAAGCACAACCTTACAAGACTGAACCAGGAAGAAACAAAATATAAACAGACCAATCACAAGCACTGAAATTGAAACTGATTAAAAATCAGTTTAGGGCATCCCTGGTGGCGCAGTTGTTGAGAGTCCGCCTGCCGATGCAGGGGACACGGGTTCGTGCCCCGGTCCGGGAAGATCCCACATGCCGCGGAGCGGCTGGGCCTGTGAGCCATGGCCGCTGAGCCTGCGCGTCCGGAGCCTGTGCTCCGCAACGGGAGAGGCCACAACAGTGAGAGGCCCGCGTACCACAAAAAAAAAAAAAAAAAAGAAAAAAAAAATCAGTTTAATCAGTGATTAAAAATCTTCCAACAAACAAAAGCTCAGGACCAGATGGCTTCACAGGTGAATTCTATCAAACATTTAGAGAAGAGCTAACACCTATCCTTTTCAAACTCTTCCAAAATATAGCAGAGGGAGGAAAACCCCCAAACTCATTCTAGGAGGCCACCATCACCCTGATACCAAAACCAGACAAAGATGTCACAAAAAAAGAAAACTACAGACCAATATCACTGATGAACATAGATGCAAAAATCGTCAACAAATACTAGCAAACAGAATCCAACAGCACATTAAAAGGATCATACACCATGATCAAGTGGGGTTTATCCCAGGAATGCAAGGATTCTTCAATATATGCAAATCAATCAATGTGATACACCATATTAACAAACTGAAGAATAAAAACCGTATGATAATCTCAATAGATGCAGAAAAAACTTTTGACAAAATTCAACAAAACTCTCCAGAAAGTAGGCATAGCATGAAACTACCTCTACATAATACAGGCCATATATGACAAACCCACAGCCAACATCATTGTCAATGGTGAAAAACTGAAACCATTTCCTCTAAGATCAGGAACAAGACAAGGTTGCCCACTCTCACCACTATTATTCAGCGTAGTTTTGGAAGTTTTAGCCATGGCAATCAGAGAAGAAAAAGAAACAAAAGGAATCCAAATCAGAAAAGAAGAAGTAAAGACTGTCACTGTTTGCAGATGACATGATACTATACATAGAGAATCCTAAAGTTGCTACCAGAAAACTACAGGAGCTAGTCAATGAATTTGGTAAAGTAGCAGGATACAAAATTAATGCACAGAAATCTCTTGCATTCCTATACACTAATGACAAAAAATCTGAAAGAGAAATTAAGGAAACACTCTCATTTACCACTGCAACAAAGAGAAAAAATACCTAGGAAGAAACCTTCCTAAGGAGACAAACTATAAGACACTAACGAAAGAAATTAAAGATGATACAAACAGGGCTTCCCTGGTGGCGCAGTGGTTGAGAGTCCGCCTGCCAATGCAGGGGACACGGGTTCGTGCCCCCGTCTGGGAAGATCCCACATGCCGCGGAGTGGCTGGGTCCGTGAGCCATGGCCGCTGAGCCTGCACGTCCGGAGCCTGTGCTCCGCAACGGGAGAGGCCACAACAGTGAGAGGCCCGCGTACCGCAAAAAAAAAAAAAAAAAAAAGATGATACAAACAGATGGAGAGATATACCATGTTCTTGGATTGGAAGAATCAACATTGTGAAAATGACTCTACTACACAAAGCAATCTACAGATTCAGTGCAATCCCTATCAAACTACCAATGGCATTTTTCACAGAACTAGGACAAAAAATTTCACAATTTGTATGGAAACACAAAAGACCCTGAATAGCCAAAGCAATCTTGAGAAAGAAAAATGGAGCTGGAGGGATCAGGCTCTGTGACTTGAGACTATACTACAAAGCTAAAGTAATCAAGACAGTATGGTACTGGAACAAAAACAGAAATATAGATCAATGGAACAAGATAACAAGCCCAGAGAGAAACCCATGCACATATGGTCACCTTATCTTTGATAAAGGAGGCAAGAGTATACAGTGGAGAAAAGACAGCCACTTCAGTAAGTGGTGCTGGGAAAACTGGACAGCTCCAAGTAAAAGAATGAAATTAGAACACTTCCTAACACCATACACAAAAATAAACTCCAAATGCATTCAAGACCTAAAGGTCTTGAAGGCCAGACAGTATAAAACTCTTAGACGAAAACATAGGCAGAACACTCTATGACATAAATCACAGCAAGATCCTTTTTGACCCACCTCCTAGAGAAATGGAAATAAAAACAAACAAATGGGACCTAATGAAACTTGAAAGCTTTTGCACAGCAAAGGAAACCATAAACTAGACAAAAAGATAGCCCTCAGAATGGTAGAAAAGATTTGCAAACGAAGCAACTGACAAAGGATTAATCTCCAAAATATACAAGCAGTTCATGCAGCTCAATATCAAAAAAAACCAAACAACCCAATCCAAAAATGGGCAGAAGACCTAAATAGACATTTCTCCAAAGAAGATATACAGATTGCCAACCAACACATGAAAGGATGCTCAACATCACTAATCATTAGAGAAATGCAAATCAAAACTACAATGATGTTTCACCTCACACCAGTCAGAATGGCTATCATCAAAACAAACAAACAAACAAACAAACAATAAATGCTGGAGAGGGTGTTGAGAAAAGGGAACCCTCTTGCACTGTTGGTGGGAATGTAAACTGATACAGCCACTATGGCGAACAGCATGGAGGTTCCTTAAAAAACTAAAAATAGAACTACCATATGACCCAGCAATCCCACTACTGGGCATATACCCTGAGAAAACCATAATTCAAAAAGAGACATGCACCACAATGCTCACTGCAGCTCTATTTACAATAGCCAGGACATGGAAGCAACCTAAGTGTCCACTGACAGATGAATGGATAAAGAAGATGTGGCACATATATGCAATGGAATATTACTCAGCCATAAAAAGAAACGAAATTGAACTATTTGTAGTGAGGTGGATGGACCTAGAGTCTGTCTTACAGAGTGAAGTAAGTCAGAAAAACAAACACTGCATGCTAACACATATATATGGAATCAAAAAAAAAAAAAACGGTTCTGATGAACCTAGGGGCAGGAATAAAGATGCAGACATAGAGAATGGACTTGAGGACAGGGAGGGGGAAGGGTAAGCTGGGATGAAGTGAGAGAGTGGCATGGACATATACACACTACCAGATGTAAAATAGATAGCTAGTGGGAAGCAGCCGCACAGCACAGGGAGATCAGCTCGGTGCTTTGTGACCACCTAGAGGGGTGGGATAGGGAGGGTGGGAGGGAGACACAAGAGGGAGGGCATATGGGGATATATGTATACATATAGCTGATTCACTTCGTTATACAGCAGAAACTAACACAACATTGTAAAGCAATTATACTCCAATAAAGATGTTAAAAAAAAGCAAATAACCCAATAGAAAAATGGGCAGATCTAAACAGACATTTCTCCAAAGAAGACATACAGATGGCCAAAAAGCACGTGAAAAGATGCTCAACATTAATAATTATTAGAGAAATGCAAATCAAAACTACAATGAGGTATCACCTCACACCAGTCAGAATGTCCATAATCAAAAAGTCTACAAACAATAAATCCTGGAGAGGGTATGGAGAAAAGGGAACCCTCCTACACTGTTGGTGGGAATGTAAATTGGTACAGCCACTATGGAGAACAGTATGGAGGTTCCTTAAAAAACTAAAAATAGAGTTACCATATGACCCAGCAATCCCACTTCTGGGCATATATCTGCAGAAAACCATACTTTGAAAAGATACACATACCCTAATGTTCATTACAGCACTATTTACAATAGCCAAGACATGGAAGCAACGTAAATGTCCATCAACAGATGAATGGATAAAGAAGATGTGGTATATATATATATACACACACAATGGAATATTACTCAGCCATAAAAAAGAATGAAATAATGCCATTTGCAGCAACATGGATGGACCTAGAGGTTATCATACCTAGTGAAGTAAGTCAGAGAAAGACAAATATTATGATGTCACTTGTATGTGGAATCTAAAAAATGATACAGATGAACTGATTTACAAACCAGAAATAGACTCACAGACTTAGAAAACAAACATGGTTACCAAAGGGTCAAGATGGGGGTAGGAATAAATTAGGAGGTTGGTATTAACATATGCACACTACTATATATAAAATAGATAATCAAGAAGGACCTAGTGTATAGCATAGCAAACTGTACTCAATACTCTCTAATAAACTATATGGGAAAAGAATCTGAAAAAGAATAGATATATGTATGTATATGTATGTATAACTAAATCACTTTGCTGTACACCTGAACTAACACAACATTGTAAATCAACCATACTACAATATAAAATAAAAATTTTTAAAAATCTGCATGTTTTCAGTCTGTTCTACTTCTCCAATAATAAGTTCTCAGAAGTACAGAATCTTAAGTCTGAGAAACCTCGTGAGGGTTAATGAAAATTTATGGGTGACAGCTAGAAGGGACCTGAATGACATATGTGAAGCTGAGTCCTTCATTTCACAACTGAGGCCCAGAGAGGTTGATGACATGCTGAAAGTGACATTATTACTTAAAGTCATAAGATGAGGATCCTGATCTTTGCCAAGGAGATGCCCAATTAAAAAAAATTGTTTTGGGGGTGTGTGTGGGAATGACTGAATAAATAGGAGACAACATGTGATAATCAAAGCTCCTTTTGAAGTGCTTTTATGTGAGGAGTAAAGGTGGATCTTTGTGGAAAACAAATCTCATAAAATAAGGAATTAAGAGAGAAAGGGAGTAGCCTAAAGAGAGCATTTGAACTAGATGCTGTGGACTGCTCCAAAGCTATGACCAAACACTAGCCCAGAGGGCTACAGAATTTCTTTTATGGGTTAAGACCGGATCAAATGTTAAAAATCCATTATTATTTATGCATTCTGTCCTAGAGCAAAAAAATTAATTTAGCTTAAAAGTTTAGAATATTTTTGTATGAAACTCAAAGTGAAAGATTAAAATCCCTTGTTTACAATCCAATATCACTATGAATTTAAAAATATGAAAAAAAATCAGCCCCTTTGCAATAACTATGAACACTGCTTCCAAATAAAAGTATCTGTCATAACCGTTAATTAGGCAAACGCATTTGGGTGGGGAGGCTTTATCTGAAAGGAAACAATGGAAATTTACTATTCACACTGAAATAAGTGGTAATTAGAATGTTACGTCCACAAGATAGCAAAATATTTCTGGTTTACATAATAGTTCCAACTAAGTCCCTCTGTGTACGCTGCACATGGAACTTATCGAAATCCTTTCCTCTCAAAAAGCTTTGTTAATTTAGAACTGGGTAACTGTAAATGATACACAAGCTTGGCGTGCACTCTCGCTCTCTCACGTGTGCGCGCACACACACACTCTAGAAGGATAAACAGCAGAATATTATTGGTTATGTTATCCGTCAATAGTAGGATTTGGTGGGATTTTTATGTTCTTATTGTTTTTCACTGTTTTCTCATTCACTCACATTCCAATAGGCTTTTTTGAGGGAGACAGGAGAAAAGTTATAACCATTTCTCCAGGAATTTTAGACGACCCATAGTTCTTCCATGGGAGCTTGTTACACAAGAGAATGTCACTCTTCACCTGGGACTGGGCAGAGAACTCTGGTCTACAGGACTCTTGAGTGGGTTGCACCTGCATGCTTTCAAGGATTATAGGGAGAGAAATATAAATGCTTTAGTGGTCTCAATGAAGCTGAAAAAAAAATGTTTTAGTGGTGTTCCATAGGGAATTCTGGAATCATATCATTGACACAAAGAATGCCTTTTTCCCTTGGAGTAGACTGGGAGGATGAAGCAGAAATGGTAGTTTTTCTCATTGTGATACCTGGTACCATGCAGTAACAGTTCACATTCAGAGAGCAGGGGACACCCTTCTTTTCCATCAACTTGACCGTGACTAACACCCTGCCATGGGACCTAGCCCAGGTCAGAGAGGAATGGCAAGGAGAACAGCCAGTGATTGATTGAGGGCTGACTGAGTTCTTCCGGCTCAGGTCCAAGACCCCAGCAGATCTCTCTCCCTGCACCTAAGAACCCTCTTTCATTGTGTACCCAAATTTATTAAAGTCTTTATTACAGATTAAAAAGTGAAGAGTCCACACTGATAGGGCTGAACTTCAACAAGTTATAGTATTTTGTGAGCACTACTACATACCAACAATTCCTTTGTTGCTTATATTTCCCTAAAAATACATGACCTGAGAAATTTTACATCTAAAATCAGGGATAATGAAGATAGGTTTTTAAAGATATTAAGATGATGTGTTTATAATAAATAAAAAGAAAAAAGATGGAGGTCAGAAGTGCTATAAATATAGAAAGTTAAAACATTAAATAGGATGTCACCTGTCATATCAACCATTAAACAAAGTTCTTGTCAGATGGAAATCTAATCAGTAGTTGCCTCAGGCAGGGGGTAGAGGTGGGATTTTCTACAAAGGGGCACTAGGGAACTTTCTGGAGTAATGAAATGTTCTATATTTGATTGTACGTGGTGGTTACACAGGTGCGTACATTTGTCAAAGCTCATCAAACTGTATATGTAACTGTATACATTTTACTGTATGTAAATTATATTCAATAAATGTCACTTATAAAGAATTCTCAGAAAACAAGCCTATAAAGAGGTATGGGCTCATTTGTAGAGTTTTCCCCGTTATATACAAAAACAGAACTTTCTCAAGGGATAGGGCACCAGTTTTTTCCTTACTATGAACTTGGGCAGCAGCCCAAAATCATTCTAAAGTTATGAAGCAAACTATATCCACAATCAGGGATCTCTTCCTGCTGAGTGGGCAAAAGGAAGGGAGGTATAAATCTCTTAACAAGGTGCTAAACGATCTGCAGCTTATATAAAAGCTTCTGCTTTTGGAGGGAAATTTTACAGCAAAGGTGACCTTTTACCAAACACTGCTGGTAAGTAAGTATAGTAACTTAGAAATTATCAAGGAAAATGTTTAAGCTGTATGAGATGTAAAATTTAATAATGTAAAATAGGTCATCAGCAAACCTACAGCGTCAGTGGATTTTCACTGGATGGTTTCAGAAGCTAAGGAAATAGAGGATAACAGGGCTGATTCATTCAAGTTACTGAACAAACCACAGTGAAAATAATGTAGCAGCACTAAACTTAAAAGGAGACATATAAATAAGGGTACAAATAGTAGCCACTAGAGATGTCTATAATTTCTTACTGAAAGAATCTAATTATTGCAATATAAAATTCAGGTTTGAGTATTTTTGACCAGTTATAGTAACTTGAAGGAAACCCAAGAAGAGTTCAGGACTAACTTATGAGGCCATAAAAAACCATTAAGTTTTCATAACTTACAAAAAGGCTCAGGGCATGGCTTTGACTGATCAGTCTCTGAGAGACTCTAAATATTAGGGGGAAAGAGAAATGACTCCAAATATAAGGGGGAAATATGGAGCAAAAAGCAGAAGATGAACATTATAGATCCAAATCATTAAGCATAAGATCTAACGTAAGGATTTACTAAAACTAGAGAGCTGATTCTTTTAGAATTGCCCACAAAGTTAGTTCGTGAGCAGCATGGAAGGCCAGATTATTGCTTGATAGTCTCCACTTGCTTGGGACCCCAAAATGCTATTACCATCATCAAGCCACCAGAGTTTCTTTCTGTTTCACAAAGTTAATGGACGGGGATCTTGCCATCCATGATTATTTTCCCACCAAAATGCTAAAGGCTCTGAAATAGCAATTATGAAAGAATTTCTAACAGCTTCCTTTTCCACCCCGCAAACCAGTAAATTAAGAGTTATTTATTTAATTGGCTCATATACAGAAATCTTCCAAAACTGCAGCTGGCTTGGAGAATTACGATTTGGTCTTCCGTTGGCCTGGTTCTTTGGAGCTGAGGAACTCTTGTTTATCTTCCATCTTCCTCCTTCCATCTGGTTTTCCCTAATGGCTTTCAATTACTAATCCTTTCTGTGGGTGATAAGATGGAAGGACGGCTGAGATTCATGCAAACAATTTCCTGGGCCCCATTTGAGTTTTCATTAATCACTTCAAGTATGATTCTCTGATGGGGTCTAGGCTGTCCTGACACACGACTGACAATGTAAGTCTGGGGAGATGCTGTCTGCCACGCTGGCCTCTTTGAGCATCTCCCTAAGGAGGTGCATCTACCACCCTTCACAAACTATTGCATATCACAAAGATAATCTCTCTGTAACTCAAATGGTGTATCTGTGGAAAGAGGAATGGCCCTCCGTGCCTCACAGGGACATTCTAAAGATTCTTAGCTCTTAAAGGGAAAAATATAGAGTCTCAAGTTGAATTAGTATACTTTTCTTTCTCAGTCTTAGGACTGAATTATATTAGGGCCTTGGATTTGGCCGAATTCATAAAATATAGTAATTTATTCATTTGTTCATTTAGTCAACAACTGTTTATGTAAAACTCAAGGTGCGGATTCAGAAGTGAAACAATATTGAGGGATTAAAGCCTTTGAAACCGGGGTAGATGCCAGAATGTCATATTCATTTCTGATTCATGATTCTGAAAAATTAGCATTCTTATCTACAAAAGTGCTTCCTGTGATCTGCTGGGCTATTACAGTAGCAAGCTCAAATCAGAGTAAGTCCAACTTAATATCTGATGAAGACCTGTAATATTACATAGATTATATAGGTGGCTTGCCTCTTGCTATCAGGATGTCTGTGTTAAATAGGGTAGAAACAATGAAAACATTAAAATATAAGCTCTTTGAGGCAGGGCTTAAATCTTGTACATCTTTTATTACTTCCAGAGCCTGGCCTGTTTCCTTACAAATAGGAGGTTGAATTACATGCACTTAATTTTGACAGGAGATGACTTAGTTCATGGAAACCAAGGAAGAAATGGGGATGATATTCTGCTGTGCTCTTAATTTGCTTAAGTTCCAAGACAACTTTTGACTAACATAATTTCTTTATATAGATAGTCACCTCGTGAAAGACTACTTAGAAAATAAAGTGTGAAGACATGAAAGCAAAGGAAGGAGAGGGTTTACCCAGCTGGAGTTAAGAGAATAAGCAGACTTAGAAGTTAGGGGAGATTTGAGAGATCCTAACAGTCTCAGCAAGGAGTGCAGGTTCAATAACAGTTCACTGACAGGAAGAGGACCAGAAGGCTTTACTTGTCTTACAATTAGGGGAAGTAGAGTTAAAATACTGGTCAATCCTAAAATGTAAATATGACAGGCAAATAACATATTTTAGCCTTAAAAGTCATTAGCACATTATTGGGCAAAGACACATGCTTCTTAATTGGACACAATTAGAGGTATCACAGTCTTTGTTAAGAGAAACTCCACTTTTTGATGAAGCAAGTAGGAGCCTTTTGATGTTATCTTGTGAACTCAGAGCGCAACTGAAGCACTGAAAAGACAGATCTTGAAGAGAAACCTGAATATGCTGTTTCTAGCGAAGGCGTGGGAACAGTACTGAGACCCATGAAGGGACATCTGGTTGGTGATGGCTCTGAGCCTAGAGTGCAATAATGCATCACATACAAGGAAGGCCACTTTACAAAATCTCATTAATACTCATAAACACCAGTGCAATGGAACCCACAGACCTTATTTTAGAGATGAGGCAAACTGAGACCCAGGGAGGTTAAGGGCTTGCTAAGAACACACAGACTAATATATACGTATGTACTGACCATGTAGGCTTTTCTTTTTTTTTAAACTGTATTTGCTTTCTCAAGAAGGACAGTTACAGAGGTGGACAAACCCACTATTAGAAGTTCTGTATGGAAGTTGTAGTCTCCTCATAAATTACTAAATTGATTTTTTAATACAAATAAGTGACCTTGGGCACATCTAGCAGTTCTCTAAGGGCCTGTTCACCCTGAACAACTGAGCCTAACCTTGAACAAGCCACAGAGGAGACTTGGGCATGTAAATCTGACGAAGGGTAAGAGGGATGGATGTGGATAAAGGCAGAGTTAAGGAGAACAAAAGGAGCACAGCTTGGGGAGGAACAAGGAAGGAGAAAAAAAGGCCCAAAAGACTGGGAAAACACAAAATCCAGAAACCAAACACAGTTTTCTTCAGACTGCTCCATGCTACCCACTCCTCTGGTTTTTTTTTTTTGCGGTACATGGGCCTCTCACCGCTGTGGCCTCTCCCGTTGTGGAGCACAGGCTCAGCTGCCAAGGCTCATGGGCCCAGCCGCTCTGCAGCACGTAGGATCCTCCCGGACCAGGGCACGAACCTGTGTCCCCTGAATCGGCAGGCAGACTCTCAACCACTGCGCCACCTGGGAAGCCCCTATTGTTATTTTTAAATGATTAAATTTAAGTATTTTTCTTGCTGATTTCTACATTGAGATGATACAGAAACAGAAAATGTGTTATATATATATATATATTTGTTGTTGTTGTTGTTGTTGTTGTTGTTGCGGTACGCGGGCCTCTCACTGTTGTGGCCTCTCCCATTGCGGAGCACAGGCTCCAGACGCGCAGGCTCAGCAGCCATGGCTCATGGGCCCAGCCGCTTCGCGGCATGTGGGATCTTCCTGGACCAGGGCACGAACCCATGTCCCCTGCATCGGCAGGCGGACTCTCAACCACTGCGCCACCAGGGAAGCCCTGTTATATGTATTTTTAAGCGAAGTAAAAACATTTAGAAGAGTGGGTTTGTGGGAGACTAAGACAATTAGCAGACAGACAGTCCGTGCTCCTTTGACAGGGATATAGACTCCTGGTGCTCCTTTGACAGGGATATAGACTCCTGTCATTTTATGGAGGTAACCAAAGAATTCCAGTAGTTATGGCAGTTTTTGGCAGGGCTTTCATTTCAACTTCAAGTTTCACAAGGCTTTTCGATACATATGCAGTCTGGCGATCCCCAAAGAAGTCTTTGATAAATGAAATTTAAATGTACAGGAAACTCCTTAAGAATAAATTAATATGAAAATATGCCAAGAACTGCATTCATTCCAAACTTCCAGGGAAACAAAACATATATACACACACACACATAGACACATGTAGCTTATTTAGCTTGGTGAACTTCCATAAAACCAACAAGCCGATTTTGCCACCCCTCGCCATCACAGGTCATTCTTACATGTGAGACAGGTTTGGAGCTTGGAGGACTAAGTCTGAAAGTAAAGAGATTTTGGCTAGAGTCAGAGTTCTGACTCACAGTATGGTTTCTGAAATGCAAATTATATATTTTATTTGACAGTTTATATTGCTAACAGTCATGTGAGACATTTTCAAAAGCATGGTTTTGGAAGATTTAAAGTTACGTTACTAATAAGTGTAAAATTATCATAAAACCATTGCATCCTGCCATAGGTCCAGTATCTGTTGAAGCAAGTGTACTATATTCACTACTTAAAGTGTACTATATTCACTACTTGGAAGAAACTATTCAAATACAGTTCCAAGATAAATTTTTTAAAATTAACTAATAAAAGTTGGGCTCTTGGCCAATCTAGACTGCCAAAGGTAAGCTGTTATAGAAGAGAAGGAAGTCTGGCTTTTCAACATGCTACAGCTTCATGATTAAAAAATATTTTCAAAAATGTTGAGAGACATTTCAAGTTCCTAATTGACTGTAAAGCAATTATACTCCAATAAAGATGTTAAAAAAAAAAAAAGAGAGAGAGAGAGAGGGATATCAAAGAAGGAATTTCAACATCAGAGGGTATACTTAAATTGCTTCTGAAACATGGTAACCCTGAAGGCCCCTTCCAACTCCATGATTCTTTGATTTATGATTAGGAATCACAACAAATTTTATGAGTAAACAAGAGAAGAATGTTTTGAAAAAAGCATTCACACACACACACACAAGTTTCTAATTGATATTGAAGCTGAAGAAGCAACTTTAATAGTTAATGAGAGGGACTTCCCTGGCGGTCCAGTGGTTAAGACTTCACTTTCCAATGTAGTGTGTGCGGGTTCGATCCCTGGTTGGGGAGCTAAGGTTGGGGAGCTAAGATATCATGCCTCGTGGCCAAAAAGCCAAAACAAAAAACAGAAGCAATATTGTAACAAATTCAATAAAGACTTTAAAAAAAATGGTCCACATCAAAAAAAAATCTTTAAAAAAATAGTTAATGAGAAAAATGACACAGATAACGCTTGGAAAAAAATTTTTTTCCCTTCACAACAGGCCACCAGATTTCCTAGGGACAACAAAGAATCTTCAGGATTCACTTTCTGTGGCAAAAATACTTTATGGCGGGCTTCCCTGGTGGCGCAGTGGTTGAGAATCTGCCTGCTAATGCAGGGGACACAGGTTCGAGCCCTGGTCTGGGAGGATCCCACATGCCATGGAGCAACTAGGCCCGTGAGCCACAACTACTGAGCCTGCGCGTCTAGAGCCTGTGCTCTGCAACAAGAGAGGCTGCCATAGTGAGAGGCCCGCGCACCGTGATGAAGAGTGGCCCCCACTTGCCACAACTGGAGAAAGCCCTCGCACAGAAACGAAGACACAACACAGCAAAAATAAATAAATTAATTAATAAACTCCTACCCCCAACATCTTCTTTAAAAAAAAAATCTTAAAAAAAAAATACTTTATGGCCATAAAACCTGCCAACCTTCCACAAAAGCTCAGACACTCAACTTACACCTTAAGGACTGAAAAAAAAAATACGCATAGAATTCTCATCCCTAGATTTTAGAACAAGGAAAGACCTTAAGAGATCATCCGGTTCAAAATTTCCCAAAGTTGCTTTCATGAAACATTATTTTCCCAAAGTGTTCTGAATAGTGGCGAGGTGATTCAGATAAGTTTGGGAGCACTCCTGAGAGTCGTAATGCACATTAGGCATTAGTAAAGCTGAGAAGCCTACAGAAAACAAATGGTTAAGGTTTTTTAAAAAAACTTAATTTTTATCAAACCTATTTGAGCACAGAACCCTTTCTGCAGTAAGTATTTATTAAAATCCTGTAAAATTAATGTTTTGTAGAAAAACCCTTGTCTTATATACGGAGGAAGTGAAGTCCAGACAGGCTAGGGGATTGTCTCAAGGTCATACACTTAGTAGATAAGAAAAAACAGATCTCTCCTTTCTAGACCCCACCTCAGTGCTCTTCCTCGTGCTGTGTTCTCTCCTACAAAACCTGCACTCCCTGAAGGATCACAGAATATATAAACCAGACCTTGGATGTCATCTAGTCCAAAGCCCTCCTATTTAAAGGTGGGAAACAGTCTCCACAGAGAGACTGAAAAGTGACAGAGAAGTGAAAAAGAAAGTGACACAGAAAAATCAATGCCTGTAGTAGAACCTAGCTCTTAATTCCAACGCTACTATCCTTTCCACAACAGCATACTAGCTCCTGCAGAGCCAACGCTTTTTGCCTCTGAGGAAAAGGACTGATGAATGAGAGGGGATTTAGCTATGCAGGACCCAGTAAAATATTTATTAAACCACACTTGTGTCAGTAGGTATCTTAAATCAGTTAAACATGATTGTCTTTACTTACAAATGTCATCCACTGTGACAGGGAATCAATGTTTCAAGCTGTTGAACAGGTCATCATCCCTGTCCTGTTGGATGACACCTGTAAATAAAATAAATCTAGTTTTGAGTGAGTAGATTTTAAGCCAACTAGATTTAAGATGCATGCAGTTTAAAGCAAAGAGTAGTTTTTAAGAGATGATTCTTAATCAAGGTTTGCTGAAGAGAAACCCTTTCTGGGCTAGCTACTTCACTCTATGTCACTGGCCTTCAGCACAAAAAAATCCAGGTAATTTAACAGGTAATGTTGCCAGAATACATAGGGCATCATGGATCCTAGAGTTAAAAGCGTCCTCTAGGCACTAGCCACCTCAGTCTCTTGCCTCTGTGAATATTTACTTTCATTTTGTAGGAGGGACAACTAAGGCCCTGTGAGGTTAAATGACCAGCCCAATGTTAAATAGCTAAGTGTCTGTAGCTTGAGTCCCTTAATGTACAAAAATGTATACAGAACACATTAGCAAAGGTTATCATTAGGTTGATCAAATTTGAAAGACTCACAGGTACGTATTTAAACAAATATTTCACAGATGTTAACTTAGAATATTCAAGGCACGTCTTCATAACATATAATATCAGTATTAGGTATTTAAATACAAGCATTACTGAAAAATGCCATGAATGAAAAATAACCAAAAGTGAGAAAATGGGAACTAGAGTGAAAAGAACAATATTAAATACAGCATGCACTTAGGACTCTAAATTCTGGTTACTTCCAAAAAAGATGTGTAGTTCCTAACAACTTTAAGTGTATGAAAAACTATTTGCTACAGACTATAGTTTAAAATGTTGGTTTCTCTGCAGCCACAAAATGCCACTCTAAGTAAGATCTGCCAGAAACTAAAATTTGAAATGGACAATGAACATTTGAAATTTCCATTCTGTACCTAAATACTCCAAGATAATGGGAAGTATTTTAGGATGCCACCATGAGGTAATATGACTGTCACAGTAACATTACCACCAAACTCATATTGAGTGCTTACTTTGTGCCACGCCCTGTTTGACTATTTTATACATACTATCTCATTCAGTCAATTCTCAGAAGTTGATTGTTATTACAATTTTACAAATAAGAACATTAAAGCACAG
This sequence comes from Mesoplodon densirostris, assembly GCF_025265405.1. Lineage (NCBI taxonomy): Eukaryota > Metazoa > Chordata > Mammalia > Artiodactyla > Ziphiidae > Mesoplodon > Mesoplodon densirostris. The sequence goes on from NC_082668.1 coordinate 93,063,459, forward strand.
AGAATTTAAGTAACTTGATGAAGTCACTCAACTGGTAAAATGATAGAATTTGAGCACAAATCTATTTGGTGACAGAATCAAGCTCAAATGACTATATAATACTACATTTCTTTAATATGGCAACTTAAGATACTAAACAATATAAGAATTAGCTAACACAATTACAATTAAAATATATAAAGTTATCCCAACTAAATCCCACACAATATAAAACATGAGAAAATTCTCACTTTTTCTTGGGGGATGAAAGGGAGGCTCAGGACAATTTTCAAAGTAAAATTATCTTAATGCCAAGGAATTAAAACTTCTGATGTTAAACTTAAACACATTACAATTAAAATATGACAAATGAAAAACTTAAATTGTCTTTCATAATTAAAGAAAAGTATATCTTCCGGATTTAGTTACTTCATAAGTCCATAAAGAGAAAAATTCTCCTGTTACTCAAGGCTGACTGATTCTCAAAACAGTATAACAGTTATTGATAGACTGAATTTAATCATGTGTATTTGAGAATACATACTATCTATCAATTTGCTAAAGAACAGAACTTTCATAAAGTAAATTATCTTTAAGGGAAACAAAGTAAGTTTGATAGATAATGTGACCCCCTTAATTCTTTATGTAATATAGCTAGTGTAAGTTATGCTTCTGACCAAAACCCCTGCGGAACTTCTTTACTAGGAGTCATTTTTCCAACAAATTTTTAAAACTGTGAAACTGACAAAATAGGAAATAATCAGGAGTACAAAAATATACCTGACATATTTTAACTGAACAAGAATTAGATATACCAAAGCTCAGCATCACAGAAACTAGACATTAAGGAAAATGCATATCCTTTCCAAAGCACTGTGGAGAAGTCAATTTCTTCTGGCAATAATGGTTTTCTTATAAGAACCCCAAACAGAAGAAGACAAAGTGTGGTTTCATGGTAGCTTACCCTTTTCTCTGATACCCCATCCTGGCCTGTAGAATCTTTCTCATCAAGTGTCTCTTTCGGGACTGGCATATGTTTTTGGTATGCTGGCTCTCTGTTTAAGGTTGTGTATCCTATGTGCTCATAAATTGGGTTTATCGTCATCTTGGCAATGTATTCTGCTGCCTTGGTTTCAATATAGAGAGTAATCAATCCATCAGTCACCAGATCGTGGATGGACTCAAAGCGCTTCTCCCCAACAAAGTGCTTTCCATCGTAGTAGAGCCTGAAGTTTCTGGTTTGACTTCCAAATCTGCCTCAATGAAATGGGAAAGATGTTTTTAAGAAAAGTAAGCAAGTGAATTCCTTCTGAAAAAATATTTAAAACTATTGCTTTGTGTGTGTCTTCTTTGTTTAAATAAACTGTGGCTAATCTCTATGAGTCGTCTGGAATATGGAAAATTACACTTTTGAACCCAAAGAATGAATCTGCAACAACTAGGGATAACTAGCCAAAAGCATGCCTACCCTAGTAGGAAAACCTTGCTCTTATGCATCTTTTTTAAGCCACTTCATTATGCCTGTAGGAAAAACAGGGGAAAATAAACCTCATATACTATTAGAACACATTCAATAATCAACTGGTCAACTACATAATATATGAAATTTCTATATTAGCATGTTCTCTCCAAGTTGATCAATAAAAGTATTCAATGTACTTCAGACCCCAACATTCATATCTTTCAATGGGAAAGCTCCCTTTACAGCTCACCTGAGTGTGATGCCAGCAATCATTTAAAGTAGAGCTGATTCCAGAACCTGAGTCATACAGTAGAGCAGGATGGCACAGAAACATACTTTTGCTATTTCTAGCCATGGGTCAAGGACTTGCTCTTCCCACTTACATAGTCATTCTTCTGTCTGCTTGTTGAGTTTGGGCAAGATATGCTTGCAATATATATAGGGCATATAAGTTATCAACTATTAAACTCTAGAAATTCTGTTCTCACTTTCGAGTCATCTTTCAGTGACATTTTAAAAAACCTGAAGAATGATTTACTTTTATGATAATTTCAGTATTTTGCTTCCTGTGGCAAACCTTGGAAATGGATACAAGTTGGCATGACTAGCATCAGTGTCCTTCCAAGATGACAAAGACAAGAACATGCACTGACTTTAATAAAAGCTGGTGCCAAAAGGCACCAAGGGCCAAGTCTCAGTCTCTGGAAGCTAGCTCCGAGTGAGCCTAATTTAAAACTAAACAAATCAGAAAGGATATATTTAATTTCACTGTTAAAAACACACAGAACAGAGATGAACTAAAATACTAAATTAATAGCTGTTTAAGTAAAGTGTTTAAATAGAACTGCAAACTTATGCAACAATACTATTCTGGCATAGGTTACATTTCAGGAGGACAGGAGTTAGAACCTTCTTAAGATTTCACTTTAAATGTGCCCTAAAAAAGGGAAACAAAAAAAAATTTTTAATAGTGGCCTGAGGTATCTCTGTTTCTGTCGTTCAAATTAGACTTTAATAGTTATTTAATCTAGAACCCAATATTCTATCCATGCTGGTCCTTCTTCTAAAATAAAATTGATCTACCTTTTGGTTCTTTAAAAGCAATTAAATTTTGATTTATACTCAAGTGAATGATCCATATAATTCCACTTTCCCATTCTCATTTTCCTCTAATGTTAAAGACATATTTCTCCTAAGTAAATTTTCATTATAATGCAGGTCTAAAAAGTTGGAAGGTAAAACTTCTACACCAAAGTTAAACATAAACTTTTTCTCAGTTTAATATACTGCTATTTCCTTTTCACTAATTTTCATCATCTGTTACTGAGAAATAAACATAGCCATTTCATAAATTTTATAAGGTTCATATAGCAATAAACACAACATTGTTTAACATTAAGTTCCTTTATATTTCAGTTGTATTCAGAGGCATTTCAGTAAGGGATTTAGACCATTTTACTCCTGCAGGGGCTTAAGATTTTACAATAAGCAGTTTCACAATGGGTATAGCACTTAAAATAAAGACTATCTAAGTAATGGTGGCAGGCATTTGTCACTCAACTGTCTTCTGAAATCTGAGAAGTATGGGAGCAGAGGGTGGAAGGGAAGATGGCTAAACAGGCCTATGTGGGTTGGGATGGTTAATCGAAAGTGGAAATCTAAGGTTAGATTTCTTGGCACTTGACAATGGAGTTGTTTCTAAGCCATCCAAGGAGAGAGTTTCCTGGCTACCTCTAGGTTATTGGGCAAAAAAGTCTAAATAAGTTTGTCCATTTCTCTTTCTCAACTCAGTGACTTTAAGAGACCCTATGCACAATTCCCAGTTCCTCTTCAGCCTGTACTTGAGCTCTAGACTTCCAGTCCAATCAAGCTTCCAGCCTTAAGGAAGCTGATCAGATAACTAAAATAACTCATAATATGGGTTGATTAAAACAATATCAAAGGACAAGAAAATGAATTTCCATTTTGGAACTATGACAATTATGACTGAATTTTTAAGAAAAATTGCATTGTTTTTACTAAAGGAACTATAAGCTTTGTATGCCTACTCTGAACATCCCTCTCTTTTATTTTGGAAGCTACATAAAAAACAGCATCGCCCTACAGAATGACAGAGAGACTTCTCCCCTTCCTTGATCTGAAAAGGCATGACAGAGAATCTTTGAGCAAGGTGGGGAATGAGTGTGTCTATTCTACAAAAAAGAGTCATAAAAAGGAGATGCCAAATCTAAGGGCAAATAAAGAATCCTTCCTTATAAAACTTATCGCTCACAGACTGTCACTTATACAACAAACATTTAACAAAACACCCAGGAACTCTTAAATATTAGGTAGTTCATAATAAAGTTCCTGTTTCCTCGATAACCTCAATGGGAAATAAACAAACATAAAAACAAGTCAATACAAAGACAAGATGAAATTGCTGAATTTTAAATACTTCATCTTTAGATTGATTTCTAAAAAATGGTTATAATAATGTGTATAACCTTGTTCATATACAGAAAAGTTACATTTCTCTACAGTGATACATGAAACCAAGTAAATCCAGTATCTCCCTCACACTAAGAAAACCAAGAAACTCACTGTTTAACTAGATCTGACATATTACACTTAAGCCTACATAAGATCTCAGAGCTACTGTTTATGTCCCAGTACAAAAGACCTTTGCAGTCCTGAAATACGGTTTGGACAGGGACAGGCAAGTCCTGGGTCCTATGTGTTTAACAGAAAACCTCAGGCTTCAGCATCAGACAATTTAAGTTTAAATCCTGGATCTGCCACTTAGCTGTATGATTTTGGGAAAATCATTCTTCAGATTCTGAATCTAGAAAACAGGAATAACATTACCCTATACAGTAATAACATTACACGGCTGTGAGGATTACATAAGAATATTTAAGTTAAAGCTAAGTACAGCTGACCCTTGAACGACACAGGTTTGAACTGCACTGGTCCACTTAGAGACACGGGTTTTTTCAACAGTAAATCCTACAGCACTACACTATCTGTGGCTGGCTGAATCCTCAGATCTGGAACCATGGATACAAAGGGCCATGTGGATTTTCCAGTGTGCAGAGGGTAGGTGCCCCTAACCACTGTACTGTTCAAGGGTCAACTGTATATAGTACGTTCAACAGTAGTCCCCTTTCTCCTCTGTTAGCTTAGACCTCTGCAGAGAATGACAGATGATTACCAAACAATAAAGTAAAACAAAAGATGTTTGATAAATATGCACTGAAGACAGTTGAATAAATAATTGGTAATGCTGGTTGTATAGGAACATCTCTGCCCGGGCTGACTTTACAGTCAATGAAAGACAAGGAGTTCTTTGTGACTTTTTTTACTCAGGATACCCCTGAGTATGTTTATACTACGTGGTTAACTGAGTGGAAATACAACAGAGTGCAAAGAGGGGAGGAGAGAAGCTGGGAGAGTCCTTCCACAGGGGCTTGGGAGTCAGGTTTCTGATTTCAAGGAAGAAAGGTCAGTAAATATACTTGTATTGAAAGCAGGACATATTAAATGGATCTAGTGATGACTACTGAACTCTTGAAGGCAGAGTACTGATTTGTAAAAACTGTTAATGCTAAACCATTTTCCCTGCATTTTTATAGGAAAATATTCTTTTCACTTTTTCTTATATTTATTCCCTGCTTCTATCCTTTCTTTTACATATCTGTTCATTTTTTTGATGAATATGTTTGAAACTGTATAGGTCCAACCCTCATGTAGATAGAGTTCAACAAGATGAAAATTCATTTTCTCCAAAGTGGTACTGCAGCTAACAAATAGAAAGACTGGGATAATCTGCTCTGAACTGCTACTGTTGTATATAATTACCATTTTCTACAAAGAATGTCTTTTTCTCCAGTGATTCCAGGTTTTGGTTTTCATGTTTTAAAAAATTGTTTAATGCTGTGCCCAGCTGCATTCAAATGAATTTCAAAATCATAATTCTAACAGCTAGCTTTAAAAAGTGAACAAAACCCTTAATACCATCCTTTCTATTTTTTAGCAAGTAAATCGCACTCATAAAAAATTCAATCTAGAGGTACAAAGTGATGAAAATATATACAGAGAATAACCTTTGGGATCTTACTTTACTTTTTCTAAAACCAAGAATTAGTTCTGATTTGAGGCCAAAGTATTTGGAAGTATCTCCAAAGGAAAGCTCCAAGCTAACAGATGTTTTCTGTTAACAAACAGAAAACAAAACATATACAACACACTTGTCTAAGTTAACAATAAAATGTTAGAACTATTTCCAGAAACCAACACAGGAAAACAATTTTATTTATCACAAATATGTATTTGTGTATTGTTTAGCAGAGTCAAAGAAGCTAACCTAGTGGTGAAATAAAAAATGTTTCATAAATTCTTCTAATCATAAACATACTCTCGGAACAAGGGTTAAAACAGAGACAAGAATATGATGAGGCATTCACTTAAATACTAAAAAATGAATTTAGATTGACTAAGAAAGGCTAAGGGAGAGAGAACTTAGCTATATACAATTTCACAATATTTTCTCCATCTAAAATTTTGTTAGGATACTACTTTTTTCTATCTTGCTGTGTAATTCTGGGTGGCAAAATGGGGTAAAATATTAAAATATGTGAACTCATGATGATATTCCCTTGGCAAAATAAATCATCTTCAAGAAAGAAGCGAACCGATGTACCTAACCAAACGTTCAAAGGTGGCACCAGGCAGCTCTGCAAGGTGGAACTGATATGGAAGAAGAGTTGAAGAAAGTCTGTTTAAGAAAAGAGTTAGACATCCCCCCACACTCCCTAATCCTGTCCTCAGTGCAACCCCTTCCCCACTCTGGTGGAAGACTTGAGCTCTGTTCTCTGGATAGTAAATCAAGGAGATTTTGAACTGAGGAACGCCAGACAGAGTTGAAGGGAGATACCATCCTGAAAACTAAGTGAAAGTTTTAAGTACTGAAGATTGAGACTTCACCTCTCTTCACCACCAGGTTAGAAGGCTTGTACCTTTCCTTACAAGAAGAGTGGAAGATTCTTCTCTGGGAAATTCTATCAGCTCAACTGAAAAGACTTAAGAATAGAGACATCATCCTATAATTGGGAGGCTTCTCTCAAGCTCCCAGAACTACCAGTCAACTTTTTAGTTTTTATTTGCCTCAAGAAATTTTCTAATTTCCCTTGTGATTTCTTCTTTGATCCATTGGTTATTCAAGAGTGTATTGTTTAATTTCTATATATCTGTGAATTTTCCAGTTTTCCTACTGCTCTTGACTTCTAATTTTATTTCATTGTGATTGGTAAAGATATTTGATATGATTCAATCTTCTTAAATATGTTAAGACTTGTTTTGTAACCAATGTGCGATATATGAATGCTCTCTGTGTGCTTGAGAAGAATATGTATTCTGGGGCTGTTGGATGAGTGTTCTGTATATGTCTGTTAGGTCCAACTGATGTATAACATTGTTCAAGTCCTTCTCTTTCTTATTGATCTGTCTAGTTCTATCCATTTAGTACCAAATAAACTTAAATATGAGCAAGCAGCTAAGGACCACCTGACATCTGAGGAAAATCTCTCTCATGAAGAACAAAGATAGATAAACAAACAGAATCAAACCAAGCTGAAGGAAACAAATCATGCAAAGAGATGACAATATTTTTTTAAATTATCAATGTTCAAAGAAACAAAAACGGGATGTTTCCTATTTCTATTCTTGAATAGGATTCAGCAAGAAATGTTAGGATGCTATAAGAAAAGGAATAAATATAGAATACATAGAAAAATAAGTAAAAAAAAAAGGAAATATAACATAAATGAACATTTTAAAGAAGAAATGAAAGATAAAGTTGAGAAAATATTTAAGAAGAGCAAAAAGACAAAAAGATGAAAAATAGAGGAAAAAAATAAGATAGAGAATCAATCCAGGAAGTCCAATATCTAGATAATAGGAGGTCTGGAAAGAGAAAAGAGAAAACAGAAGGGGAAGAAATCTAAAAGGTAATTCAAGAAAATTTATCACAATTGAAGACTATAAGTTTATACAATAGACAAAAATAGGCCCACACCAAGAGGGTAAACATGAAAAGATACTCAAAGAGTAGTCCAGTAAATACAAATTATATCTTTAGAATGATGAAATTTTACAAGTCTGACAATACCAAGAACTGGCAAGGATACAGAGCCACTAATATAACCAACACCAGGCATACTGTTTAACTAAATGGTTTTAAAATATCTAGTAAAGTTTAATACATGCATACCTATGACATAGCAATCCTATTCCTAGATAATATTCCAGACAATATGAGTGATTATGTGCACTAGGAGAGAAACACACACACACACACACACACACACAGCAGGAAGAGTGTTTAAAATGCCTAAACCTAGAAACCACACAAATTCCCAGTAAAACAAACAAACAAACAAAACTGTGGTACACATACTGTGATGGTTAATTTTCTGTGTCAGCTGGAAGGGTGTTTTCAGATGAGATTAACATTTAAACCAGTGAACTTTGAGTAAAGCAGACTGCTTTCCATAATTTGGTGGGTCTTATTCAGTCAGCTGAAGACCTGAATAGAACAAAATGACTGGCCTTCCTGAGTAAGAGGGAATTCTCCAGCAGACTGCCTTTGGACTTTGCACCACTGGCTCTCCTGGGTCTCAGGCCTGCAAGCTCACACTGCAGATTTAGACTTGCCAGCCTCCACAATCATGTGAGCTGATTCCTTGTAATAAATCTCTTTCCGTATATATACACATCCTATTGGTTCTGTTTCTCTCAAGAACCCTGACTAATACAATAAAATACTATGCAGCAAGGGAAATGGATACATGCAACAACATGAATGAATTTTAAAAATGTCGAGAAAAAAGAACAAGTCACAACAGTACATATAGTGTGGTTCAAATATATAAAGTCCAAAGGCAGGCAAAATCCAACTGCATTATATCAGAATGTACATATGATGGTAAGACTATAAATAAAAGCATGAAAAAGAAGAGAGTCCAGTGGTTAACTACAGTGAGGAAGGTAGAGATAATAATAAGAAAGGGAAACATGGGAACCTTCTGGACTACCATTAAAATATTATATCTTGATGTGGTAGGGATTATATAAGTTCACTTATATTTAAATGCAATCTATTTTAATACTGTACATGTAAGATTTATATACTTTTCTGTATGTTTTATTTTAAAAAAAATAAAAGCAAAGAATATAGCATCGGGCCTCCCTGGTGGCGCAGTGGTTAAGAGTCCGCCTGCCGATGCAGGGGATACGGGTTCGTGCCCCGGTCTGGGAGGATCCCATATGCCGCGGAGTGGCTGTGCCCGTGAGCCATGGCCGCTGGGCCTGCGCATCCGGAGCCTGTGCTCCGCAACGGGAGAGGCCACAACAGTGAGAGGCCCGCATACCGCAAAAAGAAAAAAAAAAAAAAAAAAAAAAAAAAGAATATAGCATCCAAATGACAGTCAAAGACCTTACCCTGGAAGAAGAAGCAATCAGAAATAGATTCTTTATAAGTGCTTTACATGGAATCTAAGAATATAAATTTAATAAGTGAATTCAATGTTGAGTTTTTAAAATAATGACATGAAAAGGGGGATTACAGAGCTAAGACAAACAAATTGAGTATCAAAATAATATTACTATAAATCTAATAAATAAGTAGAAATGGTAGGGAATAGGATCAACAAGACTGAAAAGCAAATTGGTGGCATGGAGGTAAGGCTTGAATAAACATACTGAATGCACAGGAAAAATAAAAGACTAAATCAATTACAGGACAGATAACAAACACAGAAGACTAAGACAATAGAACACAAAAAAATGCCCTGAGGTTCAGATGCCAACAAATGGAACAGAAAAATTACTCAGAAATATAATTTGGGAAATATTCCATGAAGAAAAGAAAGAACCAAATCTCAATAATGAAAGAGCACCCTGTTTGATGGATAAGTTTATTAAAGAACTAACAACATTAAAATGTATCCTAGTTTAAGTTACTAAATTTGAAGAATAAACAGAATTTTTCAGATAACCAGGCAAGAAACAGTTCACACTGGGGGACAAGCAAGACTGTTCTTAGATTTCTCTACAGTAACTATAAATGTCAAAAACAGTGGTATGATAACCATACAGTGTTGAGGGTAAGAAAAAGTACAGTGAGGACAGTCTATCCAGACAAGCTGTTGTTTAAATTATAGACAACAGGAATACATTCTTGATATAAAGTTACATCTTCTTTTCAAAAAGTCTTTAGAAGTCAATGAATGATAATGTTAACTTGGGGTATTTTTATTTTTGTTTTGCTTTGTTTTTACAAATACTGCATTAAGTAGTAGCAATTTAACATTTTAAAATATTGATACCTTTAAGAAATGTCTAGAATTTTACTTATGTTAATAAGTGACCATCCCTCACAATAGAACTGTATGTATTAGAATTTCACTTCCATGAAATCCAGTGAACCTTTCTTAATTATGAACTGGTGGATGAGTTCCTTTATGTCTTTAGGATACCAGTTAACAGAACTGTTGTAATGAAGCCAAATCCAAGCAAAGACTTGATAAGTAGGGCCAGTCTTGATGACCTGTTCAAGAGGCCCCCGAAGTCCCTTAAATGCAGGGAGAAGCTTATTCCCTGGTAAAATCTCTTCTGTATACAATTATAGTGATAGCATCTTGCATCTTTAAATTTGTAAAATCTCTCTCCTACTCAACTCTTCTTCCTATACCTGCTCATTCTTGACAACCCCCAACTCCCTCATTTCTATCGTAATCTCTTATTAACCAATGATCATTAAACAGAATGTCAGGGGTAAGTCAATGGATGTCAGTCAAAAACATGCACAAATAAAAGCTTTCTGCTCTCCTCTGTAACACAGCCAGTGATGCCATGTTTTATATTGACTTGTGATTGAGTAAGGTTGGGAAAAATAATTTATTTAACCAAGTATGTCAATATCATTCCAGAAAAGAAGGTATGTACCATACAAATTTACACCATCACAGAAACACACCTCATATTTCAGTCAACTGTTTATCTTCATAGCCAATAAAAGTATAATGTAAGATTTTAAAAATGAGAACATGTTAAGATAATTTAATGCATAGGACCCAGTCAAACATATACGGAAGAAGAACAGAAGACTTAATTTTCTGGAACTATAATGCCTGGCAGAGCTATTAATTAATAATGTGCTTTGTTGAGCCTTATCTATAGCTACTGGTTTACTGCCAATCATGAAATACAAATGTATGTTGAAAGAGTAAAGTATAATAGTTCTAGCTTCTCCTACTTTACAAAAATCTTAAGTCTGAAAGATAAGACTGTGGAATTAGAAGAAACCTTTGTGATTGTCTAATCCTTTGTTAATGTTTGTTGGAAGGCCCCCAGGTCCCATCCCAGACCTTCAGGTTCAGAATCTGCATTTTTAACAAGATCCTGAGGTGACTTTAGGTGCATTAAAGTTAGAGAAACACCAGTCTAATCCAACTCCCTCACATAATAGATGAAACAACTAAGAGATCTGAGCTCCCAGAACAGTACAAGAGGCAGGCTAATAAAGACAAACCAAAAACCCCAAACAAAACAAAAATTTAAAAAACCCAATCCATTGTTTAAAGTAAAATGGTTCTTTTTCTCCATCAGTAAGGACTGCTTTATAGCTCCCTGGAGGCCTCCTAGCCCAGCCTGATTTCATGTACACCATTCTCCCCAAGCATCTCTAAGCACAGCCAAATCAACAGGTCCCCTACCAAACTTATCAACTCTCTCATCTCTTCTCCCCCTTCAGAAAGCCATTCCTGCTCCAACATCGCTTAACAGAACCACCACCCACCCTGTCAGCCAGCCAAAACTTCCATAATCATCTGAGATTCTTCGATCTCCCTCTATATTAAAAATTGAATCTTTTTGAATCTATGCAAACTGCACCCATTTTGCCTACAGCTACCAGAGTTTGTCCCAAGACAGATTTTCTATCTTGAAAATTGTTAATGCTTCATTACTGTTGAATAGGATTAGTAAAGTCTTCATTAATACTTTCCCCTAAGTTGGCCAGCTAAATGTAACAATAAATGTATTCTAAAAAATACTTGTGAGTAACACAGAATTGCCAAAATATAAGCAGATTACTACAGTTTAGTTGCATGTAATTTTTAAAAAGTGGTAATTATCATGATATATTGTTTATCATTTAAAGAGCTGTAATGCTCTGGATAACCTATTGACAACTGGAAGTAATAAATGAAGAATAACCTTTCTAATGCAGTGAACCAATTATAACTTCTGCTACCTTTGTTTTCATTTTACCATTAAATCAGAGAAACACTATTAAGTATTATGTCCAGCCAGTAAGTAAATGTATATGTTTACTTACAGAAAAGTGTTGTACACATACTATAATCTTGTTAAAACCAGGGTAGGTCCAGAAAGAATCAATGTATTTGTGTAATGAAAATAGATTTGGCTTATTCAAGATTTGGTGATCACTCCCACTAAAAGCTTATTACAATTTTGTTTTCATGAGTCTATTACTTCAGTATAAAGTCACACTACTACAGAAGTTTACAAAAGCATGGAGTTACATATGTGTGCGAGTACTTGTAGAATTCTGTAAATGTGTAGAAGCGTGTATGTGGGGGTTACAAACACACACACTTCTACACAGATGTTCATATACATTTTCCATATTCCCACTATTTAATTCCTTTAAACAAGAAAATGCTTTTATTTCATCATTTCTGTATAAACTACACAATTCTAAGTATCATATACAGACTATGATTTAATATTTTTCTTGAAGGCTCAGGTTCATTATCATGAATGTACTACTAAAATTTTAGTGTCTAAATACAGAAATATCCCAGAGGCTATTGTAGTGTATTGAGTTGCCTTACCCGGATCTTCACTGCCCCTAATTATTGAGCTCATAGTTACTGAATCTAGTTTTGTATTTAAAAAATCTTCTTTGCAGGTTATCACCTGTGTTCCTCTTTTAATTCACTACTTTTAACCTGCAGTAAGTTTAGAAAAAAGACAAAAGGACTTATTAATAATTTGTATAAAGCTGTATTAAATAGACTGCAGTAGGGATTCCTGAGCATTCCTTTGCTATAAACATATGGGCTCTGTGCCAGCTATTCAGCCACTTAAATGCATTTCCCAGCCTCTTGGCCATATTTTGGAGAACCGAGGTTGGCAACAGTCTGACCTCCAGGTAAGTAGGATGTTACTGTAGATGAGCTGAGGCAGGCCTAAATTGGGTTACAGCTTTAAGTTTATTACCTAGCAGTCATTAACAATCAGTAAATTCCTACATTAAATGCATTGTAAAATGACTCACTTTAGAAATCAATTTATTAGTGTATAATTTACATACAATAAAGTGTATCCATTTCAAGTGGACAACTCAAAGAGTTTTGACAGATGCTTCCATCACAGTCAAGATTCAGAACATTTTCAACACCCCCTAAAGTATCTTCATGCACTTTTGCAGCCTATACCTCTACTTGCTTGTCCTATTCAACCCCTTATCCACGTTCTGTCACTATAAATTTCTCTTTTATGTAAATGGAATCATACAGCATATATTCTTTTGTGTTTGTATGTCTCAGTTTCTAACATAAAGATTTACTTTAAACTGATGGATATTATTCTCATCAGATTTTAAATACAACTAGACCAGGATTTCAGGCTATGAAAAAGCAATAACACAAATTTGTAATTGCTACTTTGTTTCTGAAGTTGTTTTTAAATACCCTCTTATCTCTAATGATGTTAGGCATCAGATATAATCAACCTGTTAGCTGGAAAAAAAAGAACCATCAACATAGCCATGGTTGTCACTTGTTGACTTTTAATGGCTAATAAGTAAAAGCTTAAAAAGTAATACACAATGTATCTGTGTGTGTTCATTTTAATAATACTATTTAATAATTTTGAGTGTTATGTGCTATACACTAGGCATGTATTATCCCAAATAATCCTTCCAATACATATGAGGTATTACTATTACATCTCAAACTGACATTTAGGGAGACAAGCAATTTGCCCAAAGTCATACAGAATATGCTGGAACAAGAGCTTGAATCCAGGACTGTCTGACTGCAAAACCATGTTCTGAACCACTGACCATATATACTGATTTAAAATCACAGGTCCGGGACTTCCCTGGTGGCGCAGTGGTTAAGAATCCACTTGCCAAGACAGGGGACACAGGTTCAAACCCTGGTCCAGGAAGATCCCACGTGCTGCAGAGCAACTAAGCCCATGCGCCACAACTACTGAAGCCTGCGCACTCTAGGGCCTGCGTGCTGCAACTACTGAGCCTGTGTGCTACAACTACCGAAGCCTGAGCGCCTAGAGCCCATGCTCTACAACAAGAGAAGCTACCACAATGAGAAGCCTGTGCACCGCAACTAGAGAAAGCCCACGCGCAGAAAAGAAGACCCAATGCAGCCAAAAATTAATTAATTAAAGAGTAGGACACCTTGCTCCTGTAACACCAGAGAATCTGCAGTATCAAGACAGACACCAGACAACACAACAGATTACAACGTCCTGAAAAAGAAAATGACAAACCTCTTTAATTGGGAAATCACACACAAAAGCCCAGAGAAGTCACATCTCCCCTCAAAAGGCGTCAGAGGCCCCCACAACCTTTACCTGGGTTGACTGGTGAAGGGCTTCCTCTGCATGAAGCCAGTCTAAAGTCTGGGAGAAGTAGCTATTTTACAAATGCATAAAACTCAGAAAGAAAATCACAAATTACATGAAGGATCAGGGAAACATGGCCCAAGCAACAAAAATAAATCTGCAGAAACCAACCCCAAAGAAATACAGATCTATTAATTACCTGACAAAGAATTCAAAATACCTTTCAAAGAGGCTCAATGATCTAAGAGAACACAGAAAACTAAATGAAATGAGATCAGGAAATGATGCATGAACAAAATAAGGAGATCAAAAAAGTGACCAAAAAAAAAAAAAAGAGACAAAGACTATTAAAAAGAACCAAACAAAAATTTTGGTACTAAAGAATATAATAATTAGAAAGGTTCAACATCGGACTTGATCAAGCCGAATACGGAATCAGAAAACCTCAAGAGAGGTCATTTGAAATCTTTGAGACAGGGTACCAAAAAGAAAAAACAATGAAAAGTGACATTCCTAAGGGACTTATGCTACATCATTCAGGGGCCCAGTATATGTATTATAAGAGTATCGGAAAGAGAAGAGAGAGAAGAAAGCACAGAGAACTTATTTGAAAAAAATGATGGCTGAAAACTTCCTAAATCAGAGGAAGGAAATGGACATCCGGATTCAAGAATATCAAAGAACTCCCACCAGGATTAAACTGAAAGAGGTCCATACATTATAATAAAATGTCAAAAGTCAAAGACAAAGATAGAAACTTGAAAGCAGCATGAGAAAAACGACTCATCATGTATTTACAAGGGAGCTCCAATAATATTATCAGTGCCTTTTACAGCAGAAACCTCACAAACCAGAAAGGAGTAGGACAATATATTCAAATTGCTAAAAGAAAATAATATTACCAACCAAGAATGTTACATCTGGCAAAAAAGTTCTTCAAAAATGAAGGAGCAATAAAGACTTTCCCCGATAAACAAAAGCTAAGAGAGTTCATCATCACTAGAACTGCTTTATAAGAAATGCTAAAAGAACACTGCAAGTCAAAACAAAAGGACACTATACAGCAACATGCAAACATATAAAAATATAAAGCTTGGGGCTTCCCTGGTGGCGCAGTGGTTGAGAGTCCGCCTGCCGATGCAGGCGACACGGGTTCGTGCCCTGGTCCGGGAAGATCCCACATGCAGTGGAGCGGCTAGGCCCGTAAGCCATGGCCGCTGAGCCTGAGCATCCAGAGCCTGTGTTCCACAACGGGAGAGGCCACAACAGTGAGAGGCCCGCGTACCGCCAAAAAAAAAAAAAATTATATATATATATATATATATATATATATATATATATATATATAAAGCTTGCTGGTAAATGTTAACTACATAGACAAATACAGAATACTGTAATACTGTGCAGTGGTGCATAAAGAACTTTTAATTCTGGTATATGCATATTATACATATGTATAATATAACAGTTACGTTATATGTTAATGAATACATAATTTATAAAGAGGTAATTTGTGAGGTCAATAACATAAGTGGAGGTGGCAAGATATGTATTTCTGTATACAATTGAAGTTAGGTTTTATCAGCTTAAAATAGATTGTTATAAGATGTTTCATGAAAGCCTCACTGAAACCACAAAGAAAATATCAATAGAAGATACACAAAAGAAAATGAGAAAAGAATCAAAGCACGTCAGTACAAAAAAAAAAAAAAAAGTCAACAAAACACAAGGGAAGGTAGGAGGAAAGCAGGACAAAAACAGATATAAGACAGACAGAAAACAATTAACAACATGGCAAGAGTAAGTCCTTCCCTATCAGGAATTACTTAAAATATAAATGTGTTAAACCCCCCAATCAAAAGGCAATGAGTGACTAAATGCATAAAAAAAGATTTAACTACATGCTATCAACAAGAACTTACTTTAGATGTAAAGACCAACATAGGTTGAAAGTAAAAGGATGAAAAAAGACATTCTATGCAAATGGTAACCAAAAGAGAGCAGAGGTGGCTGTACTTATATCAGACAAAATAAACTTTAAGTCAAAAGCTGTCACAAGAGACAAAGAAAGACATTATATAATGATAAAGGGTCAATGATTCAAAGAAATGGAAACATAACCCATGCTCTTGGATTGGAACAATTAATATTGTTAAAATAGTCACACTACCCAAAGCAATCTACAGATTTAATGGGATCCCTAGCAAATTACCCATGACATTTTTCACAGAACTAGAATAAATAATCCTAAAATTTATATGGAACCATAAAAGACCCAGAATTACCAAAACAATCCTGAGGAAAAAGAACAAAGGTAGAGGCATAACCCTCTCAGACTTCAGATAATATTACAAAGTCAGAGTAATCAAAACTGCATGGTATTGGCACAAAAACAGACATATGGATCAATGGAACAGAATATAGAGCCCAGAAATAAACCCGCACACCTGTGGTCAATTAATCTTTGACAAAGGAGGCAAGAACAGACAATGGAGAAAAGACAGTCTCTTCAGCAAGTGATGGTGGGAAAGCTGGACAGCCACATGTAAATCAATGAAGTTAGAACACACCCTCACACCATATACAAAAATAAACTCAAGATGGCTTAAAGACTTAAATTTAAGACATGACACCATAGAACTCCTAGAAGAGAACATAGGCAAAACATTCTCGGACATAAATTGCACCAATGTTTTCTTAGGTTAGTCTCCCAAGGCAATAAAAATAAACAAATGGGACCTAATCAAACTTATAAGCTTTGGCACAGCAAAAGAAACCATAAACAAAACAAAAAGACAACCTACAGAATGGGAGAAAATATTTGCAAACTATGCAACCAACAAGGGATTAATTTCCAAAATATAAAAGTAGCTCATACAACTCAATAACAACAAAAACCAAAAAAACCCAGTCAAAACATGGGCAGAAGACCTAAATAGGTATTTCTCCAAAAAAGACATACAGACAGCCAATAGGCACATGAAAAGATGCTCAACGTTGCTAATTATTAGAGAAATGCAAATCAAAACTACAATGAGATACCACCTCAAACCAGTCAGAACGGCCATCATTAAAAAGTCTACAAACAATAAATCCTGGAGAGGGTGTAGAGAAAAGGGAACTCTCCTACACTGTTGGTGGGAATGTAAATTGGTGTAGACACTATGGAGAACAGTTCCTTAAAAAACTAAAAATAGGGTTGTCATATGATCCAGCAATCCTACTCCTGGGCATATATCCAGAGAAAACTCTAATTCGAAAAGATACATGCACCTCAGGCTTCATAGCAGCACTGTTTACAATAGCCCAGAAATGGAAGCAACCTAAATGTCTATTGACAGAGGAATGGATAAAGAAAATGTGGTATATATACACACACTGGAATATTACTCAGCCATAATAAAGGAAATAATGGCATCTGCAGCAACATGGATGGACCAAGAGATTATCATACTAAGTGAAATAAGCCAGACAGAGAAAGAATTATCATATGATACCACTTATATGTGGAATCTAAAATATGACACAAATGAACATATTTATGAAACAGAAACATACACACATAGAAAACAAACTTATGGTTACCAAAGGGGAAATGGGGTGGGGGAGGGATAAATTAGGAGTTTGCAATTAGCAGATACAAACTACTGTATATAAAATAGATAAATGACAAGGTCCTACTGTATAGCACAGGGAACTAGATTCAATATCCTCAATGTCCTGATTCAGTTTCTTATATATATATATACACACACACAAAGACACACATATATATAACTTTTCTTTTTCAGGTTCTTTTCCCATATAGGTTATTACAAAATATTGAGTATGGTCAAATGATCTTTGACAAGGGTGCCAAGGCTACACAATGGGAAAAGGATAGTCTCTTCAACAAATGGTGCTGGGAAAACTGGGTATCCAAATAAGAGAACGAATATGAATGGACCTTTATCTTATAACATATACAAAAATTAACTCAAAATTGATTACAGACCTACATGTAAGACCTGAAACTATAATACTCCTAGAAGAAAACAGGGGAAAAGCTTCAGAAAAATGGAATGGGCAATGATTTCTTAGATATGACACCAAAAGCGCAAGTAACAAAACCAAAAACAGACAAAAGGGACTACATCAAACTTAAAAACTTCTGTACAGCAAAGGAAGCAAACAACAGAGTGAAAAGGTAACCTATGGAATGGGAGAAAATATTTACAAACTAATACCAGATAAGGAGTTAATATCTAGAATACAAGAAGAACTCATAAAACTCAAAAAAAAATTTTTTAATGGGCAAAGGACTTGAATAAACAGTTCTCCAAAGACGATATACAAATGGCCAATAAGCGTATGAAAAGATGATCAACAGCACTCATCATCAGGGAGATACAAATCACAACCACAGTGAGGTATGGCCTCATCCCCAACAGGATGGCCACTATAAAAAAGACAAAAATAACAAGGGTTGGAGAAGATGTGGAGAAATTGGAACATTTGTGCACTATTGGTGGGATGGTAAATGGTGTAGCCACTCTGGTAAACAGTATGGAGGCTCCTCAAAATATTAAAAATAGAACTACCATGTGATGCTGCAATCCCACTTTAGGGTATTTATCAAAAAGAACTGAAAACAGACCTCAAAGAGATATCTGTACATCCATGTACACTGCAGCATTATTCACAATAAGCATGATGTGGAAGCAACCTAAACGTCCACTGTCTGATGAATGGATAAAGAAAATGTAAGCCAATTACAAAAAGCTAAATACCACATAATTCTACTTACATGAGGTATTAAAGTAATCAAACTCATAGAAACAGAAAGGAGAATGGTGGTTGCCAGGGATTGGGTGAAGGAGAAAAGGGAGAGTTGTTGTTCAATGGCTACAGAGTTTCAGCCATGCAAGATGAAAAAGTTCTAGAAATCTGCTGTACCAATACAACAATGTGAATAAAGTAAGCAATACTATAATCTACACTTAAAATTATTAAGTGGGTAAAAAGATATATATGTATATGTACATATGTAGTTCAGAAAAATGAGGGTATAGATTAGGAATACCAAAGGGATACTCCATTGAGACAAATTAATAACTGCTCTTTCCCCAGCAAATCCAAATCCATCTCTTCATACAAGACAACAGAAGTTACTATCCTCAACCCGTACACTGTACATGAGGCTATTTGCAAAGTTATCCGTATCCATGGCAGAGGAGGTTTCTGAAATCTGAAAGACTTTATTATATTTATTAATTATATATATGCAAAGTTTCCACTTTCCCCTCAGCTCAACTCACAGGAATTGTTCATTTTTAGTGACAGAGGAGAGCTGAAGGCTTATTAATATTTTCAGTCAGTAGAGGGAAGACAAACGTGATTGAAATCTAAACACTGAAACATTTCTGGTACAAGGAAAAAAATGAAAGCCTTCACCAATTAATTAAGGACAACACCTATACTGAACTCTAAAGCCACACTTATAAATACTTACATGACATTTATAAAGTCCTTGACTATTTTTGGCTTCAATATTTTTTTACTCATATAAGCTGGAAAATGATGTCACAAAGGTTAACTATGAAATTTAAAAAAATCCACCTTCTTTAATAGGAGATCTCTATATATTCATTATAGCCCCAACAGAGTATAAAGAGCCAGTTTATACTCCTGAGATAGAACTGGATGCTGCTACATAATTCATTAACTTCACTATGTATTGGGTATGACAAAGGTTAAGTTTGTAAAAGAGAAAACCACAAACTCCTTTACGTCTTTGTGATCTCTCCCCTCTTCCCAATCATAAGTACATACTTGATTTCCTTCCATTTTCAGGTGTCACCTACATGTCACCTCTTCCTAATCTTTGTTAGTTCTTTAAAAACTAAATACAATTAAGTCACAGTTTTCTAAAAAGTATGTGGTGACACTTGGCTGGGGCAGGGAGGGCAGTTTAATTAGGTTGGTGCGTGAATATAATATGTATCTGTTTCCAAAATCACTGTACTTAATTCTGCTTATCAATAAATCTTCAAAATTCATATTTGTTGCTCAAATGCCAGACTCAACTAGTTAAATCTTAATGTATATCGCCAATCATATATATAATATGCACCTATCATATACTGGTATAAATTATACTTTTATCTATACTATAAATGTCATATCAACATTCAAATCACATATATGCTTTAGTGAAATGCCTTATAAATATGAAAAACAGGGAAGGAGGAGAGAAGCAAGGAAAGAGATGAGTTGTTTTTCCCATTTTCTATTGACATATTCTGACAAATTCTAAAATTGGTATGTTCTGAAATCTGTTCTGGCAAAACCTGACTAGAAAAAAGTTGGTTTATTATTTGGGACCTAATGCTTTTTATTCAAAATGGATGTTCCACTTTGTGAAATCCACTGAAATTTAGAGAATGGAAAGATGATTTTTCCCAAAATAAGCAAAATCTGAATCACTCTGTATACTTACTGCATTTCTATTATTTTGTGCATGATAATCTGAGAGAAAATGTATTCATTCTTTTATATTTTGACAGGGCAGGAGTCTATCCTTGAGCAGCTGGCAGCATAAATGACAAAAGAGTGGTATTTGCCTTAGGATCATGACAAAATTATCTTCAAAGAAATCTGTGTGTGTGTCTGTATGTGGGGGGTGTGTGTATTATGAGAGATATAAATACAGATATACATAAATGTATTTTTTCAAACATTTCTAAGATACATTAGTGCTATTGTCAGGATAATTTTAAAAAGTTAAAACACTCCAAAATTCAGCTGCACAGAATAAAAAGTATTCCTCCTCTTCCTAGTTTATAAAATCAGTATGAAGTTTCATCAACCTATGTCGTGATCAGTTGAGCTACATATTATGTATGCTATTTTGGAAACAAAGAAACACATAGTGATTTAAAAAACACAAAAATAATTACAGTGGAACTGGAAAGCTTGCTAAACAAGATAGCTCTGACAACCGTAGAAAGACTAGGCTCCCCTGAACTGATCACAGTCTGTTCTCTCCTGGGACCAGCAACAAAAAGATGTGGTGAAAAAGGGAAAAAAAAGGAAAGAACAACCAGCTTTTAGTATTTCCCAAAATGAATGACCTGCCTCTAAATAAGACAAAGTCTGAAAGAAACCTGTCATTTACTTTTGCATCAGAGACTGCTGATAGTCTCCCAATATCCATTCCCCTCTTCTTCCTCCACAAAAATAACCCCCTGATTTTCTGGTGTGAACATGGCTCCCTAAACTGAAGACTAAGTTTCTCAGCTTGCCATGCCTTGCTGTTAGGAGTAGCCTATGAAAACTAAGTGAAAGTGATAGGGGTCGTCACCCCTTCTGTCTCTTATTAGCTGGAATGTGGACATAGTCTGGCACTCCAGCAGCCACCTGAGATAAACTCAGAAGCCACACACAGGAAAACAACAAGATGGGACCAGTCTGGATCTACCATCTTTTGGAGGGCCACACTGGCCTTGAAATACCTCCAGATTTTTCGAATGTGGGAGAAAAATAAAAATCCATTTTGTGTTAGGAACTGACACTTACTCAGTTACTTTTAGTCAAACCTAATCCCAATTCTTATTCCTTACCACAAAAGATAGTCCACTTTTGTTTCCGTTACTTGGGGATTTTCCTTTATGAGGTCATGTCTTTCTGACTGAGTATGATATAAAAAAAATTTTTAAGTAATACTATGAACAACTTTCTGCCACCAGTTGCCACCAGCTACCCTAAGAATTCTATGACAGTAACAGAATGAGAGCTAAAAAATGTGCAAACAGAAAGGCTCTAATTTATTTTCCATTACCTAGATATTACCACCCCAAAAGATGCTTTTGTTTGTCTGTTATAATGGTATAGTGGAAATCAAGAGTAGAATTTAAGTTTGATGGTGACTGGACTTGCTTAGAAAATTCCCAGAAAAATCCAGAGTTTTAAACTCCTTAGTCTGCCAGTCGGACAGGCTCCATTGCCTCCAAGGCTCCCACACTACGTTGCCACTTTCCTCATTTCCTTTTTTTTTAAAAAAATTTATTTATTTATTTATTTATGGCTGTGTTGGGTCTTCGTTTCTGTGGGAGGGCTTTCTCTAGTTGTGGCAAGTGGGGGCCACTCTTCATCGCGGTGCGCGGGCCTCTCACTATCGTGGGCTCTGTTGTTGCAGAGCACAGGCTCCAGACGCGCAGGCTCAGTAGCTGTGGCTCACGGGGCCCAGTTGCTCCGCGGCATGTGGAATCCTCCCAGACCAGGGCTCAAACCCGTGTCCCCTGCATTAGCAGGCAGATTCTCAACCACTGCGCCACCAGGGAAGCCCCTCATTTCCTTTTAAATGTGCATTTAAGCCAGCAGAATCTTTTTTAATAAAACAAGAATAAAAAATAGCAGAAAAAGTTTTGGAAACTGAAAAGGTAAGGGTGCTCAGGAGAGGACAGACATGGCAAATACAAATTAGAAAGAGCCATCATGGTATAGATAAGTTTAAAAATCACTGATAAAAATAACAGGAATTATATTTGGACAACAAAAGCAAAATGAAGTTGTAAAAACATCCTGTAAATATCTTCTTTTCCCTGTGGCTATGACCCAGTATGTACATCAACTCTAGAATTCATAAGGTCAAAGATTTGACAAATGTAGTAGCAGGAACACAGACAGTGCCCTACATCAGGGGTTGGCAAACCATAGCTCACCGGTCAAATCCAGGCCATTATCTGTTTTTGTAAGGCTAATGAGCTAAAAATGGATTTTATATTTTTCAATGGTTACATTTAAAATAGCTGTATAAATACCTATATAACATAATATTCTCAATTGGCCTGCAAAGCCTTTAATATTTACTACTGGATCTTTTACAGAAAAGTTTGCCAACACCTGATCTACATGACTAACCATGTCTTTTTAACTAAGGTTTAAAGAAGGGAAAAATAAATATAACTTCAATTTTGAGAAGCTTGGCAAAGTTCACAGTATAGTTGATAGCAGTGTGATGTTAAGAATAATCCCTAACAATTGGGGAAAAAAAGGACTACTTAGAATTTGAACAACTGGTTAGCAATTAGCAGATAAATCTACTTGGAATTATCTCTTATGGTATGAGAGGTATTAATAAGTACTATTTATTGCCAAAAAGTTAGGAAAATACTTATAGAAAGTTGAACAAATTATTATTTTTTATGTGTGTTTGTCTTGTTTTACTGTAAGACTCTCAGAGTCTTTTAAAAAATCTCCAGAACAGGATATAGTATGCACCAATTCCAAAATTAATTTTACCTTAGTTCTGTGAAACCAATCAATATCTGAAAGAAAGTATCCCAGATAATACAGTTGGGGAAATATTTACCTCATTTGACATCAAAATAAATTAGTGGGGGATTAAAAAGTTAAATGTATAAAATACATAAAATCTAAAAGAGAACCAATTTAACTATCAAATCTCTTGTGGAGGTGGTGCTTTCCAGGCTAAAGAAGAATGGAATAAATCATTAGAAAAAGATTCACTGAAAATGTAACCAAATAAAATTAAAATATTTTTATGTTAAAACCAACAAAAAAGAGAAGCCACGTACAGTAAATATGATAAATGGTTGCATACATAATATGTAAGGAATTTATAGGGCCTAACAGGTCACTAAGAGAAAATCTAACAAGTAACTTCCTTGTGTGTTCACCATTGCTCTCCTTTTGCTGTTTTTCCTACTAAAACCAAAAAGAAATTCAAACTTGGGTCAAATCACAACCCAGTTTAAAACTTGGCCATGGTTCCCTCAAGAGCAAAATCCTTAACATGGCCCACAAGAGGCAGATGGTATAGCCTCATCCCTTCATTCTCCAGCTCACTCTGCCCCTCAGCTACATTCTTCTTTCAGCTTCTTTCAGTTTTGCACGAGGCTGCTTCAGCATTAGAGCCCTTGCACATGCTGGTCCTTCTGCCTGGGTTGCTCTCTCCCTCACCCTCCCTCACTCTCACTCTTTTCCCTCAGTTTCTTTTTTCTCCTTATTATTAATTTTTATTGGCGTATAGTTGCTTTACAGTGTTGTGTTACTTTCTGCTGTACAGCAAAGTGAATCAGTTATATGTATACATACATCCACTCTTTTTCTTAGATTTCCTTCCCATTTAGGTCACCACAGATCACTGAGTAGAGTTCCATGTGCTATATACAGTAGGTTCTCATTAGTTATCTATTTTATACATAGTAGTGTATATATGTCAATCCTAATCTTCCAATTTGTCCCACTACCCCTCTTTCCCCTTTGGTAACCTTAAGTTTGTTCTCTACATCTGTGACTCTATTTATGCTTTGCAAATAAGTTTATCTGTACCATTTTTCTAGATTCCACATAAAAGTGATATTATATGACATTTGTTTTTCTCTTTATGACTTACTTCACTCTGTATGACAATCTCTAGGTCCATCCACATCTCTGCAATGGCACTATTTCATTCCTTTTTATGGCTGAGTAATACTCCATTGTATACATGTACCACATCTTCTTATCCATTCCTCTGTCGATGGACATTTAGGTTGCTTCCATGTCCTGACTATCGTAAATAGTGCTGCAACAAAGATCGGGGTGTGTGTATCCTTTCAAATTTCGGTTTTCTCCAGATATACATATGCATAGGAGTGGGACTGCTGGGTCATATGGTAGCTCTATTTTTAGGAAATCAACAGTAACACAATAATAGTGGGGGACTTTATAACACCCCACTTATACCAATGGGTAGATCATCCAGGTAGAAAATTAATAAGGAAACACAAGCCTCAAATGACACATCAGACCAGATAGACTTAATTGATATTTACAGGACATTCCATCTGAAAACAGCAGAATTCACTTTCTTCTCAAGTGCACACTGAACATTCTCCAGAATAGATCACATCTTGGCTCACAAATCAAGCCTTGGTAAATTTAAGAAAACTGAAGTCATATCAAGCACCTTTTCAGACCACAACGCTATGAAATTAGAGATCAATTACAGGAAAAAAACTGTAAAAAACATAAACACATGGAGGCTAAACAATATGTTACTAAACAATCAATGGATCACTGAAGAACTCAAAGAGGAAATAAAAAAATATCTAAAGATAAATGACAATGAAAACACGACAATCCAAAACCTACAGGACGCAGCAAAAGCAGTTCTAAGAGGTAAGTTTATAGCAGTACAATCCTACCTCAAGAAACAAGAAAAAACCTCAAACAAACAACCTATCCTTACACCTAAAGCAACTAGAGAAAAAAGAACAAACAAAACCCTCAGTTTCACTCTCAGACATCCTTCAGTTTCCAAATCAGACTCTATTTTTTCAGAATAGCCTTCCCTGACTGTGATTCCTTGGATTTAGATCAGATTCTCCTTTACACAGTGATAGCACCTGTGCTTTCCCTCCACAGTGCTCACCTCAGTTTTTAATTCTATATTTGTGGGACAATTTCGTTAAAGTCTAACCCTCTCACCATCTGACAGACTCCTTAAGGCCAGGGATCTTGACTGTCCTGTTCATCCTTGTATCTCCAGTACCCAGAAGAGTATCATTACAATTTTTTTAGAAACAAAACAATAACAAAATACTTTTTTTTTAAATGCCAAAAATGTTATTTATTTTGGGGGCAGTTAGGCTATAGGTAATATTTTTCTTTTCCTACTTTTCTGCATTTTACATATTTTCTGTAACGCACATGTTAATAAAAAACAAAAGTTGGGCTTCCCTGGTGGTGCAGTGGCTGAGAGTCCGCCTGCCGATGCAGGGGACATGGGTTCGTGCCCTGGTCCGGGAGGATCCCACATGCCACGGAGTGGCTGGGCCCGTGGGCCATGGCTGCTGGGCCTGCGCGTCCGCAGCCTGTGCTCCACAACGGGAGAGACCACAACAATGAGAGGCCCGTGTACCGCAAAAAAAAAAAAGTTTATGATGGACCTAAATTTAGATAAACAAATATAACTACTGAAAACCAGAGTTTTAAAAAATCAGGAGGTGAAACCAGACCTTATGAAGAATTAATTCAAATAACAAACTTTGGACATATTTACTGACATGGAAAATGTTCATGATATACAGCTAATTGAAAACATATGCCATAAAATAGTGTACTTGGTATGAAACCATTTCTATTCAACCCAGAAAAGTACTAGAATTTCATACACTTCAATTTTAACAGTGATTATCTCTGACTAGTGGGATTAGAGGTGATTTTTTGCTTTTCTTTCTGCTTTTCTGTTTTTTCCCAAATATTGTTTTCTGTATTATATATCTATATGTTAGGAAAAACCGATCTCTTTAAACAGCTATGCACTCTTGTGGATTTACAATACCGTTCAATTTGCAACCCATTTTTAGGAATACACCTATTTTTTTCAAGTAAGGGATGCTTTATATTAAACTACCCATTCCCTACTGTGCCATATTAATTACTTTCTATAATTTGTTTTATTAAAGCCTACTTGACCAGAGGGTCCTTGATAAGAATTATTACACCAATTTTTTTTAATTTCTTTTTTTTTTTTTTTTTTTTTTTTCTTTTTGCGGTATGCGGGCCTCTCACTGTTGTGGCCTCTCCCGTTGCGGAGCACAGGCTCCGGATGCGCAGGCCCAGCGGCCATGGCTCACGGGCCCAGCCGCTCCGCGGCATATGGGATCCTCCCAGACCGGGGCACGAACCCGTATCCCCTGCATCGGCAGGCGGACTCTCAACCACTGCGCCACCAGGGAGGCCCTAATTTCTTTTTTTTAATTTTTTTTTTTGCGGTACGTGCGCCTCTCACTGTTGTGGCCTCTCCTGTTGCGGAGCACAGGCTCCGGACACGCAGGCTCAGCGGCCATGGCTCACGAGCCCAGCTGCTCCGTGGCATGTGGGATCTTCACGGACCGGGGCATGAACCCGTGTCCCTTGCATCGGCAGGCGGACTCTCAACCACTGCGCCACCAGGGAAGCCCTACACCAATATTTTTTTAAAGCTTATGGCACTGACAACATGGTATTACATTTTAAAGTAAATCATGCTATTGTTTTTATCAATTTGAATTTTCTGACATTGCAGGACTACTAAATTCTATGGTTGTTATGTGTTTTATCACCTACTCTTATATTCATAAAATTTCCCCAAAAGTGATTCACAAGCTTAACTAAGAGAAGCAGAAAAGCATTTTTGAAAAATTATTCTGCGGAACACTATTTTCCACTTATTCCAAATAGCACAACAAAGAGGCTTGCAGGAAATGAAATGAAACCATGGTAACCAACTAAACCTATCATGAGCTACCAGATCAAGAGAACACATAGTACATTACACGTCAACGCCTACCAGAAGCATAATCCTTCCCCAGTTCCTTTTGATCCTTCTTCCTAAACATGAAAAAAGCTTTCAACTAATTTTCATATTTTAAAAATGTGAAAGCCCCTGTACCAATGACTTTACCCAGGAATTCTTTGGCTGGGTTCACTTTAAAAGTCAACCTAATGATCTAAGATTCAATTAGAAATTGTTTCTTTCAATCATTAGCAAATTACATTTCCTACTTCACGGCATTTCATCATTTTCTAATACAATAGCAATAGTTTCTTCATATTAAATCTCAGAGTTGTAAAGATTAAGTAACATTCTCTCAGGAATTCCTTAATAGAATCTTACCAGCATTCTAAACCCAAAGCCACAATAAATTAAATCACAAATGCATTTACATAATAGGAAGGAGCCCATTTTATCATCTTATTGCCCATTCTACTACCAATCATCAACCCCTATCATAGAAACTGAAGCTAAACTCACAGAATATAGCTCAACATGTTCTTAAACTACCAACCATCAGCTAAGACTAAATAAACAAGGTATTGATGGCTTTTATTACATAACTATACAGCCAGGCAGACAACAGGGCAAAACTTGTGGAAAGACTAGAGATGATCTTTGCTGCTATGGTTAGCCACTACCAAGTAACTGTCACATATAATAAAATACAACATACATACATGCCATAAAAATATATGTATATTTTATGCACAACCAATTTCTTGAAGGACAGACAAATAATTGTGAATGGCATTATCTCTATGGAGTGGAACTAGAAGTATGTGGAGGGAAAGTAATGTAATTTATCATTATATACAATTCTCTTATTTGAAAAAAATATTTTTTTACAACAGCCATATATTGTTTTCATAGTCATAATAGAGATGTGATAAATGACATGGATGCAAGTACACTATTATTTTTACAGATTATTATTGCTGTTTTTCTCTGAAAAGTTGTCCAAACTCACTACAAAATTATTTTTATAAGCACATATGATCACCAAATGATTTTATAATGTAATTTTAGCTTAAATAATTAAACTTTACATATACTTAATTTGGCTTTTCTCTTTTTGGGGAGAGAGGGGTGGAAAGTTAACCCTTGAGAATTAGTTGGAGTAAATTTCATCCTTAAAGGCTTTAAACAAAGGTTTATCTGCTTTATAAAAATGGTACTGTATTGACAACTTAAAAATCTTTATTAAAAACTCATTGACTGGGACTTCCCTGGTGGCACAGTGGTTGAGAGTCCGCCTGCCGATGCAGGGGACACGGGTTCGTGCCCCGGTCCGGGAAGATCCCACATGCCGCGGAGCGGCCGGGCCCGTGAGCCATGGCTGCTGAGCCTGCGCGTCCAGAGCCTGTGCTCCGCAACGGGAGAGGCCACAACAGTGAGATGCCCGCGTATCGCAAAAAAACAAAAAAACAAAAAACAAACAAAAAAAAAAAACAAAAAAAAAACTCATTGACTTAAAAGCTAAGGGTTTACTCTTGTGCCACACCCCTTTTCAACTTAC
The DNA here is from genome assembly GCF_025265405.1 of Mesoplodon densirostris. Classification (NCBI taxonomy): domain Eukaryota; kingdom Metazoa; phylum Chordata; class Mammalia; order Artiodactyla; family Ziphiidae; genus Mesoplodon; species Mesoplodon densirostris. The sequence continues at coordinate 93,092,382 of NC_082668.1, forward strand.
ATGGTGCTACATGTTTTATTATTACTTTGGATGTTGTTTTTAACAGGTTATATTTTCTGTTTCTTAGCTTTTTGTTCTTGAGCAAGTTAAGCCTCAGTTTTCTTGTAAAACGCAGAAAATATAGTATCTACTCCATGGGCTGATTTTGTAGATAAAACTGAGTTTTCCAACCTGTTTGTCAGGAACAGAGGTTAGAGGCTACACGATATCAAATCTGTCAGCCCTTTCAGAGGCCGGGACGGTCTGATGCAGCTCAAGTCCTGGCACTGGCCACATTTGGCCACAGTCAGCCCCCTGCATTTACTCTCAGTGTGCCATGTGACAGCATAATTTTCAATGGGTGCCACAACATGAAAAAGCATTAGAAAATACTGAAAGATAATTCACATAAGGTATTTACCACAGTGCATGACACAGTAAACATTAACTATTATCATATGTATAAAACCAGTAGGCCCATTAATAAAATACGTGGGTACACAACTCGTTCATAGGAAAGGAGGCACGTTATCAACACATTCTGGAGCTGTCTCTGGTTACCAAGAAACAGACCTTACATTAAAAGAACCTGGTATGTCTCCTACTGCACCCTAAAGTAGATATACAAGTCAGATTCCAGTTTCTCTTTCAGAGTAGACAGCCAGAGAGTTGGAATTTTATCTCTTATATCAAAGTTCCTGTTGATTAGCCAGAAATGTACTTGAAACTCAATTCCACCCTAAAAGAACTGCTCGGTGGAATCTGCCTTATGCTGTGCCTTAAAAATGCAAAACCCAAAAATATCTTGAAATCTGCTTTTTTGATTTCTCTACCTTCTGCTTTAAACCCATTGCTATAGATGCATACTTTCTGAGAGGGAACTGAAGTTTGAATAGAAAGAACATCAGTTAATAAAAACCATGCTGTGCATAAAATCTGAAAAATGAAGTACCATTCGAGAGTAAAATGCAAATCAAAACCACAATGAGATACCACTTCACACCCACTAGGATGTCACACCCACTGTTTAAATCAAAGACATGATAACAGGTATTGTCGAGGAGTGGAGAAATTAGAACCCTCACACATTGCTGGTGGGATTATAAAATGGTAAAACGACTTTGGAAAAAAATCTGGCAGTTCCTCAAAATGATAAACACAGAGTTACAATATGATCCAGCAATTTCACTCCTAGGTATATACCCACGAGAAATAAAAACATATATACACACAAAGCCTTGTACACAGCATTATTCATAGTAGCATTATTCGTAATAGCCAAAAAGTGGAAACAACTCAAATGTCCATCAATTGATGAATGGATAAGCAAAATATGATATATATCCAAATACTGGAACAGTATTCAAATATTATTTATTAATGTTAAATATTAATATTTATAATTTATTATAAATATAAATTTATATAAATTATAAATATTAATATTTATAATTTATTAATATTATTGATATTAATATTAAAAAGAAATAAAGTACTGATATGTGCAACAACATGGATGAACCTTGGAAATATGCTAAGGGAAAGAAGCCACTCACAAAAGAACACATTATATACACAATTCCACTTTTATGAAACATCCAGGATGTATAAATCTACAGAGATAAAAAAGTAGGTTAATGGTTACCTGAGGCTGGGAGGATTGGGAGAAATGGGAAATGACTGTAAATGGGTATGGAGTTTCTTTTTAGGGTGATTAAATGTTCTAAGATTGATTATGTCGCATAACTGTGAATGCACTAAAAACCATTGATTTGTACACTTTAAATGGGTGAATTGGTATGTTATTTATAACTAAAAGAAGGGAAAAGTTTAAAAAAGACAACACACGCAAAAGCCACACATACAACACATGCAAAAAAAAGACACACATGCAAAAAGACACAACACATGCAAAAAAAAAGACACAACACATGCAAAAAGACACAACACATGCAAAAAAAAGACAACACATGCAAAAGCCAAGCTTGGGAATAAAGTTAGAAAAAAAGAAAAAGGCTGAATTTTTGTTAATACATAGAAACAGTGCTTGGTTGCCATAAGTACATGTTTCAGAACACTCTTAGGATAGGAGGTAAACCTTTTTTGGTACAGGGGAAAAAATCAGAAAACAGGAAGAAAAAGAACTGGTGAGGTAACTAGGTCTTAAAATTTTTTTCCTCTATCAACTGAACACTTTAACAAGAAGTCTTTTAGGTTCATTTATCAAAAAGGGGTCTGAAAAAAAAAGAAAAAAAAATGGGGAGGGTGTCTATCTGACTTACCAAACAGAAGAAACCTGGTAAATTTTTATCCTTCTTTTCTCCCCTGTACTCCCAACATTTAATTCTAATTTATTAACTGAAAGTGAGAAATAACTCAAAGGCTCTTAAGAGTCAGACTATACATTTTAAGTTTTTTCCTCCCTGTAGATGAACCACATCAGAAAGCATTAATCAGAAAGTTACATTCTATGAGGCCACCATCACCGATACCCAAACCAGGCAAGGATACCACAAAAAGAGAAAATTACAGGCCAACATCACTGATGACTACAGACGTAAAAATCCTCAACAAAATACTAGCAAACCAACTCCAACAGTACATTAAAAGGATCATACATCATGATCAAGTGGGATTTATCCCAGGGATGCAAAGATTCTTCAATATCCACAAATCAATCAACGTGATACACCACATTAACAAATTGAAGAATAAAAACCATATGACCACCTCAAAAGATTAGAAAAAGCTTTTGATAAAATTCAACATCCATTTATGATTAAAGAAAAACAAAACCCTTCAGAAAGTGGGCACACAGAAAACATACCTCAACATAATAAAGGCCATATATGACAAACCCACAGCTAACATCATAGTCAATTGTGAAAAGCTGAAAGCATTTTCTCTAAGATCAGGAACAAGATAAGGAGGCCCACTGTGGTCATTTATATTCAACATAGTTTTGGAAGTCCTAGCCACAGTAATCAGAGAGGAAAAAGATATAAAAGGAATCCAAATTGGAAAAGAAGAAGTAAAAACTGTCACTATTCACAGATGACATGATGCTATACACAGAAAATCCTAAAGATGCTACCAGAAACCTACTAGAGCTCATCAATGAATTCAGTAAAGTTGCTGGACACAAAATTAATATACAGAAATCCTGCATCTATACACTAATGACAAAATATAAGGAAGAGAAATTAAGGAAACAATCCCATTTACCACTGTATCAAAAAGAATAAAATACCTAGGAATAAACCTAACTAAGGAAGCAAAAGACCTGTACTCTGAAAATTGTTAGATACAATGAAAGAAATTAAAAATGACACAAACAGGGCTTCCCTGGTGGCGCAGTGGTTGAGAGTCCGCCTGCCAATGCAGGGGACACGGGTTCGTGCCCTGGTCCGGGAAAATCCCACATGCTGTGGACAGGCTAGGCCCGTGAGCCATGGCCACTGAACCTGTGCGTCTGGAGCCTGTGCTCCGCAACGGGAGAGGCCACAACAGTGAGAGGCCCGTGTACCGCAAAAAAAAAAAAAAAAAAAAAAAAAAAGACATAAACAGATGGAAAGGTATACCATGTTTTTGGATTAGAAGAATCAGCATTGTTAAAATGACCATACTACCCAAGGCAATCTACAGATTCAATACAATTCCTATCAAATTACCGATGGCATTTTTCATAGAACTAGAACAAAAAATTTTTAAATTTGTACAGAAACACAAAAGACCCCATATAGCCAAAGCAATCTTGAGAAAGAAGAATGGAGCTGTAGGAATCACACGCCCTGACTTCAGACTATACTACAAAGCTACAGTAATTGAAACAGTATGGTACTGGCACAAAAACAGACATATAGATAATGTAACAGGATAGATTTGAAGTAAGTCAGACAGAGAAAGACTAATATCATATGATATCACTTATATGTGGAATCTAAAAAAATGATACAAATGAAATTATTTACAAAACAAAAATAGACTCACAGACATAGAAACAAACTTATGGTCACCAAAGGGGATAGTGGGGGCTGTGGGAGTAGATAAATTAGGAGTTTGGGATTAACATATACGCACTACTATATATAAAACAGATAAACAACAAGGACCTACTGTATTGCACAGGGAACTATATTCAATATCATGTAATAATTTATAATGGAAAAGAATCTGAAAAAGAATATATATATATGTATATATATAAAACTGACTCACTTTGCTGTCCACCTGAAACTAACACAACACTGTAAATTAACTATACTTCAATTTTTAAAATAGTTTAAAAAGACCCTCAAAAAAAAAAAAAAAAGAAAAGAAAGTTACTTGGTGAACATGGAGTCCAGAGCAAGAGGAACTGAGTGAATTGAATGTTTAATAGACTATTTCTCAAAGAGTGTTTCACAGAGAGATTCCACAAAAAGAGGGTCTCATAATCAAATGAGTTTGGGAAATGCAGCATAGTTCTATTAAAAATGCCCAAGGATCTGAGAAATACTGCATCAAAGAAACCCAACTGATTATGCTTAGTGGCAGGAAGACTCACACAGTTCCTTTATGAGCATCTCCATACTAGAGATAGCACTGCCAATGTTGGTCAAGACTCCCCTCTCCCACAGACCCTGGACTCTAGAACACACCTCTGTGACTTCCCTTTCTATTGCCCCCAAGGCTGTCCCTCTCCTTCTGATCAATGATTTAATGATTAAATAAATAAATAAGGTGACACATTTCACTTGGAGTCATATCTTCAAAGACTTAGGAGGTACTGTCTTTCACTTTGACCCAAGGTTTCAGCTAGTGTCTTCAATTTTTCCCAAAATGAAAATAACCCTATTGATTTTTTTTGTCTGATTGTAAAAATGATACACATGGCATTGTGAAAAAAAATCAGACAACTCAGAAAGGTACAGAGAAGTAAAAATCACCTTTAAGTTCAAACTCAGAGACAACACTATGAACACTGGCAATCAGTCTTTTAGACAGCTGTCTACTTACATATATACCCTATACATACAGACAGACAGACAGACACACACGTATATTAAATAGCATGATACTCTACATACTGTCCTGTATAGTGAACTTTATTTTGTAGATTAACATAGGGTATACTTCAGAACTTATCAAATAAGAAATATTGTTTAAAGAAAATATATGTCCAAACATCACGCTTTCTCAGTTTTTTAATTCTCATTTGTTTTCCAGTACCTAAAATTTTTCAAAATAATTCTTATCATTATGGTCAGCATAAAATCAACAGGAAGTGCCAAGCACTGTGGATATGCAACATTCTCTGGAATATTTCCAAAATCTGTTCTGGAATATCTAAACACAGGACTTGGAGATTATCAAGACTCTTACACGTGTGTCATCTTGCTCTTCTCCAAGTTTAGAGAAGCTAAAATGAGTCAGACTCAACAGAAATGTCCCTAGGGTTGCCAAATTTGGAGTTAACATTTCTCCTCAAAGGGAACCCTTTAAAATCAATCAGGTATCTAGAATCTCTTTTGAAGATCACTTTTCCATTGCCCAAGGAAAACTACTTACTAAATTAATTATCAAATAATTCTGGTAAAACTTAATTCCCACCACCCAATCCACTTATTTATTCTTATTGCTCCCACAATAATCTTTTAAAATTACAAATGTTCAACCATTACTCTCTTCTATTAAAAGTCTTCAGTGACTCCCATTTCCTACAGATAAAGTCCAAATTCTTAAGCATGAAATACCAGCCTTTCCTGGCATACTTACTGCTAAAGCTTCCTGCACCCCCGAGTCCTAGCAGCCTGCCATACACCAAATGTTCCATGCTGTTCTATATATTCCTTCCTTGGCTTTTTCTTCTTCCCAAAATGCTTGTTTTTTTTATAATCACATCCTATCCTCTACCTGGCAAACCTATATTCTACCTTTATGAGGCAGCTTAAATGTCTTCCTTTTTGACCCATTGGATAATATCTGGCAGAATTCAAAAGCTCAATAAAAGCTCCTAAATCATATGTAATATTATTTCTTATTGATGTTTGCAATCTGTATGGGTTCTCTTTTATAACAGGTTCTCTTTTATTTGATTTTGCTATGGTTTCTACCATGTGCAGAAAATTCCTATTTTCATAGCTACGAAGTAAATATTTTGGGATGATGTGCTGTTGTTTTTGATGATGCAGTTACCTGTGCCATACTGTGTAACTGGTATCCATTTTCCCTCCTCACTCCAACCTCCTTCTTTCTTTTAAAACAGGAAAAGAAAACCAGATTTTTATCTGATAAGAACCAGATTCTTATCAGGTACAGTGGTGGCAATGAGAAAACAGATACCACATATTTAAAAGGTCATTTCACGGGCTTCCCTGGTGGCGCAGTGGTTGAGCGTCTGCCTGCCGATGTAGGAGATGCGGGTTCGTGCCCGGTCCGGGAAGATCCCACATGCCGCGGAGCGGCTGGGCCCGTGAGCCATGGCCGCTGAGCCTGCGCATCCGGAGCCTGTGCTCCGCAACGGGACAGGCCACAACAGTGAGAGGCCCGCGTACCAAAAAATAAAAAAAAATAATAATAATAAAAGGTCATTTCACATGATCACTTACACTAGCTCTCCACTAGTCTTTTCACCTTCTTATTTCACTATTTCCAAGAATTCATGGGGTGCTTACGTAATTCTAACAGTTACTTATAGTGAACAACAGTTTTGATGGGTTATAGTTCAAGAATATATAGGAAAAGATGGAGAAAATGCAGGAAACGATTTCATCAGAGGATTAGAATCTTTAAAAAAAAGTAAATGGAAATTCTGGAACTGAATAACACAGTATATGAAATTAGGAACTCAATGAATGGATTTACAGCTGATCAAAAAGAGCAGAATAAAGGACTAGTGGACTGGAAGACAGGTCAATAGAAAATGTCCAAATTGAAGTTCAGAGAGATGAAAGTCAGGAAGTGAGAAGCTCAGAGGAAAAACAATTTGGAAAATTCAGGAAATAATTTATGATGAATAAACCTACAGTTATAGTATCACGATATTTAATAATTTTATATTTCTTATAACTATTCTTTTGTATACACTTAACATTTAATTAAAAGGATAATACAAAACATGCACAGTCCTATCTTTTTCACTTGTCACTCCATATGTACAACACTGAACAATTTTTCCTTCTAGTGAGAAAAACTATAGAATGACATAAAAAATTTTTTTTAAAGAATTAGTTCTAAAACTATGAAAATCATACAAAGAAAAATGTTTTCTACAAAACTTCTTATTTTAGGTTACTTGCAGCTAATACATGCCATGATACCTCATTAAACTATAACTAATACAAATGTTATCAAAATCAACATACAGAAAATCCCGAAGTCATAGGAAACACTTCATGCTTCATGAGGTATAATCTAGTGCCTGGGAGAGCATCTTATCTTCAACTGCACACTCCAACTATGTGGATGTCTGTCTAGTGTTTCATTGTATAAAAGACTTTGAGTGACAATCATTTTTTCTGAACCAAGGGGTCCACATGGGCAAGGCAGAAAAGCAGGACAAGGCCTGGCCAGAAATTCAGGCTGAGATGGCGTGTAAGAGAAGATGATGGTGAAGAAGAAAGTGAGACGTCAACCACAGACGACCTTCCATGCCATGCAATGAAAATCTCCTTGCTGACTGCAAAAACTTGATACTGTGACACCACACATACAATACATCCTTGCCGAACTGATACCTCACATTATACACAAAGATCATCAGTAAAGGTTAGGCTTCCCCAGGTATGGGGGAGATGCCAGTGACAGAGGGAGGTGTGGCCTTTGAAACCTTGTGTCCTACTCAACATTACGACTTTGCAGATCACTGCATCAGATTTTAAGACTGATCACTCATGATACCATGGAAGATACATTAGAGGGGATAAGGCTGGATACAGGTAAATTCCTAATGAAACTAATCCAGGAGGTGGCTTGATTGAAAAGAAGGGGAAATTTTGAAAATTACTTAAGAAATAAAAGATTGTTGGGCTTGGCTGTGTGAGATGAGCAAGAAGAAAAAGTTCTTTTAACCATTAGATAATATAGGTACAGTACCTTGGGCTTTCCAGAGTCTATGAAAAGGTATAAAATATGAACAAAAAGGTGTGGCTCCAAAACATAAAAGGAAATCTAAAGTTAATTTCAAAAGCAATTTATAATTTAAAAAGCGAAGTTAACAGCAAAATATATATATTTGATATGGGATATAGTGTTTGATATGGAGGCCTCTAAATGAATAAGGCCAGGCCTACAAACATCTTAAAACAGAACTAAGAGAAAAGAAAAATGATGTCTTGCTTTCGGGTCTTGTGAACTGGCTAAATAACAGTGTCACCAGCTATTAAAGGGATACAGGTGTTACAGCATATTTGGGAGGAAAACTGATGAATTCGGTTTGGGACATATTGTGAGGTTGAGGTGACTATGGAACAACTTGAAATCAAGGACTTATTCCTAATTTTAGGGCCTTTGTTTAACACAGTAAATGCATAATAAACACTGATGGCTGTAAATTCAAACTGCCTCCCTACCCCAGTGGATCATGCATTCTGTTAAAAACAGACTGACGTTAACTGGGAGAATCATTAGTTGAAATGGGGAATATCAGATAAGATTAATAGATATATCAATACAACTTCTATTTCACATTCTGTTTAACACTTCCCTGCCATACAGCTAGTTCAAAACAAAGAAAATCATATTTCAGCATGTACATCACTCACGATGCATACTCACAAATTCCCTACCTCCACTACAAGCCCTTTTACTATTTCTTTTCCATGTAAAAACTTTATGATGATTTTCAAAAACAAAAGGAAAGCTGCGTGTTACCCCAGACCTATACATTAAAAGCACTGTCATCAATCCCATGTTGCTCTATTCTTCAATCCAATTCTAGGATTTCCTGGGCCAAAGTGGACGGTGAGTGATTATGAAGTCATGAGTAGCATGAGAGAGGGTGAGAGGGTGGGAATGAGGAAGAATTTGGAAGATCTGGGTGCTACTTTTCTCCACACTGAATCCTTGGCCCTAGGGCATTTGCTGGTGTTATTCAGTAAAAAACAGCGTGAAAACCACATTATGAGGCGATGTAGGATAATAGAAAGTACCTGAACTTTGCAATGAGGTGAAACTGAGTTAAAATTCCAGTGATCTCAGAAGGTGGAGAGACGGCAACAAAGGGAAAAGGAAGAGAGTATACAGATTACTTTCTTTCCTTTCACCCCACCTCCTTCTTGCTTATTTTGGCCCACTAGCCTGCACATCAAGGCTTATCTACCCCAGACACTCAGATGACCATCTATTTGGATATGTGGTATTGTAGAATCCTAGAATTATAAAATGTTAGGAATAGAAAGATGAAGCAGCTGGCTTCAAGAATACCTGTGATTTGCTCCAAATTAGTCGTCTAGCTCATTTAGTGGCAAAATGAGTAGGTATTTAAATTCTCAGCCCAGACTTTTTCCCCTATATACCAAAATTTAAACCTGAAAAAGCAACATAATTAAGTAACTGAAGGGGGATTTACGCTTTATAATTTTCCATAAAAGCAGACTTCCATGAACTCCTGTTAACAAGCTCTATTGTCCAAGTATGCTATTGATTCAGAATTCAGCATGAGGAAATACTGAATTATACCATTCTTTTGCCAGATAGATTAATAATAAATCTGGTGGATGGGAGTAAGAACAGTCCCTGCTCACTCACCTAGGCATAAGTGATTGGAGAAGGAGTTGGACGTGGTCATATCAGAGTCCTAAGCAATAATATTAGCTTTCTCTTCTCTCTCTGTGGCTACCAAAAGAAATGTTATTTCTTTGACCTCTTTCTTCAGTTTCTACTTTTAAATCTTTTCCAAACAATGCATAAATGAATGCATGAATGAACAAATGAAGGAATGAACAAAGACGATAGATAATTATTCCAAGCCTCTAGAGAGGCAGCAATGTAGAGTGATTAAGAGCATAGACTCTGAAGCCAAATTGTCTGGGTTTGAATACCAGCTACACAAATTATTAAATGTATAATCTTGGCCAAGTTACTCAACCTCTAGGTCCTCTGTTTCCGTATCTGTAAAGTGGAGATAGAAATTGTACACACATCCTTGACCTGCTGTGAAGATTAAATGAGGTTAGAGTCCTGGCAGGAGGTTAGCCCAATGGATAAGCATGCTATTGTATTATTGCTCTGTTATTATTGCAGGGTTAATGGAAATACTTGTTTCTGGCCACTGTGCTGTAAGCTAAGAACAGCCAAAATGCTAGGCAAAGTTCAGTAGATAGGAAAGAGCCAGGAGTTCCCAAGGAAAGCTGCTTGAACCAAAAGCCAACCCAAGAGAAATGACATCGGCTTTGATTTTACGAAGTACAAAGGTCTTTTCTCTTTAGTTCCTTTCCTTATTCAAGAAATAGATGGGAGCTGATACAGCAGGACAGGTGGGAGGGAATGGGTAAGATGAAATAGAAGAAAGCAGCTACAATAAAAATGCCTTAAAAGTTTTTCAGTTCTTAATTACTGAGTCTACCATTCATGAGGAACTTTTTAAGAGTCTCAAAGCTATTAAAATGGTAATTAGGTCCCAAGAAAACAAGAACCAATTCAATTACATGCTGGATGCTTTTAAAATTTAAAGCCCTCTATTAAGAGGGTTTTAAATGAGGCACAGTTATGATCACAGGTCCATGACCAACCTTAAAGCCAAAGTGTAGGTTCCTGGCTGACGCTGGCTCTCCCGAATGAGGTAGCTCCCCTCAGCTACACTCAAGAGCTGGTCTGCCGCTTCTCGGGAGATCATGCCATGAAACCTAAGAAACAAAGTCAATTCAGAAACTGCATGCTTTCCACCTTTTTCAATAAAACAAGATAAAACAAAACCTCCCACCTTCTCTTGTTGATTTCTAGACAAAGTGCTGCCATAAAATTGAAGGGGAGCAGTTGGGTTTAACTATGCTTGTGTTTCTCTGGGCCTGGCCCGGGGCCAGCTTCTCTGTGGTGCCAAGAACAGCACCGAAGTAGCTCTCCAATCCATTTAACAATCACGGAATCAAAATTCACATCCATCTACGGAAGACCAACCACCTGTCTCAAGAGGACAATTCCCTTCTTATGTAGCTGCCTGACCATATGGACATGCTAAAAAACACTCAGCAATGTGTCCCACTTCCTTTCTTCACACCAGTGGCATTGCTCCAAAAATTTTGGCTCAGAGTCTAAGTTGGCAATTTTCCAGGTACCCTGGGTTGCCCTTAATTGGCATGATTGCTCAATAATGTGCATAATCTGCATCACTGCATACTCAAGCCAAAAGCAAACAACTGTAATACTTGCTTTCACTCCCTGTTAAAACCCTATTTTTGATTAACAGAGAAAAAAGGAGGAAGAAGAGTAAACAAAAATAACACACTCCTTATACAAACACAGTAGATTCACCTATAACATTCTGACATAAAACACTGAAACATTAAAAAACATCCATGGTAACTAATGATTAATATTAAAAATATAAAACCACCTTATATTCGTATGGTGATGTACAGTTTATAAAGAACCTACACAAATATTATGTCCTTTCATTAACTCAAAGAAAACTGAATTGAACAACTGCTCACATGAGACCGTAGCTTTTAAAGGTACAAAAAACCCAACAGTCCCTTGAATTTGGAATGATATTTTGAAAAGGCCCTGAAATAGCACCTTAATAATTTAAGAACTTTACGAGGGTTCAAGTGGCAACTTTTTGAAATTTTTCTCATGGGAAAAGTTCGGTCTTTCTCAATTTAAGTCTTAAAGCAGTTTGTAGTACATATGCTCAAATCATGACAATTAGAACAAGGAGGTTTAACAATGGGCTCCTAGAATTTCTTATGTCCTTAAATTCCTCAATCTTTCAGAGCCAGGTCCACTCTGATTCTGTAGGAGTAAGAAGATAGTAACCTATCTGTGGTAATAACACATATATTAGATTAGCATATTGGTATATTATTTTAAGTTTACATGACACCAACTAATAAAGTTAGTAAAATTTAATATCTCCTTGTTTTTAAAAATCCAATTAATTCAGAAGAAAATCTCATTCAAGGAAACAAATTTTGGAACAAAACTTGATGGTGGTATTTAAAGACTCTTAAAACTATTCATACCAGCTGACCCAAAATTTCCGCCCCAGAAAAAGATTAATGCACTAAGATATTTCTTACGGTGTTACTTTTAATACTACCGTTTAAAGTCAACCTATATGCCAAAAGCAGAGAAATGACTAAATTATGGTATAACCATAAAGAACACCAGTGGCTCCCCTCAACTCCTAAGTACCTAGGTTCTACTCATAAGAGTCCTGAAAACTTAAACAGAATTTTAGATAATTTAAAAATATTTGTTATATACATTATTGTTTATCTGATATGACCTTCAGCCATGAAAAACAAATGATTTTATTTGGGGAATGATGGGATTATAGGTGATTTTTATTCCTTTCCTCGAAGGGTTATTTTTTTTTTTAATAATCAGAAGAATTAAGGACTTTAAAAATTATTACATTTTTCATAAAAGAGAAAAATGCTCATTATTAATATTAAATGGAAAAATCAGGCTACAAAAAGTATATGTATAATAACTCAATTTTCTAAAAACCATTAAGAAAATAGATCTTCAGAAGATAATACTTCAAACTGTTAACATTAGGTATTTCTGGGTAGCATGAATTTACTTACAGAAAATTTGGAAAATAAAAGTATAAATGTAGAATAAACCACCCATACCTTATTACATGCATACATGTATGTATATGTATCTATATGCTTAATAAACACATACAATCAAATATATACTTTTCCTCATATACATACATCTAGCATTATTTATTTACATATATGGCTTGCATCTTTATTTTAACATTATCACGTACACATTTTCCCATGCCATTTTCTTCTCTACACTTATCTTTATTTTCTATATTTTCACCAACTACAACATTTACAATCAGAAAAATAATTTAACTCATTCAAACTTGAATACCTCCTTCCTCTTGCTTTTATTTTTTTACTAAAAGCATCCATTTACCTGTCTCTCTTATACATTCCAATCTACAAAATGTTTTCTGATAATCCATACTTACTCTCTTCCGTAATACTTTGGTCTATTTTCTACCTATTGGGAAAGAGAAAAAAGGATATTTGTGAAAATGGAAATGTTCAGAACATAACTCAACATTCTGAATATGTGACAAACTAAAGCATATATTAAGAAAAAGAATTAGAATAAGATTAGAAAAATCAGAGTCTGGGGTTCCAGTCCTATCAGCAGATTGACTGTGCCATTTGGACTGGTCACTTCATCTCTCAGACCTTTTTCTTATCTATAAAACACTGTGTGTGTAAAAAGGGTCAGACTAAATTATCTTTCATTTCTAGGATTTTATGAATCTGAAAAAATACTTACATCACTTTATCCAAAAGGTAAAATGAAACATCCAAAAACTTAATGCCACGATTGTGTCAGAACAGATTGTGGCTTTCTCTCCCATCCTCTCCCTTCCTGTTACACCATATTCTCCATTCTGTTAACATCTCCATATAATCTTGCCCTTCTGTTCTCCCACCAGCTATTCCCTCACCACAGTTTATCTCCCCTAGCCTTTCATGGCTGGTGTGCTCACTATACCTAAAGAAAGGTCCAGGAGAATAGATTCTAAGGAACTTTTACTAGGGGTAGACTTAAAATATTTGCCCTGTTCATTCAAGAAACATTTATTTAGTGGCAAATAAGTGATAAGCATTGTCCTACCTGTAACATGACAAAAATAGTGATTACTCTTTTGAGACTTTCTAATGATGAGAGACAGACAATAAATAAGTTTAAAGAAATAAAACAAACAAGAAAATAGGAAGTAGTGATAAGGGCTGTAATGAAAATAAGAATGAGTAACAGAAAAGTGAGGACTAACGAGGTATTTAAGTTGGATAGTCAGGAAAGACCTCTCTGAGATGACATGTAAACTGGGTCCTGACAGGAATGGAATAAGCTTTCCCGAGGAGGTACCTGGGTGACACCATGGACTACATTTATTGAGTTTGTGCTTTGTGCTATAATTACATTTGGAGATCATTTAATCCTCACAATGAGATGAATTATCCTACTGCATCCTCATTAAGACAGTATTATCATTCTCATTTTATTGATGGAAGAAAACTGAGAATCAGAGAGGTTAGAGAACTTGTTCAAGGTTTCTTGGTAGAGCCTAAGGTAAAACTGGGATTCTTACTCAGGAATAGCAAGAAGGGCCCAAACTCTTTGTCTATTTGACACTGACTCATCTGAATTAGTTAAATATGGCAGTTCCCAAAGCTAAACTCAAAGTCTATCCTTTCAGTGACTGTCTTCCCTTCACCTCTACACAGAGCCTGACTACCAAGTCTAGGTTACCTATCCACAGGTCATCAAGGTCTGGTACTGTTTCAGCAAACTTGAGATATTTATTCGTCTTGGATAAATAAATTTTGTATTTCAATGAAATGCATGATATATAGCATACACTGCTGGCTTATGTAGCCCAGATCATTGTCTTTGAGCTATTTGGAACTCTATAAGATGTAGGTAACTGATACACACACACACACACACACACTTTTCCTGTGTGGTAGTGATTTTATTGACTTCTTCCCTACCCCTTCTCAGGGGAAAAACAGGTTTTGTTTTTAACTACAATTCATCTCAACATTCCTTGAATTCCTATAAATATATGCTATTTTGACTTTTCCCTTTGAACTGATTATTAACATCTGCCTGGTTTCCTCATATCACATGAGAAAATACATTTTTATGGCAGGGGGCGGCTGTGTCGAGTCTTCGTTGCAGCTCACGGGCTTCTCTCTTCTTGTGGTGAGAAAATACATTTTTAACACATGTTCATCTTCATTTCTGTAGGAGAGACACGATTTTACCTCTTCCTGAACATTATATTTAAATAATACTTTACCCTTTAGGAATCTTCTGTTGTCTGCTGATGTTCTAGTCAGGTTATTTATATTCTCAAAGTAAATTCCACCTGATTTGGTCTTGTTGCATAATTTCTCTGCTCATAAAACTCAGTGTACTAAAAATATACCAGTTGGTCCCTATAGCTACAGAGGATGGCTATTCTATTTTTAGGTCCAGAGCTTATTAGAGTAGGGTCATGCATCTACTTTTGTTTGAAAGCAAACTTTTGCTTTTGAGAAAAAAATTCAATGTTTAGGTCTTAAATAATTAATTTACAGTTCTACTGTATTATATGGTGAAATGTTATCTGGAAGAACAATTTTGCAGTGTCTATTCAAACCAAAAATGTGCAAACCCTCAGTATTTACTGTAGAGGAACACTCGCACATGTACACATGAAAACATATATAAGAATGTTCACTGAAGCACTGTTCACAGTCATTTTAAAAATGGAAGTAAATATATACCAATAGGGGAATAACTAAACTGCTTTATAGCATAACATGCATGGTTTTAAGGAATGATGTAGAACTACAGGAACTAACATGAAGAGGTCACCAAGACAAACTATTGAATAGTATAGTTATAAGCTATAAAATAAGTAATACAGTATGACACCACTTAGGAAAAGCACATGCACATGCAATAATATATATTTATAGCATAGAGAGATATCCGGAAAAATATATACCAAATTCAAATGGTACCTATAGGAAGCTGGGAGGTAACTGAACTGAGGGGCCCAAGGGAAAAGCAAAAAAGGGACTTTAGTAGTGTCTGTAAAAAATTTTTTTTAATAAAGAACGTCACCTTTAAAAAAACAGAAATCAAGATTAACCTCCATACAACCTAACAGTGGAGTCTCAGACACATTAGAATGGGGGCCCCCAACATTTTGAAAAGAGGAGATCATGGCCTTTCCGTCAAATCACGAGATCTTTGCAGGTGGTTGAAGGTAAAATACTTTATCAGGCCTATGAGACTGAGGTAAAAAGAGGAAAGTTCTTGAATACACTCTACTCATTGATGAAAATCCTGGACAAGCAGTGAAAGCTGAGGGGCTGGTGGTGGCCCCAAGTGGTGTGGCAGCCCAATGGTGCTGAAACTGAGCAGGGTCCTCCCAGGTACAAAAGCCTCTCGATAACCCCTATTTCTTGTTTGTAGAAAAAGGCTTCAGTCTCCCAGGCCCTTTCCTGAGTTCCAAGGAACAGACTCAAGCAGTTACTAATTAGGGATGTGAAGAAATGCAGAGGAAAAGCAGTCAACAAACATAGTTCAGCAATAGAGTCCTAGTTCCTCCTCAAAGGGTATACACAACAATCTGACATATATTTTTGAGTTGTTCTGCAGGAACTAAGACCCATACACAGATGGAGGATGGCGACTATGTGCTGACCACAAGCACGTAAACCCTAGACTGACTGGAACCAGAGGGGTGATGATTAAAATTCTTGAAACACCACCCCATAACCTCACCACCAGCCAATGAGAAGAAAGCCATGCACCGTGCAGCACTCACCCAAAATGCTGCCTTTAAAAGCCCTTCCCTGAAAGCCATCAGCGAGTTCGGTACTTTTGACCATGAGGTGCCCATTCTGTTTGCTTAGCCATGCAATAAATGTACTTCTCTTCACCACAACCCAGTGTCAATAAGTTGCCTTTGCTATGCGGGTGAGTGGACCCAAGTTTGGTTCAGTAATAGTGTTACAACCCCAAACAAATACTGATTATTTATTTGATAGTCCTGCATTAGTCCACAATATGTTTCCATTGATTACCTAAGTAATCATCTTGATGACATAATTGATTTTGGCCTTATATTGCTGAATAATTATTTTCCTTTACCCAAAAGAATCTTGAATTAAAAGAAATTAAGTAAACACTGTTGATTAATACAGTACTGTTACAATAGCAGTAAGTCCAAAATAAAATTCACACACCAATTATACCTTTTCTGCATTTTTATAACAGAAATGTCAAATAAAACTCAAATTTAAAATAATTTTTTTCTCATATCTAGATAGTGAAGGGGATCAGAATATGCCACCCCAAGATATGCCACTTTAGCATAAGGATTATTTTGAGCTGAAGGCAATTAAGAAAGAGCAAACACAGGAGGAGCTATCTGCCCTCCCCATTTCGGCCTAAAAGTAGGGCACAGATTTAATTTCCCCTTGTAAATGTGTCCTCCTCTCCCAAAACAGAAGGACTTCAGAGACACCCAAGATGACTTGAATCTGCATAATAACCCTTACTAAACAACCCTTATTTACTATACATTTCCTAATCACCTTCCCACAATTTACCACCTCCCTCAGAAGCCCAGACTCCCTTTTCCTTTGTCTCTTAACACCCTTTATTAAAATGGCATAAAAGCCCCTGGGTGTAACTGCCTCTTTGGGGCTTTTATTTGCCTGCTGTGAGCCCCTCCTTACCCATATGCATATGAAATAAATCTTTTCTCCTGTTAATGTCTCTTTTGTAAGTTTAATTTGTAGGCCCCAGACACTGAACTTAAGAGGGTAGAGAAGTTTCTCCTCCCCAACTACAGCATTTATATGTCTTAGATATCATTATTTAAGTACTGACTTGGAACAGTCTTTTCAAACTCACAGACAGTGCAGCATTACACTAATAATCAAAATAAAGTATTAGTCAGTAATATGACCACCTTACAACCAATTTGAAATTGATTCAATTGAAATCATACAAATAATGTTTATGAATGATCCCAAACTAGTTTACTTGCAAATAGATCAAACTGGGAATTTAAATGTTATATGCAATAATAAAAATATGCTATGTGTATATAAACATTAATACACTTATTTCTAAGTTTTTAAAGTGCATAATAACAGTCAATGAACTTTTTTCAGACTAAAACTGGTTGAAGTCAATAATACTAAGTAAGACATGATTTTACATTAGTACTTGTGCTGAATTATATGCTTTGGTTTCCCTAATTTTCTATATTTAGTAGGTAACATTTCTTTTATGATAGCATATCATGGGTAGAAAAAAGGGGAAATGAGGAGAACAAAAAACTCCTAAATAAAAATAAAGGTGACAAGCCTCTTAGATAGCCTAATCCACCAGAGGGGCAGACAGCAGAAGCAAAGAACTACAATCCTGCAGCCTGTGGAACAAAAACCACATTCACAGAAAAGATAGACAAGATGAAAAGGCAGAGGACTATGTACCAGATGAAGGAACAAAATAAAAACCCAGAAAAACAACTAAATGAAGTGGAGATAGGCAACCTCCCAGAAAAAGATTTCAGAATAATGATAGTGAAGATGATCCAGGACCTCGGAAAAAGAATGGAGGCACAGATCAAGGAGATGCAAGAAATGTTTAACAAAGACCTAGAAGAACAAACAAACAGAGATGAGCAATACAATAACTGATATGAAAAATACACTAGAAGGAATCAATAGCAGAATAACTGAGGCAGAAGAACTGATAAGTGACCTCGAAGACAGAATGGTGGAATTCAGTTCTGAGGAACAGAATAAATAAAAAAGAATGGAAAGAAATGAAGACAGCCTAAGAGACTCTGGGACAACATAAATGCAACAACATTCGCATTATACGGGTCCCAGAAGAAGAGAGAGAGAAAGGACCCAAGAAAATATTTGAAGAGATTATAGGTGAAAACTTCCCTAACATGGGAAAGGAAAGAGCCACCCAAGCCCAGGAAGCACAGAGAGTCCCATACAGGATAAACCCAAGGAGAAACACGCTGAGACACATAGTAATCAAGTTGACAAAAATTAAAGACAAAGAAAAATTACTGAAAGCAGCAAGGGAAAAATGAAAAATAACATACAAGGGAACTCCCATAAGGTTAACAGCTGATTTCTCAGCAGAAACTCTACAAGCCAGAAGGGACTGCCATGATATACTTAAAGTGTTGAAAGGGAAGAAACTACAACCAAGATTACTCTACCTGGCAAGGATCTCATTTAGATTTGATGGAGAAATCAAAAGCTTTACAGACAAGCAAAACCTAAGAGAATTCAGCACCACCAAACCAGCTCTACAACAAATGCTAAAGGAACTTCTCTAACTGGGAAACACAAGAGAAGAAAAGGACCTAAAAAAACAAACACCAAACAATTAAGAAAATGGTCAAAGGAACATACATATCGATAATTACCTTAAACGTGAATGGATTAAATGCTCCAACCAAAAGACACAGACTGGCTGAATGGATACAAAAACAAGACCCATATATATGCTGTCTACAAGAGACCCACTTCAGACCTAGGGACACATACAGAAAGAAAGTCCAGGGATGGAAAAAGATATTCCATGCAAATGGAAATCAAAAGAAAGCTGGAGTAGCAATACTCATATCAGATAAAATAGACTTTAAAATAAAGACTGTAAGGGCTTCCCTGGTGGCGCAGTGGTTGAGAGTCCACCTGCCGATGCAGGGAACATGGGTTCGTGCCCTGGTCCGGGAAGATCCCACATGCCGCAGAGCGGCTGGGCCCATGAGCCATGGCCGCTGAACCTGTGCCACCGGAGCTTGTGCTCCGCGACGGGAGAGGCCACAACAGTGAGAGGCCCACGTACCGCAAAAAAAATAAAATAAAAATAAAGACTGTTATAAGAGACAAGGAAGGACACTGCGTAATGATCAAGGGATCAATCCAAGAAGAAGATATAACAATTATAAATATATATGCACCCAACATAGGAGCACCTCAATACATAAGGCAACTGCTAACGGCTATAAAAGAGGAAATCAACAGCAACAATAATAGTGGGGGACTTTAACACCTCACTTACACCAATGGACAGATCACCCAAAATGCAAATAAATAAGGAAACAGAAGTTTTAAACAACACAGTAGACCAGATAGATTTAATTGATATTTATAGGACATTCCATCCAAAAACAGCAGATTACACTTTCTTCTCAAGTGCACATGGAACATTCTCCAGGATATGTCACATCTTGGGTCACAAATCAAGCCTCAGTAAATTTAAGAAAATTGAAATCACATCAAGCATCTTTTCTGACCACAACGCTATGAGATTAGAAATGAATTAAAGGGAAAAAAACGTAAAAAACACAAACACATGGAGGCTAAACAATACATTACTAAATAATCAAGAGATCACTGAAGAAATCAAAGAGGAAATCAAAAAATACCTAGAGACGAATGACAATGAAAACACGACGATCCTAAACCTATGGGATGCAGCAAAAGCAATTCTAAGAGGGAAATTTATAGCTATACAAGCCTACCTCAAGAAAGAAGAAAAATCTCAAATAAACAATCTAACCTTACACCTAAGGGAACTAGAGGAAGAAAAACAAACAAAACCCAAAGTTAGCAGAAGGAAAGAAATCATAAAGATCAGAGCAGAAATAAATGAAATAGAAACAAAGAAAACAATAGCAAAGATCAATAAAACTAAAAGCCAGTTCTTTGAGAAGATAAACAAAATTGATAAAACATTTGCCAGACTCATCAAGAAAAAGAGGAAGAGGACTCAAATCAATAAAATTAGAAATGAAAAAGGAGAAGTTACAACAGACACCGCAGAAATACAAAGCATCCTAAGAGACTACTACAAGCAACTCTATGCCAATAAAATGGACAACCTGGAAGAAATGGACAAATTCTTAGAAAGGCATAGGCTTCCAAGACTGAACCAGGAAGAAATAGAAAATATGAACAGACCAATCATGAGTAATGAAATTGAAACTGTGATTAAAAATCTTCCAACAAACAAAAGTCCAGGACCAGATGGCTTCACAGGTCAATTCTATCAAACATTTAGAGAAGAGCTAACACCCATCCTTCTCAAAATCTTCCAAAAAATTACAGAGGAAGGAACACTCCCAAACTCATTCTAGGAGGCCACCATCACCCTGATACCAAAACCAGACAAAGATACTACAAAAAAAGAAAATTACACACCAATATCACTGATAAATATAGATGCAAAAATCCTCAACAAAATACTAGCAAACAGAATCCAACAACACATTAAAAGGATCATACACCATGATCAAGTGGGATTTATCCCAGGGATGCAAGGATTCTTCAATATACGCGAAGTCAATCAATGTGATACACCATATTAACAAATTGAAGAATAAAAACCATATGATCATCTCAATAGATGCAGAAAAAGCTTTTGACAAAATACAACACCGATTTATGATAAAAACTCTCCAGAAAGTGGGCATAGAGGGAACCTACCTCAACATCATAAAGGCCATATATGACAAACCCAGAGCAAACATCATTCTCAATGGAGAAAAACTGATAGCATTTCCTCTAAGGTCAGGAACAAGACAAGGATGTCCACTCTCACCATTATTATTCAACATAGTTTTGGAAGTCATAGCCACAGCAGTCAGAGAAGAAAAAGGAATAAAAATTGGAAAAGAAAAACTGTCACTGTTTGAAGATGACATGATACTATACCTAGAGAATCTTAAAGATGCCACCAGAAAACTCCTAGAGCTAATCAATGAATTTGGTAAAGTTGCAGAATACAAAATTAATGCACAGAAATCTCTGGCATTCCTATACACTAATGATGAAAAATCTGAAAGAGAAATTAAGGAAACACTCCCATTTACCATTGCAACAAAAAGAATAAAATACCTAGGACTAAACCTTCCTAGGAAGACAAAAGACCTGTATGCAGAAAACTGTAAGACACAGAAAACTATAAGACATTTCTTTCTTTAAGATGAAAGAAATTAAAGATGATACCAACAGATGGAGAGATATACCATGTTCTTGGATTGGAAGAATCAATATTGTGAAAATGACTATACTATGCAAAACAATCTACAGATTCAATGCAATCCCTATCAAACTACCAATGGCATGTTTTACGGAACTAGAACAAAAAATCTTAAAATTTGTATGGAGACACTAAAGACCCCGAATAGCCAAAGCAGTGTTGAAGGAAAAAAGATGGAGCTGGAGGAATCAGACTCCCTGACTTCAGACTATACTACAAAGCTACAGTAATCAAGACAATATGGTATTGGCATAAAAACAGAAACATACATCAATGGAACAAGATAGAAAGCTCAGCGATAAACCCACGTACCTATGGTCAAGTAATCTATGACAAAGTAGGCAAGGATATACAATGGAGAAAAGACAGTCTCTTCAATAAGTGGTGCTTGGAAAACTGGACAGCTACATGTAAAAGAATGAAATTAGAACACTCCCTAACACCATACACAAAAATAAACTCCAAATGGATCAAGACCTAAATGTTAGACCAGACACTATAAAACTCTTAGAGGAAAACATAGGAAGAATACTCTTTGACATAAATCACAGCAAGATCTGTTTTGATCCAACTCCTAGAGTAATGGAAATAAAAACAAAAATAAACAAATGGGACGTAATGAAACTTCAAAGCTTTTGCACAGCAAAGGAAACCATAAACAAGATGAAAAGACAACCCTCAGAATGGGAGAAAATATTTGCAAACGAATCAATGGACAGAAGATTAATCTCCAAAATATATAAACAGCTTATGCAGCTCAATATTAAAAAAACAAACAACCCAATCCAAAAATGGGCAGAAGACCTAAATAGACATTTCTCCAAAGAAAACATACAGATGGCCAAGAAGCATATGAAAAGCTGCTCAACATCACTAATTAGCAGAGAAATACAAATCAAAACTACAATGAGGTATCACCTCACACCAGCTAGAATGGGCATCATCAGAAAGTCTACAAACAACAAATGCTAGATAGGGTATGGAGAAAAGGGAACCCTCTTGCACTGTTGGTGGGAATGTAAATTGGTACAGCCACTATGGAGAACAGTATGGAGGTTCCTTAAAAATCTAAAAATAGAATTACCATATGATCCAGCAATCCCACTACTGGGCATATACCCAGAGAAAACCATAATTCAAAAAGACACATGCACCCCAATGGTCATTGCAGCACTATTTACAACAGCCAGGTCATGGAAGCAACCTAAGTGCCCATCAACAGACGAATGGAGAAAGAAGATTTGGCACATATATACAATGGAATGTTACTCAGCCATAAAAAGGAACGAAATTGGGTCATTTGTTGAGACATGGATAGATCTAGAGACTGTCATACAGAGTGAAGTAAGTCAGAAAGAGAAAAGAAATATCGTATATTAACGCATATATGTGGAACCTAGAAAAATGGTACAGATGAACCAGTTGGCAGGGCAGAAACTGAGACACATATGTAGAGAACAAACGTATGGACACCAAAGGGGGAGAGCGGTGGGGCGGTGGGGGTGGGATGAATTGGGAGATTGGGATTAACATGTATACACTGATGTGTATAAAACTGATGAGTAATAAGGACCTGCTGTATTAAAAAAAAAGTGTCTTCTTGATAAAATGTTTAAAATTTTTAAAAATAAATTAAAAATAAAATTAGTAACATGAAACACTTTATAATTATTGAGGAGAGACTCCCTACAAAAGCCTTTAGATTCAGAAAAATCTTTAAGAGCATCTTGAAGTGAACAGAGAACTTTCAATACAGAAACAAGGCAGAGATTATTTTAATGATGTAGTTTCATGATAGATTATCTTTCTGTAATACTAATCACAGAATTGCTTTAAAGCACTGCAACAGTTATGGATCTCCCCAGATGCTTGGCAGGATGCCTTTGTGCACTCATTTACTAAAGGTGGCTTTTGCAGCTTAAAGCATCCTTCAGAAATATTAATTTCTAGTTATTTTAGATAACTCTCTTAGAAGATTCTGCTCTCTTTCACCAGTGTTCTTATCAAATAAAATAAAAGGTAAAGTTAAGTTTCTCTAAGAGGCCAGGAACAGAACAGAATTAAATGAACTGGCACTAGAAGAGGGGAAAGGAAACAGGAAAGGACCCAGTTTCAGACAAGTGATTATGATTCAGGTCTTTGCCAACTCTCTCACTAACGTATTTGGTTGTGATTGGTATGTCTATTCTGGAAAACAATGCTTATGAGTAACTCATTTTGTAGCTTGAGAAGAGAAATTTAGGTGCAGCGTCAAGTTTCTGAAGGTTGAAGTTTAAGTTTCCTAAGGTTGTTATGTGGGGAAGGATTTGACTGATTCTGCAAAAGTCCAAGGACAAAACTAGAATTGAAACTAGAAGGTTCAGAGAGAGAGCATTTAATACAGCTGAAGAACAAACCTTTCAGCTAGAGCTCTTGGAAGACAGAATGGCTGCAAACGAAGTCATTAATTCCCCTGGAAGGCACAAAGCTATCTCAGAGATATGGTATAGAGGTTGGACTGGATGGTCTCTTAAAACATCCTATGACTCCACTGAAATAGGACCTTTGACAAACTATTGGTATTCAAGCTTCTAAACTTGTCCTATACAAATCATAGCCCTCAATACATGATAGTTGACAATTTTGATAGTTCTCTGAAACAGAGAAAATGGTGGATCATCATAGTGAACTAAGACATGATTAAGAAATGTAATGGAAAAACACAAGTCCATTTCTACTAATCATCTCTCTTTATGCCCATGAATAAAGAGCTCATCTTAGTTCAAAGATGAATATTTGAGAGGATGAGTAAAGTGAAGTCATCAGAACCTGTACGGGTGGAAAATGACAAGCATTTCTAGCAGACAAGGATGAATGAAGAAGAAAAACTTCAATTTGCTAATAAGCAGATAAAGTAGTAGCACAAGTAACTACCTAAAGCAAAATCAGCAATGTAGAAGCTTAGTTGAACAATATCTCCTCAGAAACTCCTTGGAACTTTATTTTTAACTCTCTCAGGAATAACTCAGAAGTCAAATTTATGTGTCAAAACATCTTCAAGATGTTATTTTTTGCAATATCATAACGAAAGACTTGCAGTGCTAAACATATACCAGTCTCAGCAGCAGTGGGCAACACAGTAGAATCTTCAAAGATGAGTAAAGGGCCAAATGGAGTCTGGTCTCTGTGCTGCCCCAGTACCTAGCTGGGGATGACTCACCTGTGGGAGGGCTGAGTCTACTCCAGGTCTCCCTCCAGGAGATTACTCCATACCAGGGCATGCATGAAGTATCCTCTTTTTTCAAAGATTTTAAAGAAAAGTGTGCTGACTTAACATCTCTGTAGGTCAGAATCATTTGTGGGCTTCCTATACATACAGATTTCTGAGCTCCGTTACGAAAGATCATACTTCAGAAGGTCTGAGAAGGGGCCTGAACACATGTATTTTTTTAAAGGATCTAGAGGTGATTCTGATGCCCTTCCAGGATTGAGAAGGAGTGGTTAAGGAGGTAGGTGCAGGGGGGAAGAAAAAAAAAAAAAAAGGTAATCTTGGGACTTCCCTGGTGGCGCAGTGGTTAAGAATCTGCCTGCCAGTGCAGGGGACATGGGTTCGAGCCCTGGTCCAGGATGATCCCACATGCCTCGGAGCAACTAAGCCCATGCGCCACAACTACTGAGCCTGTGCTCTAGAGCCCAGGAGCCAGAACTACTGAGCCCTCGTGCTGCAACTACTGAAGCCTGAGTGCCTAGAGCCCATGCTTTGCAACAAGAGAAGCCACCACAATGAGAAGCCCACACACCACAATGAAGAGTAGCCTCTCGCTCACCGCAACTAGAGAAAGCCTGCACATAGCAACGAAGACCCAATGCAGCCAAAAATAAATAAATAAAAGGTAATCTCATGAAATCCCTAATTTTGTAAATTCATTCCTTTGTGACTAACTATGTGCTTTCAGAGTTATTCAATGTTTTTTTGAACCAGATGTCACAATAACAAAATCCATTTCAATATTTTTTTAAACAATGAAGACGCAATTCTTTTTAACAGTATATCACAAGAAAGTTACCACGACTTTATATTACCTAATATATAGTCCACATACAAATTTCTCCAACTGTACCCAGAATGTGTAGCTTTAAAAAATATATATATATATATATATATGTATAAAACCAGGACTCTATCGAGGTGCATGCATTGCATTTGGTTGGCATGCCTCTTTAGTCTCCTTTACTTTAGAATGGTCCCACAACTGTTATTTCTTTTATGAAAATGAAATTATTTAAAAGCCCAGAACAGTTGTGTCTTATAGAATGTACACATTCTGGATTGGTCTGACTTATACTTCATAAACAGATTTAAGTTAAACATTTTAGGCAGAAATACTACATAAATGATGTTGTGTATGTTTCATTGCATCATTTAGGAGACACGAGTCAGTCTGTCCCATTGCAGGTAATGGTAGATTTGATCAGCTGACTGAAGGTGTGACTGTTAGACCCCTCCACTATGAAGATGTATTTTTCTCTTTGCAATTCGTAAATAATCAAGACCATGTGATTATTCTGTTTACCTACAACCTTTTATTCAATGTTTTAATGTCTAGTGATGATCCTTGCCTGACTCAATTTTATCAGTGCAAATCATTATCATTCTTTCTACATTTTTAGGCACTAGTGCTGGAAAGAACAATTTTCTCCCCTTTCTTTTCCCTCTTTGTATTGGGATAGGGTTTTTTGTAAGTATCATTATAGACTTACACATTCTTTTTTCATTCAATGTGTTGTAATTCATTACTATCATTATTCTTTTTGATGTCAAATTGTCCCAAATTTTGCTTTTGGGAACTCTTCAAGTGGGCTCCTATGTGTTTTTGACACATCCTCATCCATTTTTTGAGCCCTTCTTGCTTTCTGACATAAGATGTTCCTGGACCTCTCTGCCCCATATTCTACAATCAGGAATTTCTCTAAGGAGCACTGGCTCCTTTTAGTAGGAAACAGTATTTGGAAACTAAAATTTGGGCACTGGGTTTATTCGTTCTTACTGGGGCATCACTGCTTCTAAGCCCTTTCCATAAACTGAGATGGAAAATACATTTTTAAAAATCTATGATGTCATAGGTATTTATTAATACCTCCAATTCAAATTCAATACCACAGTGTGCCTCTCAATTTCCCCCATTCCATCTTAATATCTCCTAAAAACCTTTGTTCCCTAAAATCCAATATAATTACTTATTTGCTCTATCCTATAATACAACAAAATAACTGCAGAATTTCTAAACAAGTACCACTAACAATAAGAAATCTAATAACTATAGTTAAAAGATCTTTTTGTAGGTTATGGACCTTAGAATATTTCCTTCTATGTTTGTATAGCCAAAATATGTTTTAAAACTACTTAATTTTGGGTGATTATGTTATGAATTTGTTAGGTTCATTTGTTTCTATTTGTATTCAATTTTAGGGTTTTTTAAATCATTTTTATTTAATTTCGTTATTTGAATATGTGAAACACTTGCATAGTTCAAAAGTCAAAACTATATAAAAACACACCCTCAGAGGAATCTCACTTCCATCCTTATCCCCTCTACATTGCTCCTTACCCACTCCTTATGGAAAACTATTTCACTCGTATCTGGGTTAACTCTCCTGTGTTTCTCTTTTGCAAAAATAAACTTTATTTTTCTCTTATTTTCCCTTCTTTATTACTAAAAAGGGACCATAATTACTATATATACATTTTGCATATGGAAATCATTCCATATCAGCTCGTATAAATCTTCCTTATTCTTTTTAGTATTATAATTTATTCAATCAGTCGCCTATGAGCATTTAGATTTTTTCCAATATTCTGCTATTACAAATAATCCTACAATGGAAAACTCTGAGCACATGCTATTCCATATTTGTATAGGCAATTCATCAGAGTAAATCTCTAGAATTTGGACTGGTAGGTCAAAGGGTAAATGCACGTTAGATATTACAAAACTCTCATAAAGTTGTAGCATTTCACATTCCTATCAGCAATATATGCATGCCTATTTTCTCACAGGTTTACCAGCTAAGGAGTATATTCTATGTTTTTGAACTTCTGCCAATCTGAAAAGTGAACATTTTCACTGTGTATTTTTTTTTTTTTTTTCTTTTTTTTTGCGGTACGCGGGCCTCTCACTGTTGTGGCCTCTCCCGTTGCGGAGCACAGGCTCCGGATGCGCAGGCTCAGCGGCCATGGCTCACGGGCCCAGCCGCTCCGCGGCATGTGGGATCCTCCCAGACCGGGGCACGAACCCGTGTCCCCTGCATCGGCAGGCGGACTCTCAACCACTGCGCCACCAGGGAGGCCCTTCACTGTGTATTTTAATTTGCATTTCTATTGTTAATGAAGTTGAACATCTTTTCATATACTGTCATGTCATGTATGTCATATCTCTTTCGGTGAACTGTCCATGATTTTGCTTTTGACTTTTGCTTTATAAAATCATGATTTAAATAGTTTTTTAATGGAAAAATTACTTCAATAATGCTACAATGATGCCTTCAAACTCTGTTTTAAAAAGTAAAGAATAAAACTAAAAAGTGGAAGAATGTATAAATTCACTGAAAAGAATACTAACATCACTTAAAACTATACTGTCTTATTCTATCCTGTGTTCCAAACAGTCCATTAAAAAGTGGTAGTTATTTCAAGTGAGAAGAATGTTAAGAAAAATGCATTCAAGTTACAATTTTATGATGCTAAGTAGCATCAAAAGTTAATCCCACAAATAACCATGTCACTGAGGAAGGTCAGAGTTTGGGAAACATAAATGATTGAGAGACATTTCGTTGTAATGGTTTCATTACACCCACCTCATTAGTACAGGTAATTCTCCGAGGATGAGGGGCTTCTTGTTGCAGTTGATATACTGGGAAGTTAGAAAATAAAACATGTCAGTTTCCCTTATGTAGAACATCTGAATATATTAGGAATCAAAACCTGCCTGCTTTTTTTATGTTCATAAGAAAACTGTGGTACGGTCCTATTTGTTATTAAATTAAATTTTGCTATGAAGCAAAGAAAGTAAACCAAACTAAATTTAGTGAAAGCCCAGGAGCAAACACAAATAAGAAAATCATAATCCACAGAAGTGTTATAAAAAATCAGTATTGGATATTTGGCTCTCTTCTCCATAATCTGGTCATTTATTTTCCCCAATTTTTGTGGATATATTACATAAAGCATGCCTCTGCTATAAACAAATACTAGTTGTATATTTTAAAAGTACATTATTAAGTATCAAACTTGAAACTAAAATTAGGATTTATAGGCTAGATGTAACACATACACTGTTTTTCTCCCCTATTTATATTGTGATCATCTATCTTCAAAGATAATCTCCCCTAGAAACAAAATTTCTGAGCCAAAGTTACCACCACTTATTCAACTAGAGTAAATGCAGCAAAAGAGAGAATTCAGACACTTAAATAGCTTGCCAGAGGATAATTTTTAGGGTATCTGAAAAGGGACTGGTGAAAATTATACCAATACCATGTCCTTCTAAGACTCACTTCAGGCTTCTTGACTTAAAATAAAGAAAAAATGAATAGAACGTGTAGTTATCAGAGAAAGTGTGTTTATGTAGGTCTAAGTTTATCTCTTGGAGAAAATCTGTTTTCTATTTCTATACATGTAATCACATATAACTGAATTTAATACTACATTTAAATACATAGACATTTGGTCAATATAACATCAAACTACCCAGCATCTGGGGTTGTCAGACAATGTATGGCTCACATTTCAACTGTCATTATATAGACTCCACCTCTGATCATATTCATTCATATATAGTATAGGGACATATATAAACATATACAATTAGACTATGTATATGTATATATGTGTGTATACATACACTAAATATACTGAGAACAGACACACATCACTGTTTCTTATTGCTATGTAAAGGCAACAAGAGTATTGCAGTTGCAAATCTGAACTCCTGAACCAGACCACCTGGGGTCTGAACACTGGGGCTCTGCCTCTAACAATGCATACTGAGCCTCGGCTTTCATTATTTGAAAATGGGGATAATAATAGTTTCTACTTCATAGATTACTGAAAGGATTAAAATACTATATGTGAAAGACTTAAAATAGTCCCTGGCACATGGTAAACACTCAATAAAGATTAGCTATTATTATATGTAGGTGACTGATACTAATACATAAAATTCTTTACAATAATATTTGGGTACCAGGATGCATCTACAGTTCATCACCAAAACATAACAACATGGTAATGCTATAATTTAAAAGGCGCTAAGAAGATACAGCTTTACTGTTTAAGAATCAAAAAATAAACAAAACACTTCTCATTTAATAATGTTTGAAATCTACTGAGAGAAATGTATTCCTTTGCCTTATCCTCCTGGTTGCAAAAATCCCTAAGAGACGTAACATAGTTTTTCAAAAATACTACTGTGAATATATTTTTATGGATTAAAGAGATGATATGAAGGGAATAATTTTGAGATGGGGAAGGGAAGAAAGAAAGCACTGAAACTAAATTTGTCTGGCCCTGATAGTGAGAGCACATGTGTACCACTCAGAGATATTTGTAAATCTCCATCCTCCCAAGAGAACCAAATCATGATATGCAAAAAGGTCCATGCTTCAGGTCCATTCCTCCCAGTTGGTAACTATAACTCTAAGATGTGAAAATTCAGTTCACATTTCTGTTTTGACCAGCAATTCTCAAAAGATCAATTGTTTCCCTTTGTCAAGCAAATGCTTTGGAAAGTAGGGTCACCTATAGAAACTGAATTATGAAAACTGAATGGTGGTCAAGAAGGACATTAAAAGTTACTACAGAAAGTAAAATGTTGATTTTGATTCAAAGCACAAATACTGTAGTATCTGGTTATCACCAATAATGCATTTACCTATTCAGCAAGCAAATATTAAGATAAGCCAGTATGAAAAAAAGAGTGAAATATCATCATGTGAGAATTTCACCCTTTGTTTTAATCAGAGTTTCAAAGAGTATAGTTCTATTTCATGGAGAGGAGTAATTTTTAGACAAATGCCTCCTTATTGGCTACCAATGGTTAGTCTATCTTTAAGACTCATTTTTAATAAAAATATATATAAAGGGAGGGCCTTTGGATATTGTATAACTGAATATAACATATGAATTCAGGGAATACCCATCAAAAGGATCATTAAAAAATCATACATTGTAATAAAGAGTAATTAATTCAGGCCCTTCTCAATTTAGAGTTTTTTGGTCATTTAAACCAGAACTCAGCTGAAAATTTAAATTGCGCAATCATTAAATGATTCACCGAAAATTAATAGCTAACTTCAAGATGAGAAGACATATGATTAAAGTACTCAACATTTTTCAATCGCCTTAGAAGTGTCAATGTTTATGCACTTATTAATGAAACTCTCAGTACCTAGAGACAATACATTGTTAATCAAGTTCAGAGATCACAAGTTGGTATCTTGAGGTCAAAACTGGCTCACGTGTGTCGTTTGGTTAGCTGTTTTCCAAATTTAAATTTGTTTTTAACATTTAAAAATCAACAGATTTAACAACAACAACAAAAGCAAAAGGGAATTCCAGCTTCTCTTGAAAACTTAGAAGATGTGACGACGCTGGACTCAGAGTGCTAGATACCCACAGTAAAGGGGAGCTAATCAGGAGCTACTCCCTACATACGGGGCATCCTCTCTCTGCTTTCTCACAGTCCCCACCCGCCTCACGTGCCTCATTTATTACATGTTTGGCCCCTGGTTTAATTCAAGCAATACCTATTGAAAAGCAACAAAACTGTGCTTGTCTTAAAAGAGTTCTCAACTTAGAATCTTGCTAATTCTATTTAATTATTGGTTTGAACTTGTAAGGTTTTAGAATTATGTTTTCACAAGCTCAACGAAACCAAAATCAGAAAGCACAGGAGAGGCATGGGTACAATAAGTTTCTTATAGAATCACAGTGAAAATAAGTTTCTCATAGAATCACACTGTGAAAAGCTGTTCAGACCCCAACAAGCTGAAGACAGAAAAAAAAAAATCCTTAACATGCTGCAACTTTTGACATGAAAATGTAACTGTCCCCTTCAGTTTTACAGATGTAGTACAGAATAGAAGTGAACAATCAGAACATTCTGAATAGCTTTCATTCTGCTTGTATCTCCTTATGTGGACTGACATACCTGATTTTTTTAAAATCTCAATCCATTTAGATTTTATCACCATTTTGAGGAGTATTTTAATTACAAAAATTTAAGTCACAATACAGAGAAGATGACGAACGCATTATGGTTTGTCAGTCCCAAAGACGATCAAACAGAATTTGTTAACTATCAACTCTGATCAAGGCATATATATAGGAATTAAACACAATGTCATGGCTCAATTATTGAGGGTACTGGGCAGGGCCTACTACTCCAGTAACTTAAAATTTCAGTCATTATTGATGAAATACGGGTGTCACAGGCTTGTCAGTTTAAAAAGTTTTTCCTACTAAAATGCACAGACTCTGGGACAGATGAACTTCATTAATAAAGATGAATTTTATTAATAAATACCTTACTGGAGATTATTTACAGCTAGCTAGACATAAAACTATAAAACTGACTGAGTGGTAAAGGCAAAACAAACAAACAAAAAGAAAAAAGAATTCAACCTACATCCCAATTTTTTCTAGGATCAGAATTTTGACAAACACATTTAACAATCTAAACGATCATCACAACAATTACTTCAATGTGACAATGTAACTTTTACATGTTTTCTCATTAGTTAAAATTTGCACATATACAAATTCTTAGAAGACAACATCATGATTTCATAAGGAAATTTCACATGACCAGTTTTAAATATGGACCTTTCTGCTTGGCTTTAGCACAGTTTAATCATAAAATTTCCTTGAACTGGAAGCTTTTGCATTTGATGGTCAGAAAATAAAGTCTATTCTAATAATTTCCTCCCTGTTTCTACTGTTAAAATGATGGGGGGTGGCAGTGCTCTTCAGTCACTTAAGTCACTAAAAGAAACTATAACACTCAGTATTATCACCAAAAAAAAAAAGAAATATGCCATTTTTAAGACAAATGGTAGCTACTATAAGACACAGGAAGATACAGAAAATACAAATGGCATATACCACATTTAGTAATCAATATTCTTCGGGGGAAAAATCACCACCATGATTCAATAACAGTCTGAGGTTTTATAAATGCTCTTACATTAAAATGTGCAAGGCACAAATCAGAGCAAAGAGAATAAAGATAAACTGAAAACCAGAAAATGCAGAGAAGAATTTTAAACAGGCTTGCCGCCAATGAGATTATGAGACAAAATCTCTGAGAGGTAAAGAACATCAGTCATTTTTATACATTCTTTGAACTATACTCCCCAGAATCAAAACAGAAGCAGCAGGGGTGGGGGAAAACGCATCTATGGCAATATTTTTAGAGACTGTTCATATTTTGCTTACTATAATTAGCCCCCAGTGGCAACCTATTACAATAAACTATCCATTGCTCTGGGAACATAAAACCAAGTAAGCATCTGAATTGCTGCTCTTTCAGTCAGCAAATTTCAGCAACTTACAAATATCAAAATTCAGAATAACTCAACATTTACGAAGATGCTAATAATCTGTATTTAAAGTATAGGTTTTTTAGGTTGCTTATTTGACTCTATAGACAACAAACAAAAGTTTACAGTACTGGTTTCTGCAACAGTGCATTCATGGATTTTTAAAAAACAACTCTGATTATATTAACCCTATTTCCATTTTTAAAAATTCTGAAACAGCTTTTACTTGATGCAATAATATTCTCTAGGCAACAAGGAAGAGGAAATAAAGGACTAAGAACCTAGACCCTTCAGAAAAAATCTGTATTCTAATGCCAAGTTTAAAGAACAATATAGATTCAATGTCTCTCTTATATTTCGGAAGGCAATTCCTAAAAAAGAAGACCACTTTTTACTCATTCTTTCTAGCAAGATAGCCTCCTGACTTATCATTATTTATTTATTCCTTTTTTAATATAAAAAACAGGATCTAAGAATATTAGATTCCTTGAATTCTTAGCTTCTCCTTGCATTAGTTTTATCAGCCACTGTCAACAAGTGGTCTCAAGTTCCACAATACGGAATTCCATGCGAGTTCAGAGGGATGAGATGCATTCCTGACATGCAAACCATGACAGACTTTGTGGAAATGCTCCTATTTCCCCAGTTTCTTTTTCTGTGCTATTCACAAATTCTGTTGTGAATTAATTTTTCAATAATAGACACAAAATGGAATGACTCTTCATACCTAATGTTCCTGATATTTTTATATTACTTATAAAGCACTACAACCCACCCAATTTATTTGTATACTTACAGTAAGATTTCCAAACAGGAGGTCTATATTCATCTGTATCTGAAAGAATAAACATCAAATTAACATTACTGAATACTTATATTTTAAATGAGATATTTTAATCATTAATTCATTTAATACATACTTGTTGAGGTCTATTTGTTCTAGGCATTATGCTAGGCACTAAAGGGCATTCAAAGGTTTTTTAACCTTGGTCCTCCCTTCCTTGGAGTACAATTTCACAAAGATGTTCAAAGAAAGTTACTGTATTTATTCAACTGCTTATCACATAAAAACGTCATGCTTAATTTTTACTGCTTTTACAGTCACTGAGGTAATATCAATAATGTCTTTGGGCTGAATTCTATGATCATTCCACTGAAAGATCCCTGAAATCATTGGAACTTTTCTATATTTCCCTCCATCACATTTGGGGGAGTCCAGTGAAACTGGTTTTACCAACATCAAGAGAGAAGAACAGCAAGGTACAGACCTTAGTCCTCATACATCCTGGACAATCAAAACCAGGAAATGAGCAACACTTCAATGTAGGACAGTGTATCTAGGGAGCCACAAAGAACATGAGGTGAACATGTGCTCTCCAGGTCCATTTCCCCTCACTCTGCTTGAATGTGAATTAGGAGACAGTGTGAAGAGACAGTGGAGAGAGATGGAAATACAAGCACACGAGGGAGATGAGGGAATTGGAGAAAGGAGAGGGGACAGCGTGGTCTGGGGCTTCTCATCCTGTGAAGCACAGCTGAGGAATAATCTTGCCAGCACAAAGCCCTGCCTGCAAGGCCATGTAGCCAAACCAGCAGACACAGCATTTTGGTGTGGGGAGGTGTGGCCAGACACATCACCTGGCTCTGCTGGCATCCAACAGAAACCCACTGAGGAATCTGATCCTAAAAATCGTGGTCTCCAAGGAGGCAAGAAAACTCCCGGGAAGTTTATTGAGAAGGGTGATTTCTTGTATAGGTAGCTCACATTAAAATGGTCACAGACTCGAAACATTCGGCCCCCAACTCCCAACCTTTAAAATGCAATCTCACACTTCATTTATGATGTGTTATCATAAACCACACAAATACTTTGAGTCAGAGGGCTACAGTAAGACTACTGATGATGGGCAAAAGAACATAAAAGGGAAATTCTAAGTCATGTAGAAATTGCTTGGCACCCAGGAGAAGTTTTCATATGTGTTTTCTCAAAGAATGAATAAAAGATTACATGAACAAATGAATGAAGTAATGCAGCAAATACAGCTGACTCTCATTATTCACAGTAGTTATATTCTACAACGTCACCATAAACACTGAATTAACCAATACGGAACCACTGCACCTGGGGAAACACAAATTAGGTTCCTGTGAGCCTCTGGTCACAACATTTTCATCAACCAATCAATACATAACTTTGTTTTCTGTGTATTTTTGTTTAAACACACCTTATTTAGTATATATTTTTGATTCATAAACATTGAACTCACAGCCAACTGTACTACAACTCATGCCTCAATGAAACTTATCTGACACATGTACTTTCTCTGTAAGATAACATCACTGTCTTCTTGCACTTAAAAGCACCAGACAGGATTTTGACACTATGCTTAGGGGCCATTTTAAAAAGTAAAGTCACCAATAAAAAGCCACAAAAATGCAAAAAATGTGGCAATAAATAGGCTATGAAAAGAACACTTGTTAACAGTATAAGAGCTAAAACAAAGAAGGCAGAGTTGCCTTTCTCAACCTCAGCCGGGAATATTCAGCTCATGCAACTCAATTTGCCACTCTATAAATGTTGGCAAATGACTATGAAAGTGTCACAGGTATTTATTTTAAAAGGGTTACAAATAAATGCTAGCAAGTAAGCAAATCTGCAAGCACAAACAGAATCAAGAATAATGAGGACTGTCTGTATATGAATGAGCAATTATTCAGGAAAACTACCAACTCAGGTAAACTCACACAGGAATGATATTACATTAGGATGAAATACGACCTCAGCACAGTGACATATAGATATATACAGATTTACTTTGCTAGGGGGTGGGGGTGGGGTGTGTGTATGTTTGGAGGGTTAATTATACTGACATTTATCTTAATAAGCAAATTGGATTATATATTTCTAATATGAGGAAAAATTTGCTTCTAAGCATTCAAGTCATTTAATGATTTCATTGATGCCATATGGATGCTGTTACATTGCCATTCAATCCTAGGACAGTTCCAGGTCTAACAGGAGAGTGGATGTTCACTCTCCTGGCACTCACCCATATTCAAGTGTGTGTCTCAGCCTCCTTGCCAGTGTCCAAACAGCATAAGCTGCAGTGACCAGGTACCTCCCGACCCACCACGCGGAAGACGGCACATGCGGCCAGGAAGAGGAAGGGCACTCAACAAGGCTGAGACCCAGTGCAGAAAAGAATTTAACCTTGTGCCCCAGAAGAGGTCTGACTTTTGCCTTCAGCTCCTAGGAGGTAATTTTATTTGTCTGGGAGCCTTGGGCTGGCCAGAGAGTACCAATGTGACTTAGGGTGGGGTTTTGGGTCACACAGTGTCAGTCAAGCTGGAGAATGAGATCAACCATGTGGGCCATCAATCATAAAGCCCTCATTAAAAACTCTGAACTCAGGATTGGGAGAGCTTCCTTGGCTGGAAATACTCCATGTGGATCATCACGCATCAATGCTGGAAGAGTATGCATCCTGACTCCACAGAGGATAAGAGAAGCTCTGCATTTTGTACTTCTCCCGGACCCTGTCTTATGTGCTTTTCCCTTTGGCTGATTTTTTTTTTTTTTTAACCCACATTTGTTTATTTATTTATTTTTTTGGCTGTGTTGGGTCTTCGTTTCTGTGCGAGGGCTTTCTCTAGTTGTGGCAAGCGGGGGCCACTCTTCATCGCAGTGTGCGGGCCTCTCACTATCGCAGCCTCTCTTGTTGCAGAGCAAAGGCTCCAGACGTGCAGGCTCAGTAGTTGTGGCTCACGGGCCTAGTTGCTCTGCAGCATGTGGGATCTTCCCAGACCAGGGCTCAAACCCGTGTCCCCTGCATTAGCAGGCAGATTCTCAACCACTGCGCCACCAGGGAAGCCCTCCCTTTGGCTGATTTTAATCTGTATCCTTTCCCTGTAATAAATCATGACTCTCAGTACAACAGTGTTTAGTGAGTTCTGTGAGTCCTTCTAGAGAATCATCG
Source organism: Mesoplodon densirostris (assembly GCF_025265405.1). Lineage (NCBI taxonomy): Eukaryota > Metazoa > Chordata > Mammalia > Artiodactyla > Ziphiidae > Mesoplodon > Mesoplodon densirostris. The sequence continues at coordinate 93,129,692 of NC_082668.1, forward strand.
AACCCAAGTGTGATTTGAGGGCACCCCTTCCAACCTGCAATTGGTGTCAGAAGTGAAAGAAGTGTTTAGGGCTGTGCCCTCTCACTTTGCAGTTGGCCCTAGCTCCTTGCAAACTCTGCGCAAAGCCTGTACCTGTGAGCAGGAGGCCCTGGAGATTGCTTTCACTTTGGAGATGGTAAGAGAGTAAGAGGCTAATAATCAAAGTTCTTTCTCTGGGGGATTGTTCATCTAGTCCTAGATAGGGCTTTCTTAGGGGAACATCAACCTTTGCTTGCTGTGTGACTTTAGGAAATTTACTACCTCTCTTTTCTTTATCTATAAAATAGAGTAACAATATCATCTAAAATGGGAATAGTAACAACACAGGTTTGTTGTGAGGATTATATTAGGTATCATACATTAAGCACCTTGCACTCAGGAGACCTTTAGTAAATGAGTACCCTCTCCTGCCTTCACCAAAAGCAAATTTAAAGACACAATGAGGGGGGCCTCCCTGGTGGCGCAAGTGGTTGAGAGTCCGCCTGCCGATGCAGGGGATACGGGTTCGTGCCCCGGTCTGGGAGGATCCCATATGCCGCGCAGCGGCTGGGCCCGTGAGCCATGGCCCGTGAGCCATGGCCGCTGAGCCTGCGCATCCGGAGCCTGTGCGTCCGGAGCCTGTGCTCCGCAACGGGGGAGGCCACGACAGTGAGAGGCCCGCATACCGCAAAAAAAAATAAATAAATAAAAAATAAAGACACAATGAGGGACTTCCCTGGTGGCGCAGTGGTTAAAAATCTGCCTGCCAATGCAGGGGACATGGGTTCCAGCCCTAGTCTGGGAAGATCCCACATGCCGTGGAACAATTAAGCCTGTGCACCACAACGACTGAGCCCACGTGTCACAACTACTGAAGCCCATGCGCCTACAAAAAAAAAAAAAAAAAAATTATGACAGTCTCTCTTATGTTTAGGGGTGGAGACCCTAGGTCACCTTGGTATGGGCCATTTTGTTGAACAAGTTAGGCAAAGGGTAGGCATCACCGTCCTCAGGACTCAGGGAAAAGGGGCTCACTGGGAGGGGGAAGTTGCATGGCTTAGAAAAACATACCTTACACTCTTTATTTTTTATTTTTTTGCAGTACGCAGGCCTCTCACTGTTGTGGCCTCTCCCGTTGCGGAGCACAGGCTCCGGACACGCAGGCTCAGTGGCCATGGCTCACGGGCCCAGCTGCTCCGCGGCATGTGGGCTCTTCCCGGACCGGGGCACAAACCTGTATCCCCTGCATCGGCAGGTGGACTCTCAACCACTGCACCACCAGGGAAGCCCCATACCTTACACTCTTGATGTGCAAAATTAATTGCTAGAGTTGCTGAGACCAATTTTCCAGTACCCTAAATCCTTCTGGAAGGGAAGAAACATTACCCCAATCTTTGATTCCTTGGATTCAAATTTAAGGAGTTCTGTCATAGAAAAAACTTATAGCCCAAACCAAGTTCCACTGGCAAGAACAGGCAGAAACACTCCTGAAAGAAAATGACTTTGAAGATGGATTAATTGAAACTGGTGATCCAGGGTCACACAGAGGGCTTATGGGTTTATCTGGAAGGACAGATTCTGGCCCAGCATGAGGCAGAGTCCAGAAGTGTCTCTGACCTCAACCTCCCTGGCACGTGGAATCATTGAGTATAAGCGTGTGAACTAATAAACTGCAATCTTAACCTCCAACTGGGGTCACTACTTTGACCTGGGCCAGGTCTGACCTAAACGGGTATCCTAGTAGCACTCAGACAAGCAACTATCGACAAAGGGCTGGTCTTCAACACTGACAGAAAGTGATAAAGAGAAGAAGGATAAACAGTGTACAATTATACTTACTGGACTTTTCTTCTGGGTAGTTGTAAGAGAATGGGACCACTCTGGGACTGAGTAAGCCTCCTGAAGTTCAAACTTGGAGGAGGAGACTGCCTAAAGAGGAAGGTACTAAATTTCCTGTTAACTGGGGCAGTGATTAAGAGGAGAAAGTATGGGAGCATATTTGGCTCCTGCATTTATGTAACAGGTCTTCAGTTCCTTCTGCATACTTTTGACCCAGCAGCTCTATTTCTAGGAATTTATTGTCAAATAATTAAGGATATTAGACAAATATTAATATAGAAGAATACCACTGAAATATTTCTTTTTAAACTAAAAAACTGGATTCAACCTAAATGCCTAACAATTAGAAACTGATAGAATCAATGACGATAGATTCTAGTTTGAAGATACCTTGACTACATCAAGAAGATTTCACCTTTTAATCTGTTAGAAAGTCTGACAGATATTTTAAATATTTTTAATCTTTTAAAACAGTGTCTCTCAAACTTTTTGGTTTCAAAAACATGGATTCTAAAAGGCTTTTTTTTTTTTTTTTTTTGGTACGCAGGCCTCTCACTGTTGTGTCCTCTCCTTTTGCGGAGCACAGGCTCCAGACGTGCAGGCTCAGCGGCCATGGCTCACGGGCCCAGCCACTCCGTGGCATGCAGGATCTTCCCGGACTGGGGCACGAACCCGCGTCCCCTGCATCGGCAGGTGGACTCCCAACCACTGTGCCACCAGGGAAGCCCTAAAGAGCTTTTAATATCTACTGATGTTAACCATATTAGAAGTTAAAACAGAAATTTTAATAGTATATATTTGTTAATTTATTAAAAATAATAAACCAATTATATCTTAACATTTTTATGAAAAAAAAACTTTAGTTTTCAGGACAAAACATTTGTTTTAAATTTTTCACATCTCTTTAATGTCCGGTATAAGTGAAGACAGCTGGATTCTCCTATCTGCTTCTGCATTCAATCTGTTGTGATATCACATGACATGAACAGTCTGGAAGATCCAACTAGCCACTTGTGAGAAAACGAGAGTGAAAAAGGCAAATACTGTCTTATTACTATTACTTAAAATAGTTTTGACTTTGTGGAAACTCTGAAAAAACTTGGAGACTTCCAGGAGTCCCTAGAACATGCTGTGAGAACAACTGTTTCAAACTATGATTTCCTTGGCACATTTAGGGTATGGGGTAAGGTGGGATAAGATACATTTCATCTAATAGAAGAAATACAAAAGTTAACTAAGACAGGAAAAGAGAGGAAATCATGAATTCCTTTAGCAGAACGAAGTCCTTTCAGCTCGTTCAAAGGAAGTTAGCAAGAGCCTTCAGCTAGAGGTCTCAAGGACTCCCATCACTTCTTTTTGATTCTGTCAGAAAATCCACGCAAGCCAAGCATATCAACATGACAGACTTCCATCTCTAGAACATGACTGCGAATGACAGCCTGACAACCTATAACTCAGTGACAGCTAATTTTAAAACCAACTTAAATTCAGGGACAGCTGCTTAAAATAATCTTAGCGTGGTATAGATGAGTGCTTAAATTAAGTATATACCCACAAAATCCATTTTCTCCATTGCCTTTACGTGTAAGTAATACTTTTCATTCACTACACAAAAGAATTTTATATAAATATCAAAATTATGCTGCCATACAGAAACGTTAAAACAATCAGAAAGTTCCATTCATTCAATAAATATGTATTAAACACCTTCTATGGGTAAGAATGTCAGTTACAAGGTGGGTCCAGATGTAGTTTACGCCTTTAAGGGCGGTAAGAAAAATAAGATGGATATTATTACTTACTAACAAGGTAATATAATAAGAGTATAAGAGTAATACGTAATACTCTTCTACATAATGAGAGTTTCATAAACCATCATCTTGTCAAAATGCTTGACAAGAATAGGTCCCCAATAAGTATTTGCTGAGCTGATGAAAGAATGGAAGGGAAGAAGGAATCACTTTTGGCCAGAGTGTCAAGAAAGACAAATCAGAGGTGGTATCATCTGACAGTGGCTCTGAAGGACGGATGATTTTTAAAGTACAGGGGCCAAGGCAAGAAGACTGGAAATAAAAGAGAGAACAGGGCCTCCCTGGTGGCGCAAGTGGTTGAGAGTCCGCCTGCCGATGCAGGGGACACGGGTTCGTGCCCCGGTCTGGGAGGATCCCACATGCCGCGGAGCGGCTGGGCCCGTGAGCCGTGGCCGCTGAGCCTGCGCGTCCGGAGCCTGTGCTCCGCAACGGGAGAGGCCACAACAGTGAGAGGCCCGCGTACCGCAAAAAAAAAAAAAAAAAAAAAAAAAAAGAGAGAACAACATTCTAAACAGAGGGAACACAGTGAATAGGACACAGGAACAAGAAAGTTCAAAAAGTGTTTGAGGAACAGTAAAAATGCAGAGTGGTTGAAATAGAAGACATGTTGAGGAAAGCTTGAGATTCAGGCCCTGGAGGGAATCTGGGCTGTGCTGTCCAGGAGGAATCCATAAGTAATGCACCATGTGTTTTCCTCTGTTTTGTGTATTAAATACTCAGATGTCTGAGAGGAATACTATGTTAGGCCCAGGTCAATTCTCATGAGTCAGAGAAAACAAGCCAAGCAGCAGGAAGGCCAAAGGTAAGAGAAAAAATCGATGGAGCAAAGACTCGGAGGAGGAGAAAGTAATGGACTCAAAAATCACAGGTGGTGGACAAGGCCTGGGAAGGTGGAGACATGGCTCTACGTCTAATCAACTGGGGAGGTAAAAAGGTGGGTTCTGTTTGAGACATTCTCTTCTGTGACTCCAAGTAAAAATCTAAACAAGTAATTCAGGAAAACAAAAGAAAAAATGGGATTGTTAAACTATATGGAAAATAAGTAAAGGCCAAGTTGATTAGCACGTATAGTATGATCTCTTTTTTTTTAAGAAAAGAAAAGATATAAATGTGTATGTGAATGTGTACATGGGGAGGGGCACAGGGACAAGGAGAGAGAATATGAAAGATTCAGAATGACATATGCTAATTTAAGTAATAGTAGTGATCTCTAGGTCGGCCCTCCTCACCCAGGCTCCTCACCTGAACCACAGAGCACATAAAATGTTTTGAGTGGCATTTTCTCAGTTCTCCCATGTATGGTAGATAACCAGAGTCTTTCTAGAAGCAGGAGAGAAGTTAACTTATTACATACAGTGGATGTGCTGGGCCACTGGGACATCATTCTCTCCCCAGAACCATTCTCTTGATGGTGATTTTTACTTTTCTTATATATCTGTGTATTTTTAAAAATTATATAATGCATATATTCATTTGCACTAAGGAGGAAAAAGCAACTACTAAAAACAAACAGTATATAAACGAACCAATCAAAAGATCGGCAGAAGACCTAAATAGACATTTTTCCAAAGAAGACATACAGATGGCCAACAGGCACATGAAAAGATGCTCAACATCGCTAATTATTAGATAAATGCAAATCAAAACTACAATGAGATACCACCTCACATGGATCAGAATGGCCATTGTTAAAAAGTCTACAAATAACAAATGCAGGAGAGGGTGTGGAGAAAAGGGAACCCTCCTACACTGTTGGTGGGAATGTAAATTGGTACAGCCACTATGGAAAACAGTATGGAGGTCCCTTAAGAACTAAAAATAGAACTACCATATGACCCAGCAATCCCACTCCTGGGCAAGTATCTGGAAAAGATGAAAACTCTAATTCAAAAAGATATAAGCACCCCAATGTTCATAGTAGCACTATTTACAACAGCCAAGACATGGAAGCAACCTAAGTGTCCTTCAATTTTATCCATGAATGGATAAAGAAGATGTGGTGTACACACACACACACTGGAATCTTATTCAGCCATAAAAAAGAATGAAATATTGCCATTTGCAGCAACATGGATGGACCTAGAGATTATCAGATTAAGTGAAGTAAATCAGACAGAGAAAGACAAATATATGGTATCACTTGTATGTGGAATCTTAAAAATGATACAAATGAACTTATTTGCAAAACAGAAACAGACTTACAGACATAGAAAATTAACTGTTACCAAAGGAGAAAGGGGGGGGGCTGATAAATTAGGAGTTTGGGATTAACAGATACACACTACTACTATATATAAAACAGATAAACCACAAGGACCTACTGTATAGCACAGGGAACTATACTCAGTATCTTGTAATAACCTATAATGGAAAAGAATCTGAAAAAGAATGTGTGTGTGTGTGTGTGTGTGTGTGTGTGTATAACTGAATCACTTTGCTGTACACCTGAAACTAACACAATATTGTAAATCACCTACACTTAAATTTTTTTAAAGTATAAGTTAACTATTTATAAGAAGAGAAAAACATGGAAACTGATTCAGATAGAGAAAAGCACCATTTAACAAACTCCACAGGAAATTATAATTGTTCTGAATGGGCTCTTGAAATAAATACCTTACCAGAGAAATAATATCCCCAGTCTGAGAGGCTGAGAAATCAACTACAAACTTTGTGGCAAACACATAAATAACACCACCTCTTCTAAAGTCCTCGAATTCCCCCTGAGAACCTCTGTGGAGGTCTTCATTTACCTCTTCTCCCTGTTCTAAATGAATTTGCTGAATGGAAAAGAGAACAGCTTCTTAATTAAATGTTTTTCACTACTGGTTAACTGCAAGAATTATGAGCCAAGAATATCATCAAAAAATCTACAAACAATAAATGCTGAAAAGGGTGTGGAGAAAAGGGAACCCTCTTGCACTGCTGGTGGGAATGTAAATTGATACAGCCACTATGGAGAACAGTATGGAGGTTCCTTAAAAAACTAAAAATAGAACTACCATATGACCCAGCAATCCCACTACTGGGCATATACCCTGAGAAAACCATAATTCAAAAAGAGTCATGTACCACAATGTTCATTGCAGCTCTATTTACAATAGCCAGGACATGGAAGCAACCTAAGTGTCCATTGACAGATGAATGGATAAAGAAGATGTGGCATATATATACAATGGAATATTACTCAGCCATAAAAAGAAACGAAATTGAGTTATTTGTAGGGAGGTGGATGGGCCTAGAGTCTGTCCTACAGAGTGAAGTAAGTCAGAGAGAGAAAAACAAATACCGTATGCTAACACATATATATGGAATCTTAAAAAAAAAAAATGGTTCTGAAGAACCTAGGGGCAGGACAGGAATAAAGACACAGACATAGAGAATGGACTTGAGGATATGGGGAGGGGGAAGGGTAAGCTGGGATGAAGTGAGAGAGTGGCATGGACATATAAACACTACCAAATGTAAAAATAGATAGCTAGTGGGAAGCAGCCACATAGCACAGGATCAGCTCAGTGCTTTGTGACCACCTGGAGGGGTGGGATAGGGAGGGTGGGAGGGAGGGAGATGCAAGAGGGAAGAGATATGGGGATATATGTATATGTATAGCTGATTCACTTGGTTATACAGCAGAAACTAACACACCATTGTAAAGCAATTATACTCCAATAAAGATGTTAAAAAAAAAGAATTATGAGCCAAGAAAATCTTACTTTTACATATTTTATAATGTTTATGAAAATGATTTCAATTTTTTCTTGCTTTTTTTTAAACTCAAAGATAAAGATTTTAAGCAGGATTTAGTGTTAAACTTGTTTTTGGCTATAATTTTCCCTTCTGCTACTTCTTTCTGTAAATACTAATATTTTCAGGACATTCATTTTTGCTTTGAATATTAAAAACTTCAAGACACTTATCTGTACCTTTAGGCAATGACTTTAAAAATCTTAGTAAAATATATCTAGGATAATATCTTAGATATGATCAATTATAATATATACTATTAGGGTTATTTGGGAGGTACTCAAAGCATTCACTTATTGATTCACAAGGTTAAATCTGCTCATAAATACCCTAATGTTCTGAATTTTTAGATAAACTTAAAACATTGTATGATTGAGTAAATGTTTATGCTTTCTCCAATTAGATCCTATTTAGGTCCAGTCTAGCTATGGATGTCATTGAAAACAACTGACCTCTGAAAACAGAAAAAATTTTATTTCATTCTTTCTATTATACAGTTTTGTGTATCATTATATAGTTATGTCTTACGAATTCTTTGATTAGGATAATATTCCACTGATGAAGTTTAAACCTGCTTAACTTTTTATTTTAAAAAATAAATAGGGCTTCCCTAGTGGCGCAGTGGTTACGAATCTGCCTGCCAATGCAGGGGACACGGGTCCAAGCCC